>NC_140169.1:2475827-2555827 GCF_963971535.1 Notolepis coatsorum | reverse complement strand
AGGACTAGAGAGGGGAGAACAGGGACAAAGGCCCGCGGAGGCGGGCTGGGGACAGGGAGGACAGAATAGGCAAGTCTAACAAGACAGGTACGCAAGCAAGGGGGAAAATGCTCTGCTGCTCTGCAGCTTCTCCCGTGGTGGTAGTAGGGGGTAGCAGATGCTGACGTCTGAGCCGCTCTGCGGACTACTCTCGGCAGAATCTCCGAGGTGTTGCGGGACCGAGAGAGAGAGAGAGGGAGCGAGTCAACAAGGGTGCAGGTAGAACGAGCAGGAGAACAGGAGAGGTGACTTGTACCCAAATACAAAGTTATCCGAGTGAACTAATCTTCGTGTAAATACACACAGTGAGCAAAGTTCCAAAACACAATCCCAAGTGAATATCTTCGTGTAATACACACAGTGAGCACTGTTCCAAAACACAATCCCAAGTGAATATCTTCGGTGCAAAAATAGACACAGAGTGAAGTCCAAAAAACAATCCAATGTGAATAATATCTTCGGTGTGAACAACACACAGTGGGAGATGTAAAGTCCCAAAATATTATCCCAGTGAGAACAACAAAAAGGCGATCGCTGGGTGAGTGACTGTCTGATAAAAAAGGTGGTAATCTTCAGTGTTAAGGAAACACACGAAAACGGAATTTGATCAAGACAGTCAGTAAAAACTCACCCAGGCGTTTGTGCGTAAAGAGCGCTGGAACAGCAGCGGGGCGAGAGCGTCGCCACCGGGGAGCCGGCTGTCCGAGCGGAGGTCAGAGTGGTGCGCCACTGCTTGGAGTGCGCGCCGGTACAGAGGACGCAATTGCTGCGCGGAGGTCTGGAGTGGAGAGCGCGTCTGCGCGGAATGCGCGCCGGTACGGAGAGACGCATCTGGAGTGCGTCTGCGTGGAAGAGCGCGCCAGGCTCGGAGGTCTGGATGATGTCTGGGCGTCTGCAGCGCGGAGGTCTGGATGTGCGTCAGGACGACTGCTGCGCGGAGGTCTGAAGTGGATCACTGGGATACCTCCCGTGGAAGTCTAGGGAGCGCAGTCCAGTCTCTCCCTCAGGCAACGGCGACAGGAGGCGAAGGCTGGAGCACATCTTTACGCCGGAGATAAAAACAGCATAGACAGAACAGAGGACCTCCCGAGGGAGTCTTGATGAAAGAGAATATGATACCGAATGTTACGGCATGTTACAACACGACCCCACGAGGAACAGAGGGGAAGAGCCAGGTACTTAAAGGCCACAGGGGAACTAATTAAAATGCACCACAGGTGCGAGAGGTAATTGATAATCGAACTAAAAGTGTGAGTTCGGCACCAGACCAATCAAACACATAATGACAGGTAGTACAAGGGTGTGGCCGCTGAGAGCAAACGAGAGTAACGAACAAGAGGGTGGGGGCTAGTGAGAGTGAGTGAGAAGGGAATTCCCTAACAGTAGGCTTAAAGGAACAGAGAGAGTAGGTGAGCAGCGGACAAAACCTCACACATCTGGGGCTCAAAACGCTCGCCTGCGCCCACTTCTTTGGACTCCTTTTTCAACGCACCTGCATCTTTTTTCTATTGTTTCAATGGTTTTATATGAACCTACAGGCAGACTGATAGGAGATGATTTAACTTGTTGAACCTGCAGCCAGACTGATAGGAGATGATTTAACTTGTTGAACCTGCAGCCAGACAGCCTGATAGGAGATGATTTAACTCTCGTTGGACAAGGCAACACATATCGAAACATCCTCTTACCTTTCAGCATGACGTTGCTCAGGTGGGAGGTCAAGGCGTTCCAACTGGCAGGTGAGTTAGTCGCATTTCCAGACATTTCCTGTCAAAACGCAGTCATGGTTTAGCGCTCGAGTCTATTGTACCCTGTTCTCTCACACACACACACACACACACACACACACACACTAAAGCTGTCCCCGAAGCCTGTTTTTGGGATTCGAACTTCGTCAGGGTTTTTCAAACGGACATTTGATCCTACGTTTTTAATAAAAAAAAAATCTTTACATTTTTTTTCTTTTTTTATATATATAAATATCCTCAAACTAAATCCTCAATTTGAATAAAGTGAGCCTTTTTCTTTTATTAAATCAACTTTCTTTAATGAATATAATTCATCAGTTTTTAATACTATAATATTAGTGTAGCCTAATCTCTATCTGCAACTGTGAAGAAAAACCCCATTGGTTTAAACAGAATGAATAGACATAAACAATTAAAAATAATAGATTTATTTTTTTAATTAAAAATGAAAATTTTCTAATGTTGATTTAGAATTTGAATGCCAACGTAATGAACGAAGGTCCGAACGTTCGAACGCCCAAACACACACACACATCCTCACCTCGTTGAAGAAGCCGAAGGCAGCCAGCCCGGCGGGGTCGGCGACGCCCAGCGACGTGTTCCCGCCGTAGGACGACTTGAGGTTCACGATGTGCATCTGAGGGGAAGCCATGCGGGGGTTAATGAACATCTGGGGCTCAAAACACTCGCCTGCGCCCACTTCTTTGGACTCCTTTTTCAACGCACCTGCATCTTTTTTCTATTGTTTCAATGGTTTTATATGAACCTACAGGCAGACTGATAGGAGATGATTTAACTTGTTGAACCTGCAGCCAGACTGATAGGAGATGATTTAACTTGTTGAACCTGCAGCCAGACAGCCTGATAGGAGATGATTTAACTCTCGTTGGACAAGGCAACACATATCGAAACATCCTCTTACCTTTCAGCATGACGTTGCTCAGGTGGGAGGTCAAGGCGTTCCAACTGGCAGGTGAGTTAGTCGCATTTCCAGACATTTCCTGTCAAAACGCAGTCATGGTTTAGCGCTCGAGTCTATTGTACCCTGTTCTCTCACACACACACACACACACACACACACACACACACACACACACACACACACACACACACACACACACACACACACACACACACACACACACACACACACACACACACACACTAAAGCTGTCCCCGAAGCCTGTTTTTGGGATTCGAACTTTGTCAGGGTTTTTCAAACGGACATTTGATCCTACGTTTTTAATTAAAAAAAAATCTTTAAAAAAAAAATGTATTTCTTTTTTTATATATATAAATATCCTCAAACTAAATCCTCAATTTGAATAAAGTGAGTCTTTTTCTTTTATTAAATCAACTTTCTTTAATGAATATAATTCATCAGTTTTTAATACTATAATATTAGTGTAGCCTAATCTCTATCTGCAACTGTGAAGAAAAACCCCATTGGTTTAAACAGAATGAATAGACATAAACAATTAAAAATAATAGATTTATTTTTTTAATTAAAAATGAAAATTTTCTAATGTTGATTTAGAATTTGAATGCCAACGTAATGAACGAAGGTCCGAACGTTCGAACACCCAAACACACACACACACACATCCTCACCTCGTTGAAGAAGCCGAAGGCAGCCAGCCCGGCGGGGTCGGCGACGCCCAGCGACGTGTTCCCGCCGTAGGACGACTTGAGGTTCACGATGTGCATCTGAGGGGAAGCCATGCGGGGGTTAATGAACATCTGGGGCTCAAAACGCTCACCTGCGCCCACTTCTTTGGACTCCTTTTTCAACGCACCTGCATCTTTTTTCTATTGTTTCAATGGTTTTATATGTACAGTAAAGTACAGTACAAATGTCATTCAATCAATCACAGTGCAGGTGATTGATTGATTGAACATTTTATTAACAGATTGCAGAATGGGTACAATACAGTACGGCTCAATACACACAATTGTTAAGGGGATGCAGACCAGAGAAAGACTTTCGTCTTGTTTACATCAGGGTCCCCCATTTTGAATTCATAATGAATTGTAAGTAAGGGTGCAATTAGCACCGTGCAATACATTCTTTGTGGATCTAGCCCCCAGTCTGATCCCTAGTCGAACCCGTACCTCCATGGCGTAGCGCTTGCCGTTCACCGTGTGCTCGGACCCCTTCACCTCAGAGCCGTTGCCCCAGTGCAGGTGGAACTGTAGGCTGTCGTAGGCCTCGGACAGACCCCCCCCGGACACCTGCACGCCACTCCTCAGAGTCACTTTGACTGGAAGACAAACAAACAGGGTGGGTTCAGCTACGTACCGCGACGCTACGGGTTCAAATCCTGGCTTATGACCTTTCGTCGAATTGTCATGGTGCACAATTCGTCTAACTAAACTGTCCCTCTATTCATAACTGCCCTCTATTCATAACTGCTAAACTGTCCTCTATTTATAACTGCTATTTGCTAAACTTCTCCGAAGTTGCCTACTGCAGCTTTAATAATCCAAAACACAGAATAATGCATTGAGTTTTAAAGCACATTCTTGCATACAAAAAAAGAAGTTATTCCAGAAAGCCAGGGCACAAAACGTTGAATAATAAACTGAACAAGCATAACATGCACACAGAGTCAGACATGATGGGGTTGTACAAGAGCATGTGGATGAAAAACATCTCCATACATTAGGCCTACATGTCCCCGTCCTTAACCACCCCTAGGTCAGGGGTCTGGACTGGGAGAGAGGTCCTCTAGTCTAGGTCAGGGGTCTGGACTGGGAGAGAGGGCCTCTAGGTCAGGGGTCTGGACTGGGAGAGAGGTCCTCTAGGTCAGGGGTCTGGACTGGGAGAGAGGTCCTCTAGGTCAGGGGTCTGGACTGGGAGAGAGGTCCTCTAGTCTAGGTCAGGGGTCTGGACTGGGAGAGAGGTCCTCTAGGTCAGGGGTCTGGACTGGGAGAGAGGTCCTCTAGGTCAGGGGTCTGGACTGGGAGAGAGGTCCTCTAGTCTAGGTCAGGGGTCTGGACTGGGAGAGAGGTCCTCTAGGTCAGGGGTCTGGACTGGGAGAGAGGTCCTCTAGGTCAAGGGTCTGGACTGGGAGAGAGGTCCTGGACAGGGGTCTGGACTGGGAGAGAGGTCCTCTAGGACAGGGGTCTCCAGGGGGTCTTCTTGTTGGGATGGAGGTGATGCACTGAACACAAACTACACCCAGACTGACTGGAGACTCGAGTGAAAGGAATCCTGTTTCTCCTCAAACTAGAAACTCTTTACAAACAGTCTGGTGGCGTTGTTCTAAATGACTACTAATCATCCTGTTTATTTTTGTTCCTCTTTATGTGACTGAATACTATCGTTTATCAATACATGTTCCCTATAGTTTATCAATACAGGTCCCTATCCTTTCTCAATACAGGGTCCCTATCCTTTCCCAATACAGGGTCCCTATCCTTTCTCAATACAGGGTCCCTATCCTTTCTCAATACAGGGTCCCTATCCTTTCTCAATACAGGGTCCCTATCCTTTCTCAATAAAGGGTCCCTATCCTTTCTCAATACAGGGTCCCTATCCTTTCCCAATACAGGGTCCCTATCCTTTCTCAATACAGGGTCCCTATCCTTTCCCAATACAGGGTCCCTATCCTTTCTCAATACAGGGTCCCTATCCTTGCTCACCTGTCTTGCCGGTGTTCTCGCTCTCGTACAGGGCAGAGGTGTTGCCGTAGTTGATGAAGGAGAAGGCAGTGAGGGCAGAGTCCTCGATGGCATTAGCCGACATGATGTCGATGGGAGACTGTCTGGAACCATTGCAATGGTCTGGGGCGATAGTGGGCCAGTGGCTGTCACCTGGATACAAAATATAGTATAGTTTAGTAATACATAGATATTATATGATGGACTGTTAAAAAAATTTTAAAGTGTCTAAAGTGAATGTTAAAAGTGAGTGTTTAAAGTAGAATGCGCCAACATTATGGGAAATTATCTTATCGTCTTCTCCAGAGTCAGACAAGAAGATAGATACCAGTTTCCTCTCTGTGCATTCAGTAGAAAGATATCCTGCTGAAAGCTAGCCTAGCTTAGCGCAATGAATGGAAACAGAACAGGCAAGCTAGCCTAGCTTAGCACAATGAATGGAAGCAGGTACAGACCAGCTAGCCTAGCTTAGCACAATGAATGGAAACAGAACAGGCCAGCTAGCCTAGCTTAGCACAATGAATGGAAGCAGATACAGACCAGCTAGCCTAGCTTACTGTAGCACAATGAATGCAAGTGGATACAAACCAGCTAGCCTAGCTTAGCACAATGAATGGAAACAGAACAGGCCAGCTAGCCTAGCTTACTGTAGCACAATGAATGCAAGTGGATACAAACCAGCTAGCCTAGCTTACTGTAGCACAATGAATGCAAGTGGATACCCACCAGGGGATCATCCCTATGTTCCCCCGGTCCTATGTTCCCCGGGTTCTATGTTCCTCGCTTTGATTGATTATAATATGACACTCATAGCAGAATTAGTTATCAATAACCTACCTGTATAAATGTTAAAAGTTGTTGCAAATATTTGTTTTCCCTTATAAATATACCACTATATACATTAATTTCTTATATTAGTTTTAAAATGACCATTTAACAGTTTAACAGTGCTCTGAAAATGCTCTGAGAACATGCGGTCATCATTCACTGTTTTAAGCACAAACACATTAGGGAGGGAGGGAGAGAGACAGGCCCGGCCTGTATGCCTGCACCCTGCCATGTTGGTTTACCATGACTTTTTAGCAAGCAAGGTAGCAGCAATGCTAAGCTAACTGATTGTGCCAGTGTATCCTGTTAAAGAATACATCATAAGCCACATTTTGAAACGTTACTGACGTTAGCCTACATAAAATGTATAACAGTATATGCAACAGGTGGATCACTATACCAAAATCAAGAAACATTCATCATAGCTAACTGCTAACGCTACTAGCTAAATTAGCTTCAGCTAGCAGGCATGAATAACGGTTAATATAATATTCTCTACCATGTAAAAACGAACACGGCACTACTCCGCTGGCGTTTGCAATCGAAAGCATACATACAACATACAACATAATCGACATTATTGCCATGCAGTACTCACCAGTCTTAACGATGCAGAGAGACATGAGGTAGCAGCCAGGAAGCTGCCGCACAGGTGCATTCTGGGAGGCGGGGCAGCACAAGTGCAGTGCAGTCTGGGTGATGAGACAATGACGACAGCATACGTTGAGCAGCGTACATTGATTCAACATTTATTGATATTGGCATTTCAATCATTAAAATGCAACCACAAAACAATATTGATTCAATGATATGTTTTCAATATTAGTCAATTGCTTTAGCGGTTAATGGGTGATTCAACATCAATCGTCGACCTTAACCAAAAATCAAGCATTGTGACCATAAATCAACATTGAATTAACACCTTTTGCTATCTGGGTGGTTGCCAGATCGGATTAACAATATCCGAACCGCCCATTATTATCAAAGGTTTGTCAGATGAAGGCAGACTCTCAAATCTGGCAACACTGATGCGTTGCATTGTGGGGGATCCCGGTTTAAAATTTGAATTGAAGCGCGTTACAGACAGAGCCTGCACCACGTCGTGACCAACTGTTGCATCTTCTCCTCAGGTAATTGTGCAACACATATTTTATTATTTATAAGTAATGCGTGCCGCTGATATAAATTAGTGCTGTTTAGTCTGTGTTTTCAGTGACTACTGTAACGTTATTAGCTCGATATTATGAAACTGGTGGGATCTGTAAACTGGCTAACGTTATGAGAGCTAATATTGGTACCTACTGTACCCGGAGCTGCAAACTGGCAGCTAACGTTGGTACCTACTGTACCCGGAGCTGCTAACTGGCTAACGTTATGAGAGCTAACGTTGGTACCTACTGTACCTGGAGCTGCAAACTGGCAGCTAACGTTGGTACCTACTGTACCCAGAGCTGCTAACTGGCTAACGTTATGAGAGCTAACGTTGGTACCTACTGTACCCGGAGCTGCAAACTGGCAGCTAACGTTGGTACCTACTGTACCCGGAGCTGCTAACTGGCTAACGTTATGAGAGCTAACGTTGGTACCTACTGTACCCGGAGCTGCTAACTGGCTAACGTTATGAGAGCTAACGTTGGTATCTACTGTACCCGGAGCTGCTAACTGGCTATCATTCAGGTGGGGCTTATAGTGTGAAAAGTATGCTAACCTTACTGTCATGCACTAATAAACTAACCTACACTGTAACACGCAACACTTTGATGAATATTGTTACTCAGCTGATAGAGTTGTAATAAAATATATAATTTCATTGTTGCAAATACTGTTACAGTGCTGGATCTCATCAATGAGATGAACGCAGAAGACAGCTCAAGAACAACTACTTCAAGTGGTCGTAAGTGATGTATAAATTTTTTTTTATTGTGTGTGAGACTGTGTATATATAATATATACTTTTTAATCTGGGACATCATTTCAAAGAGTCATCCTGTAATGCCTTCTCTCTCTCTCTCTCTTTCTCTCTCTCCCAAGACAGTCAAGATCTACCGGTACTAAGTGGTCATGCTTGTAAGTGATGTATAAAATGTTTTATTGTGCGTGTGTGACTGTGTATATATATATACTTTTTAATCTGGGACTTTCAGGTTAGCACAGGTTAGTCACACTGCACCCACTGTGTACATTAACACTAGGGGTGTGGATAAAGTAATGGATGCATTGTGATGTACAGTGTGTTTTGAGAACTAAACATTCTGCTGAAAGCTATAGAGTTCTAGAATTCCAAATAAATAAAAAAAACGAAAACCTTGTAGTTCTGACCCTGTCCCTGACTAACGTTACTACATCCGTCAACTTCCTCAAGTGATCTCTTTTGCACAGAGAACACCCACAGATGCTACTGTAGCTCTCCCTGGACTCCTATATCTGTGCTATACTAACTCTGGTCTGTACCTCTGCATTAGGAGAGCTCTCTCTCTTCTCCCCTACATGTATTCAGTGGACCAGCACAAACTTGTAATCTTAGTTTACAAGATTACACTTTATGACTTTATGACCTGTTTAGTGAACAGGTCATTCTGCGCTGTTGTGTGGGTGTCAACATTTAGAATCACGTCTTACTCCCACATGGCTCAAATCACTGTTTGGTTATGGTCCACTGGTATTGGGGAGTTCATAATTATCTTTTGTCTTCACAGGTGAACCCATGGTGGCAGGTGATGCAGGTGTCTGGGATAACTACAGTGTCAAGAAACAGCTACTCCATTCATGGTGAGACTACTAAAAGACTGATCCCATATATCCCACAATAAAGACTGATCTAGTGTTGTAGATATAGCCCACAATAAAGACTGATCCAGTGTTGTAGATATAGCCGACAATAAAGACTGATCCAGTGTTATAGATGTAAAACAAAGAGCTCCCACAAACTTGCCGTCTTCACTTGCAGTTAAAACAAGTGAAGAAACAAACAGACTCAAAACCTACCTGTTCTCCCAAGCATTCAACCTTCCTTACCCATAACCACCCTCCTCCAACTCGCCACCATTTCCCCCTGCCCCACGTTCTCTCCTCTCCTGCCCCCCCCACCCCCCTTGGTTTTCCCTTACTCTCCTCCTGACTGTCTCCCCTACTCACTCCCGTATTTGTTATCCGTTACTTGTGGTTTTATGTTCCTGTGTATTTCTTATTGTCCTCCGTGTTATGGTTTGTAACCGACCCCAATCGCACAACACAAGACAGGTATGAGAGTAAGCCAAGAACTGGGCATTTATTGAAAACAAACAAAAAAGCGGCACTGTCCCTTTAAGGGAGAACACAAAAATACTGGAACAAGGAAAAAGGGCAATGTGCCTTTAAGAGGCGAGCAGGCTAAGGGGAAGGCTAAGGGAGAACACAAAATACTGGAACAAGGAAAAAGGGCAATGTGCCTTTAAGAGGTGAGCAGGCTAAGGGGAAGGCTAAGGGAGAACACAAAATACTAGAACAAGGAAAAAGGGCAATGTGCCTTTAAGAGGCGAGCAGGCTAAGGGGAAGGCTAAGGGAGAACACAAAATACTGGAACAAGGAAAAAGGGCAATGTGCCTTTAAGAGGCGAGCAGGCTAAGGGGAAGGCTAAGGGAGAACACAAAATACTAGAACAAGGAAAAAGGGCAATGTGCCTTTAAGAGGCGAGCAGGCTAAGGGGAAGGCTAAGGGAGAACACAACATACTGGAACAAGGAAAAAGGGCAATGTGCCTTTAAGAGGCGAGCAGGCTAAGGGGAAGGCTAAGGGAGAACACAAAATACTGGAACAAGGAAAAAGGGCAATGTGCCCTTAAGAGGCGAGCAGGCTAAGGGGAAGGCTAAGGGAGAACACAAAATACTGGAAACAAGAATTAGGGAAAATTGGCACTGTGCCTTTAAGAGGCGAGCAGGCTAAGGGGCTAAGGCTAAAGGACAGGGCCAGGGCAAAGGACAGGGCAGGAACAGGGGCACTGGAGAGGGGAACAGGGACAGAGGCCCGGGGAGGCGGGCTGGAGACAGGGACAGAGAAAACAGGGTAAGGCCTTGGACAGGGCGAGGGCCAGAGCTGCTTACAGGGATGGAGTAGGAGCGCGCAGGCTAGACGTCTGGAGGAGAGCGCGCCGGCTCGGAGAGACGCATCCTCCCGTAGAGAATTAGAGAGCGATGCGCGTCTGGAGTAGTAGCGCGCCGGCTAGAAGTCTGGAGTGGTGCGCGTCGGCTTGAAGAGCGCGCCGGCTCGGAGAGCGCGCCGGCTCGGAGAGCGCGCCGGCTCGGAGAGACGCATCCTCCCGTAGAGAATTAGAGAGCGATGCGCGTCTGGAGTAGTAGCGCGCCGGCTAGAGCATCTGCAGTAGTACCGCGTCGGCTAGAAGAGCGCGCCGGCTCGGAGAGACTCATCCTCCCGTAGAGTATTAGGAAGCGATGCGCGTCTGGAGTGGTGCGCGTCTGCTGTAGGAGCGCGTCTGCGCGGGGTCTGGAGTGGAGCGCGTCTGCTGTAGGAGCGCGTCTGCTGTAGGAGCGCGTCTGCGCGGGGTCTGGAGTGGAGCGCGTCTGCTGTAGGAGCGCGTCTGCTGTAGGAGCGCGTCTGCGCGGGGTCTGGAGTGGAGCGCGTCTGCTGTAGGAGCGCGTCTGCTGTAGGAGCGCGTCTGCGCGGGGTCTGGAGTGGAGCGCGTCTGCTGTAGGAGCGCGTCTGCTGTAGGAGCGCGTCTGCGCGGGGTCTGGAGTGGAGCGCGTCTGCTGTAGGAGCGCGTCTGCTGTAGGAGCGCGTCTGCGCGGGGTCTGGAGTGGAACACTGGAATACCTCCCGTAGAGAATTAGAGAGCGCAGGCTGTGTCCCACTCCAGGCAAACGGCGACAGGTGGCGAAGGCTGGCACCTCGTCTCACGCCGGAGATGAACCAGCATACAGATAAGATAGATACTGTTATAGAGAATCTCCCGTAGGAGCCTACAGATAGAGAACGACCCGACCAGGACTGGGGGGGAGATCGAGGTATTTAAAGCCCACTGGGGCGCTAATTAGAACACACATCAGGTGCGTGATGGTAATTGATACTTGACTAAGAAGTGTGTGTTCGGCACGGACCAATCAAACACATAATGAAAGGTAGTCCAAGGGTGTGGGCTGCTGAAGAGCAGACGAGAGTAAACGAACGCGAGGGTGGGGGCTGGAGAGGTGAGGAGACAGGGAATTAAAGGTCCAGGGAACAGGAATTAAAGGTCCAGGGAAGAGGCGAACCTCGCAGTAACGACAACGCGAGGGTGGGGGCTGGTGAGGTGAGGAGACAGGGAATTAAAGGTCCAGGGAACAGGAATTAAAGGTCCAGGGAAGAGGCGAACCTCACACTCCGTTTCCCTGTGGTTCTATGTTTCTTTGTTTCTTTTTTGCCTATTGTCAGCGACTTTGGGTCTTTGAAAAGCACTATACAAAATAAATGAATTATTATTATTATTTTTTTTTTTTTTTAATTTTTTTTTATTATTGCAAAACAAAACTTATTAAAAGTCAGTACTCAACACACAATGTATAATGAAACTTTCAGTAAAGGTGGTTAAAATATATGCAAGTACAGAAACAGGATAAAACAAAAATAGTCAATAATAATATTTTAACCGTATACCGTGTATATCCAGCGAAGTTACAATTATATAAATGTTAGTATATAATATACCCCGAATACCTATTTTCTAAAACCCTACACACATATGCTCCAGCTCAAATCCCCCCCTCCCGGACCCCCTCTTGGATAGTACCTCCATTATCCCTCACTCCTAACCAGACATCACCATTATAGGCTAGCTTTTATTCTCTCCACCACTTCTAACCACATTAACATTTTGGATTCATTGAGCCCTAGAATTCTTGCTGTTGATATTTCTTGATATATCACATCAAGATATGTAAGAAACCACACTTTCCGGCACATTTTTTCCGGTTGAAACCAACGTGATGCAATCAGTTTTTTAGCTACTGTGATACCCGATAAAACCAATCTTTTTAGTTGTGGGTTCACTGCAAACTCAAAAACATCATTCAATAGCGGGGTGTACAGGTATATTCCAAAATACGAGTATTGATAATTGTTGGGACACATCTTCCCAGAATGCCTTAACTGGTGGGCAGTCCCAATACATGTGCATAAATGTTCCTTCGTCCCCATTTGTACATTGGGAGCATTTGGAGTCTTGTATAAGCCCCATTTTGCACAGCCTTATAGGAGTCAAGTATGTCCTGTGAATATAGTTCAGATTGATTTGTTGATGATCCGGGTTCCTTGATGTAAGTCGGACATTTGCCCAGGCTCCTTGCCAATCAAAGTCATTTTCCAGGTCTGGTATATCCCTCCTCCAGACATTGTCTAGTTGAAGGGTTTCGTACGAGGACGTTAGTAATTGTGAATAAAAACCTGATACAAAACCTCCCAATGTATCTCTGTCATAGAAAAATTTGTGGTATCTGTGGTGTTCAATTGGTATGTGTAATGGAACACCGTGAGATCTCATACAAAGTCGTAACTGTATGTAAAAAAGCCATGTGGACTCGGTGAGGTTAAACTTTATGCATATTTCGACATAACTACAGAGGCCCTTGTTATTAAAAATATCCCCTAATGAGTGTATGCCTCTTTCTTCCCATACAGGGAATCTTATAGGTCGTTTTCCCATTAAGAGAGCATTGTTATTGAATATGGGAGTGTGATTATGCCATACTTGATTGTTAGGAAATTTCCTTTGAGTTTCCCGCCATGTCCTGATTGCATGGGTTATTATTGGGCCAAATTCTCGCTCACAATGCTTGATTGAAAGTTTAGTGTATGCTATGTCTTTCAATCTCTGTGGGGCTACTATGTTTTCTTCTAATTTTCTCCAAGATACCAAAGCCTCGGGGTCAAACCATATCTTCTTCAATGGTCTTAATGTGAAGGCATTAAAATATTGTAAAAAATCTGGGACTGCCATGCCACCGTCTGCTTTACTTCTCTGTGCGGTGGATCTTTTTATGCGAGGTGGTTTGTTATTCCAAATAAATTTGTATGTGGAGGTTTGTAATCTTTTCCAGTAGCCCTCTGGAGGAGGTAACGGAAGCATTGAGCTGAAGAAATTGATTCTTGGTAATACATCCATCTTAACTATTGATACCCTTGCCTGTACTGAGTTTTTAAGTTTTGCCCACCTGTCCAGGTCGTCCTTGATTTTGTTCTGTATTTTTGTGTAATTGTGCTTCACCGTTTGTCTTATGGTGGGGAATATTTCCACTCCCAAGCATCTGAAATGTTTTACCATCGGTATCGCACCTGGGAGGGTTATATCTTTTTTTGCAGGGGTGTTAAGTGGAAGGAAAGCCGACTTCGGCCAATTTATCTTAAATCCCGATAAATCACCAAAGTTCTCAATCAACTTGAGCAGATGAGGCAATGTGGTGTTGGGGTTTTGCATGAACAATATTACGTCGTCCGCATATAAACTAATTTTTTGTTGTGTGCCCTTGATTACGATTGGTTCTATGGATTGGGATTGTCTTATATATTGTGCTAAAGGCTCTAATGATAAATTGAATAGTCCGGGACTAAGAGGGCAACCCTGTCTGGCAGAGCGTGATACCGGAAAGATTTTGGAGATGATTGTGCCTGTTGTAATCATGGCCGATGGGTCCTTGTATAGTACTTTAATCATATCAATGAAACCTTTTCCTAACCCCATCCTTTCCAATACTGCCCATAGAAACGACCATTCCAACCTGTCAAATGCTTTCATAGCATCCAGGGATAGTATCGCCTTAGGTGTGATGTCCTCTTTGTCTGTATCTAGTACGTGCAGTATTCGCCTTATGTTATCATTGATCAGGCGACCTTTTATGAAGCCTGTTTGGTCCGTATGAACTAAAGACGTCATATGCTTTTGCAATCTGATGGCTAATATCTTAGAGTACAGTTTGACATCGGTTCCGAGGAGGCTTAAAGGACGGTAACTACCGCATTCAGTGGGGTCTTTGTCTTTTTTGTGAAGAACTGAAATGAGTGCGGTATTTTGGTGTTCGATGAAGCTTCCCTCTTTGACTGAGTATAAGATCATATTTAGTAATAAGGGTCCAAATATGTCCCAGCAAGAAATGTACATTTCTGATGGGATACCGTCAATTCCCGGAGCTTTGCCGTTTTTCATTCCGGATATGGCCTTCTTGAGTTCTTCTAATGTAATCGGTACTTCTAACTGTTTAGCGTCTTCATCCGTAAGTTTAGGGAGAGTAATTTGATTAAGATATGTGTCTAATTTGTCTTGATCAAAGGTCGTTTCTGAGTTATATAAATCGGAGTAGAATTCTTTGAATGTATCGTTTATTATTTTGGGTTCTGTTACTAGAGCTTGTTGTTTCCTAATGGCAGTTATATCTGCAAATTTTGCATTAATTCTTAGTCGCATGGCTAATAGGTGACTAGGTTTAGAACCTTGGAAGTACTGCTGTTGTCTAGTGCTGCGTATTTGCAATTCCGATTTTTGTCTGTACATTGCTTTGATCTCGGTCTTTAGAATGTTAACTTGGTTATCTAGTCTAGTAGAGTTGTTGTATTTTAAAGAATTAAAAAGCGTTGAGTAAAGCGTTTCCATTTCAGACAGTTTTGTGTTTTGATTTTTGCGCAATATGGAGGTAAATCTATCCGAGAAATCCTTGATCATACTCTTTACCGACATCCATAATATTCTGGGATCTTGCACCGAGTTAGCATTAACTTGTAGGAATACTGTGAGAGCTTCTTTAATTTGTGTAATGAATTCCTTGTTGTTAAGCAGCATCGAATTAAAACGCCATCTTGGGGCCCGGGTAGATAATGTACCAAATGTTGCTTTCAGGATTAAGTAGCAGTGATCTGATAGCGCATTGGGTGTCATTTCCACTTCGTATTTATCAAATATTCTCGGGGATGCAAAGACGTAATCAATTCTGGATAGTGTGTTGTGTCTCGCCGAACGACAGGAGTACTTGCGGGTCATGGGGTTAAGTGAACGCCATAAATCAGTTACTCCTGTTGATTTCGACCAATCTTTTAATGCTTTAGATGAATTCTTTTGTTCGCTGGAGAAGGAAAGGTAAGTTTTGTCCATCCTTGGGTTCCAAATGGCATTAAAATCCGCACCTATTATGTATGAGTACTCGGGATGGTTTAACATTTCTCCTGTTAGTGAAGTGAAGAAACCCACTTCGTACAAATTCGGGGCATATACCGCTGCCAATGCAATTTTCCTGTTATTGTGTATAATCCTAGCTATAGTTATGCGCCCCTCAGCATCCGACCATACCCCTTTCAATTCGATATTTAATTTGCGTCTGACGACTATGGCTACCCCTCTAGTTCTCGTAGCAAAAGAAGAGTGACCAATATTATGGTATATGTTATCCGCTAACGTATTTATGTCTCCCTCTAAAATGTGCGTTTCGCTTAATAGTGCCACGTCCACATGTTCTTTTTTCATCAGTGTAAGCACGCTTTTGCGCTTGTGTTGTTTGTTTATCCCACCGGTGTTCCATACCATTATATTCAAACTAGCCATAGTCTATGCATGTTTTCGTGTAGTTTTTGGTAATGTTTCTGGAGTATGAAGCTACAATAGATGCACATCCAATTAATGAGGTCCCGTTGAGAGCTGAGCTTAAAAACATATATATATACAAATAAAAATCCCCTATTTTCCCCTCTCCCAGAAAGTCGAACATGCCTGTGTTCCAAGAACACATCCTCCGCGATTGACTTTCTCCCATGGTCCACCGGATTGCCCAACCTGAGCATTGTAATCCTAATTTTCCTATGCTCATTGCCATAGGATCTAACATTTCCATTCTATTGCAATAGAATGTCGCTTTTGGTCTTGCACCTTCCCTTACTGTAATGAAGTATTGTGATAAATAACCTAAAGATAAAAATAAAAAATAAAATAAAAAGAGAATAAACCTTTATCGACATATTCCTTTGAACCCTCCACCAACGTGTGAGGGAAAAAAAAAAAAAAAGGAAAAGATTGTAGATCAGTATTGACACTTAATGTGAAGAACATTGGAAAAGAATAATGTAAGTTACAATATATTTAAAAAATATATAGTAATATTGACACCTTAATGTGAAGAACATTGGAAAAGAACAATGTAAGTTAAATTATATTTAAAAAATATAGGGTGATGAGAAGAAAAAATTTAATAAAATAAAAATCAATGGAAAGATATAGATAAGGAATAAGAGATAAATAATTATCAACGTGGAGAAGCCACTAGAACCGATTTAACTGATTAGATAAGATAGAAAAGCAGCGCCTTTTAGCGCTTCAATGTGCCTTTAATGGAGTGATTACTTAAATTGTTAGAATAACCTTGCTGTGCTCATACGTTTATGTGTGGATAATTTTAAAGTATTATTAAGGGCTGATTGCACTTCATTTAATTTATATATGCTATGTGTATGCACACCGAATGTTATTGTTAGAGTTGTATGCTTCGTTGTCATGGTGCCTTATATTCTAGAAGGTTGTAGAATATACTAGTGCCTAGACTATTTTACATTCCAGAATGATCTAAGAGACCCAGGGCATTTGAGCGATAAACCCAGAATATTCCAGATAGATCTTTTTGCATTGATATTTATTTGTCCCCTCAGAGACCAGAGACTGAAATTATAATGTATTATGAATCGAATTATACACAGTACACATTGTTATAGACGACTTGCATATCGTTTGCTACTTTGATGAACACAGCAATGTTATTCCAACACTGGTGGAATGACCTCATTGATGAACACAATAAAGTCATTCCAACACTGGTATATATTTAGAGAGAGGCTTAACTGATTCCGGCATTTCCGTCATGCTTTGGGTTATTTGCTGCATTTTGAATCAGGAAATCCTCAGCATCAAAGGGTGTAAATGGACCTGACCTGCGGCCGTTATTGTCCAAGAATGATAACAGCGCCGGATATGCTAGCCTTGGCTTGTGGCCGGCTGTGTACAGCTTTTGCATCACAACTTTGTATGGTTGACGTCGGATGATGGCCTCTCTGCTCAAATCTTCGTAGATAAATATTGGTTTATCACCATACTTCAGCTTCCCACGTTGGTTGCGAGCATATTTGATGATTTCATCCCTTGTTGTAGTTTTCCGCAGAGTGACAATGATGACTCTCGGCCCGTTGATATTTTGCCCCTGGGAACCAATTCTGTAAACTTGTTCCACTTCTGGCACTTTGTTTGGATCGGAGTTATTCAAAATCGTTGATAACTCGTTTGGAAAGTTGATGTCATCGCAGTTCACTGATTCATCAAGCCCCACAATGCGGATGTTATTCCGCCTGTGGTAACGATGGGTTTCTAGTTGCCTCTCCATCACTTCGTTTTTAAGCAATTTTATTTCCCTCCGGTATTCATCTTTAACTTTTTCCATCTCTTCTCCCATCTCTGTCATGATACCTTCGTTCGCCTTGACTGCTTTTGTGTTTTCTGTCACCGAAATCTCCACTGTCGTGATTCGCTCTGACTGTGCATCGAACGCTTTCTTGACTTCTTCTAATTTCTCATCGATGTGATCGAATTTAGCCTCGATGCGATCGAATTTAGCCTCGACGTTTGCCTTGAGCGCCTTGATGTGTGTAATCTGCAGGTTAGACTGTTCTACCATCTGTTCTTTCATCAGGTTAGACTGTTCTACCATCTGTTCTTTCATCAGGTTAGACTGTTCTACCATCTGTTCTTTCATCAGGTTAGACTGTTCTAACTGTTCTTTCATCAGGTTAGACTGTTCTACCATCAGGTTAGACAATGTGTTGAAATCGGGTGGATTTCTGCTTTCTTCAGTTGACGGCATATGGTAGATAGATGCAGTGACGTTGGAATCCATAAATCTGGCTGCTCTCCCTCTCACGGAGCTTGAATCTGTACCTTCTTTTATGTTGGTCTCTATTGACTCTCTTTCGGGGACCGTAATCGATGATCCCGGTACGTTGTCCTCTTCCTTCTCCTCCTCGGAGCTTGTCGCCGTCGGCTCAGAACCAGCGACGGTTAGGACGCGTCTATCTCGTTTTTTTACGTCCTGCGCCGTTGAAGTTGCCGTAGTTATTTTCTCTGCCTTCTTTCCACCTTTAACCATATTGTCTTTTGATATGGTTAGTAGAGGGTCTTAACAATACATACGATGTGGTCTATTCTCTTTCTTTACTGTCCAAATAATGTTTTTAAACGAAATTAGCGTTAGTGGGAGCGGAGCAATTGCAAAATGCGTGTGCTACATGTTGTAGCGTAACCGGAAGTCTTATTATTATTATTATTATAGTATAGCTACATTTTTCAATATTCAGATTATGTGATCACAGTACTGTACAACTATGTGCCTACCTGGCCCATATTTCTTGACATGCAAATAGGCAAGCACAACCAATATTTGTGTGTGAGAGAGTGCGAGTAACTCAAACCTGCAGTCTGCAGGCATAATGTCTGCAGCTAGGGTGACCAGATGCAAAAAGTCCAAAAGCAGGACAACAGTAAGATTTTGGTGGGACAAAGTGGGACAAAGTGGGACAAAGTGGGACAGATAGATAATGTAATTTTTTTTATTAGAATAACTCATCTTCACCGAATAGATAAAGGTTAAATCAAAATAAATACAAATTAAATACAGAATTATATCTCTCCACATTCATCTTGGCACTGGCAACCGGCTTGTTACCACCTAACATCTGTTTTAAATATTCAAACTTTATCACTTGACAGGAATGTCTTGTGTTCGATATATTTTTTTTTTGCTTTGAAAAGAGGGACATCCTCTCAATATGTGGGACGCGGTCTCAAATGGTGGGACAGTACAACCAAAAGGGGGACACCTGGTCACCCTACCTGCAGCACAAATCTCCCCCCCCCCCATTAAAGAGAATTTCTGTTCCATTCTTATTTAAAAACTTTCTTTTAGGGTCCGTGAGACGCAATGGCAGCAGTAAAAGTGCATCTGATGCAGACATAGACAAATGCATCAAAATGTGGCTGCAGCTTGCATCAGACAGAGATGGCGGAAGGAGAGAGCGGGCCTTGAGACAAGATCATTTTGAGTAAGTTGTAGTCTGTCACATATACTTTGTGCATGACACAAATAATCTTTCCAATAATTGTTTACAGGCAGATTATTTCACTTATAATAGCCTACACCAGTGCTTCTCAAACTTTTTCTGTCAGGCCCCCCTTTGGCGGACCAAAATATCTTGGGCCCCCCCCCCCCTCGCCCCAACAAAATAGTCATGAAATGGGCCATGTTTAAATTTATTGAAATAACACCAATATCGTGACCTTTCAAATTGACAACACCTTCCCTCGCGAGAGCCACCTTGCCTCGCTGTGAAACAGCACTGCAGAATGGTCGCTCTGTTTTTGACATATTTGCAAAACAGCTGATCTTCACTCAGTGACTGGGAATTTACAAAGCGAACATAGGAAATAAGCAAACAGTCTTTATTGCTGTCAGTCTTTGACAAGGCAACACGCATGTCATCCTCAAGGCTCAACTTGGCCCTATATTTTGTTTTCAGAGCTGTCATGGATGAAAAGCCAGCTTCACACAGATATGTGGTGCTGAATGGTATCAACACCTTAACTGCTGCATCATGAGATACTTGGTACTCAGCACCACACTCTGAAACTAGCTCTCCAGGTGGTATCAGATGAGATTTCAATGAGTTCTTCCAAGAGTTTGGATGGAGATGTGTCAGGAAGCTTTGTCTCAATGTTGTCTGTAAATTTTTTTTTTATCGAGAGTAACTTGATGATCCTTTTCTGTGTTTTATTAAATAATGATTTTCAGATTTTGAGAAATGGTCAAACTTATCCAAATATGGTATTTTCATGGAGAACAGTGCAGCTGCAACAGATAGCACTTTAGTGATAATTTTCTGTAATCCCAAATCTTTTTTTCTTCTTTTTTTTTTTTTTTTTAATAAATCTCAAGGCCCCCCCTGTCATGCCTCTGCGCCCCCCCTGGGGGGCGCGCCCCCCACTTTGAGAAACACTGGCCTACACTATCACAATTTATTACATGGCGTTTTCACATTCGCCGAAATGCTTGCTTGTGATTGGTCAATAGCGCTCGTCAGAGGTCCGTTATTACTCGATAACGGACCTCTGCCGAACAATAATGACTGCTGTGCACAGCTGTAGCAATCAAGCCCACTGTCATCAGTGCAATCAGACCACAGATCTGCCGGCTGCTGCCGGCGATGACAGCGGGAGCGACAGAACTGCGTCTGCATTTGATCTTGTCTTGTCGATGGTGTAAAATGAATTGGGTATATTGTTAGTAAGTTAGCCATGTAATAAGCGGGATAATGTATAGCCTATACTCGGTCATTGTCGCAAAATAATTGACCTTCACTGACGTTTAAAACACCTCGGCTGCGTCTCTGTGTTCTAAACTCTGTGTCGGTCAATTATTTTGCGACAATGACCTCGTAGCTATACATTATCCCTTACTTATTGATTTATCACGGTGAAGATTATTGAAAAATCCACCCTGGTCTCAAACTTTTTACACCAAGTACCACCTGAGAACGTAGCTGGCTCTCCAAATACCACCATATGACCGACGTTAAAATACAGTCTATTCAGCTATGCACAGTTCACGCAGGAGGCAAATGTATTCCTAATACCATTATTTTGTTACAAAGACTTAATTTCCTGCATTCTGGTGCAGGAATGTTTGAATTTTTACCATTTAAATTCCAGTGTTTGTGATGGGCATCACAAAGTATTGTATACAAACAAACACATATTCAATACATTTTCGAATTGTAACCCTTTAAATGCCAGTTTGTGTGATGGCATCACAAATTATTGTTAAAGATTATTATTATTGTTGCTGTGGCTCTTGTTGTATTTTGTTATCTTGCTTTCCTTCTCTCTCTCTTCTCTCTCTCTCCATCTCTCTCTATCTCATCCTTTTCTCTTCTGTCTTCGTTCTGTCGTTGAATTTGTAGTTCGTTCTTTTTATTTGCCTTTTTCACTTTTCGTGTAGGGCAGTAGTTCGGTGAGTGGAAGTCCCGTTCCCTCCACGTCGGGGACCAGCACGCCTCGCCGGGGCCGGCGACAGCTCCCCCAGACCCCTTGACTGACTTTGCGCTTGCTGTTAAATGATAAGCATATTAATAGTACTTTTAGCTCTCTTGTCTGTATATTACGGTAAACTAATGTTGAATTCAGCTAGCGCTCTCGGTATAGACTAAACACTCAATGCTGGAACAAGAAGTTCTTCTAATTTGTTCAATGTTCTCTTCTCCTTTTCAGGCAGTCCAAAGAACACAGTAAACAGCTTTTGCAGCCTCCTACTATGATGGTAAGTAATCAAGAATGTGTCTTTTTCCAAGAATGTGTCTTTTTCCAAACATGAGTGATCTTATAGGAAAAAGCATGACAATGAAGTCGTCATTGAAGTGAAAATGGAAAAAACATTATCCTACAGGCGAATGCAGATTGTGGAGGAGAGGCCCCTGGTCTGAGTTCAACTGGCCTGCCCTGTTCCAGGAGAGTGTAGTAATTAAAAGTGTACAGTATGCATTGACATTTTTAGCTGTGACCACTCCAGCAAAGGTCTCTTTGGAGGCTTAAAGGAACACGCCAACTTTTTGGGAAATTAGCTTATTTGCCATCTACCTAGAGTTGGACAAGCAGATACATACCCTTTTCTTCTCTGTACATGCATTAGGCTTAGGGAACAACCGCGCCGTTAGCCTAGCTTAGCGTCATTCACTGGAAGTAGGTGTGTCAGTGTAGCCTAGTTCCCAACAGTCACGAAATACGCTTTTTTTTTTTTTAAACTGGGCTTTTGAGGTGATGAAATCACTGCGGTCAGGCAGCAGCGGTTCGGCAAAAAATAGTTCAGAGTATATATCCAGGGTTCGCACAAGGTCCTTGAAGTGCTTAAAATGCTTGATAAAAAAATAAAATAAAGTCAAGGCCTGGAATTCCTTAAACAGCCCATTTTTTATCAAGGTCCTGATTGGCTGAGGACACAGCCACTAAGCCAGGGTGGTGCAGCAGTGAGGAGAGTAGAGTTAGGCAGAAATATCAATTTGGCCAAAAAATTACTTAGGCAATTATGCTATGAGGCTAACTGATCAATCTGCTTGTCTAACTCCAGGGTAGATGGCAAATAAGCAAATTTCCCACAAAGTTGGTGTGTTCCTTTTTAAAGGAGAAGTCCACTGAATAACACTTTAGAGAAGATTATTTCTAATTATATACAATGGTAATTTTTTTTTAATTCCATTTATTTTTGGGCTTCCTGTATTTCTCACCCATTGCAATTTAGTTGCTATGCCAATTCCCTTCCTGGTCGTTGCACGCGTTGCCCAACTGTCGGCCTGGGGAGGGTACAGTACATGTGGAGTCGCCAGCCGCTTCTTTTCACCCGACAGCGAGGAGTTTCACTGGGGGAACGTTAAAGCAACAAGGGCTTAGAGGCAAGTATTTTGTAATGAGATCGGATAGATAGAGCAATCTCAAAATTAGAAAATGAGGCTCATCGTGCTCGCAAGCCACTGTCTAAAGTCTAATTGTGTTCTCAGAGGGATGCCACTGGTGATCTACACCTCTACCAGAGGCCAGCAGCCAGAGGGGGGGACCCTGCTGACCACAAGGCCATTGAATCATCCTATGCTGAATTGACATGGATGGCATCTCCCTTAAGCTGATGTGAGTATAACTTGCATGTGCAAACACACCCACTCTATCTATATCTCTCTTCGAGCACATGTCATCATCATCAAACCTTTATTTAATTCTCGGGAGAACAGTAGGGTTGTAAAAAAAGTGTAAACATCTTCAAATCATTATTAATATAATTTATATTAATATAGGCTATTCAATTGAATTTCCTGTGAGCTAACCTCAAAAGTGAAAGTGGCAGCAGCATCAGAGGAGTTTAGTCCATGGTTCCGTCCCACTAGTGGTAGAAGCCCTGTTTACCACGAGCAACCTAGTGGTGTCTCACCTGCGGTAGTGAGAGGAGATGAAGGAGCCCCCCTCCCAGCAGCAAAGCAAGAGGGTCTAAAAAATACACCACTATCACCTTCAACATAGTATAATATTTGTATTGCGTTTTTGAAGAGGACAATTGAGTAACGCTTTAGTTTTCAGACACAAGGGTTAAGAGTAGTTTTGGACTTTGTGCGACGCCTGAGTGATTTCCCCAGCCGTTTCTTTACCCATGTATGTCTATGGGAAAAGGTATGTTTGCCCCTAAAAGTGTCACGTGACGATCAATACCGAGATTGGCTACTCGCTCAAAATGTTTCACAGCCCCGGTGGCTTGGTATCCGGTGTTGTGAATCCACGTCTTCCTTCTTTTGGTGATTCAATTTTATCTGACAGGACGTGCATTAGGTGCATGTTTTTATTGCTAAACAAACATGCAACTAGCACTCTCAAAGCTGACGGTACTCTGTTCACATTTCCAAAATGTGTAATAGTGGCAAATGTCGGTACAGACTATTGAATAAAGTTTGAGGAATGGTAACCCACTGCCAATCTGGAGGATTGTTCCTTATCTGCTCTTCACTTGTGCCACCGATTCATTGACCTTTTGTGGTGTGGTATGTTTTGATTTGACTTAGTAATACACTGTATAGTTGGGATTCTGAATTAAACAGTATAATGTTCACACATATTATGGAGCCCCCAGGGGTCGGGAGAATATTGTGGAAAACAATATAAAACTGAAATGGTAAAGCTAAAAAACTGTAGACCTGACCACAACCCCCTCGGTTCAACAGCACAATATGTTGCTTTCTCTGCTTTTAAAAGTTGAAATCATCTGATGCCATTGAAGGGATAGTTCAGAATTGTGGACATAAAGTTTAATTTACTACTTGGCCATTATGTTATGTTCAATGGACTGCACTTATATATAGCAATAGCGCTTTTATCCAAAGCGCGTATGGCCTCTCATCACCTATTCACACACATTCACACACCAATGGTGGCAGCTGCCATGCATATTGATCCATAAATAGTGTGTTTAGATTGTACTTCTATAGGTTTTTAACTTTACATACTGTATTTAAACATTACATTTGAACAAACACTGCAAGCTAAAGTTTGAAATCATTTTAATCTGTTTTATACAGCACACTTGCTTCCAAAATAAACACCTGTTAACACTTGAAGCTTTTTGTTTCTAACAATCTGTACAATAAAAGTGTTTATCTTGTTAACTTTTAGTGGTGCCACTTTATTAAATATGTTTGATAATCATTTAGGAGAAATCTGTAAAATAACAGTGTTTCTCTGCTGAGTTTTTAGTGGCATAACTTTATTGAAGGGGTTTGATTGTAATAAGTTAGGAAAAACCTGTAAAATAACAGTGTTTCAAGTTCTGTCACTTTATTGAAGGAGTTTGATTGTAATAATTTAGGAAAAACCGGCCAAATAACAGTGTTTCACTGTGTTTCATCGTAATAATTTTGGAAAAAAGTGTGGAATAACAGTGTTTCACTGCTGAACTTTAAGTTCTGTCACTTTATTGAAGAAGTTTGATTGTAATAATTTAGGAAAAACCTGTAAAATAACAGTGTTTCACTGCTGAACTAAGTTCTGTCACTTTATTGAAGGAGTTTGATTGTAATAATTTTGGAAAAACCGGCCAAATAACAGTGTTTCACTGCTGAACTTTGAGTTATGTCACTTAATTGAAGGAGTTTGATTGTAATAATTATGGGAAGACCTGTAAAATAACAGTGTTTCACTGCTGAACTTTAAGTTCTGTCACTTTATTGAAGGAGTTTGATCGTAATAATTTAGGAAGAACCTGTGAAATAACAGTGTTTCACTGCTGAACTTTGAGTTATGTCACTTAATTGAAGGAGTTTGATTGTAATAATTATGGGAAGACCTGTAAAATAACAGTGTTTCACTGCTGAACTTTAAGTTCTGTCACTTTATTGAAGGAGTTTGATTGTAATAATTTAGGAAAAACCTGTGAAATAACAGTGTAAGAGCCGCATTTAAGCTTAACTGTTTTGATTCATTCTGAACCTGCATTAATACATTTCTCTGTTTCAGTGAGTGGGGCGCTTTGCTCAGGTGAATGGGGCGGGGCTAACGCTATAAGCCACAGGTGCGGCGTGTGACGGCAGGGCAGCAGGCAGCAGCAATACTGTCATTGACACGCAACGCAGACGCAACCTTTTGTTCCCGAGATTATTAGGATCTCTTGTTTACTTTCTATGTACGATATTGTTTTCATATTCTGTTCTTGCTGGACATTAAAAGAGCAAAAAGAGCAACAAAAACGTGCAGTGGTTTCTGTTCAGCGACTGCGAGTCTGACACTGCTTCCCAGCCCTACAAGTGGCCAAAAAAGGAAGATTCAAATAGAGTTATAGGACAGACCTGTTTTGGATTTTGGCCACTACATCAAGTCAATGACAAGCTGTGATTGAAGAGCACGGATTATTGGAGGATCAAAGGGATCCGAAGGAACGAAAAAGGATTATTGGAGGATCAAAGGGATCTAAAGGAATGAAAAGCGCCGGCCCGACGCGCGGCTGCAAACAGAGGAAACGCCGGCCTGACGGCTGTAAACAAGCAAACAAGCAAATAATTGAGGTATGTGCTTGCAAAAACCAACGCCACATGAATAATTATTCGTTTGGAATAAATGCATGGATTATTACTAAACGGACTTCGCCTCTGATAACGATGTTTATGGACAGTGAATATTTTATTTTGTGCTTGTGACATATCATGGATAAAAAGAGCAGCCAAGGAAACGCCGGCCTGGCGTGCGGCTGTAACCAAACAAACAATTGAGAAAGACAAGGATAATGAAATAACCAGCCACTGTTTCTAAACACGTTGAAGACCTTTTGGATTTATTTATTTGTTTATTCTGAATTAAAATGGCGAGTTCAGATGAGGCAGACCTGCCCGTTAATGATATGGACGAGGCGCAGCTGCGCGCATCGAGACAAGGAAAGGCTTCCCATTTAACACGGAGAATGAACATTGTTAACAGCCTAATGTCTGATAAAGAATGCCTGGATGAAGTCAAAGGGAACATGATAAAGTTTAACGGACTTTCGGATGGTTTTAAAGCCTTGCATGTCTCATATGCGCAAATGTTGGATGAGAGCGCAAGACAAGAGGACGATGAGAAATGGTATCAACCGAGAGCCACACAGATAATCTCATTCCTTGCCAAAGTTACAAAGTGGATAACCGACGTAGAAAATGCTGATTCACTCAACTTGATTCAAGTGGAAGGTCTGCCAGAAGGTGAAAATGAAGGAGTAGGGTATATCTGCAGTGCCGCAGCCCGAAATGAAGACTGCGATCCAAATATGATGGCCACACGCTCAACGAGGAGCCACTCTTCCTCCCACTCTTCCTCTTCCTCAAACACATTACGCATCAACGCGGAGGCAGAGAGAGAAGGCTTATTCGCTAAAGCTAATATGTTACAAGAAAAACATGCCATTGAAGAACAGGAACAAATGTTACAAAAAAAAAGAGAAACATTAGAATTAAAAGGAGAAATAGCAGCCAACACAGCCAAAATTGACTATCTTAAAGACATTGAATTAAAAAGGTGCCGCCCTGCACAGACTGAAGCAGCAGCTACCACGCTGGTATATTCAAAGCCAGATGTTTCAGTTCATCCTTATGACATAAGTGCTCCAGCTGTTAGGAGCAAGGCAGGCGCACATCACTTGCCCTTTTTTAATGTTAATGATGGTAATGCTCACAGTTGGCCCGATGCTCAGCCAGAAGATGACATTAATGACCAGCACCAGCCCCAACCAGTGCACAATATTCGACCTGTCATGCCCCAAAACACACAGCCAACTCTGACACAAAGACAAAGCCCCCCTCCGCCCAGCACGGCAAAGGATGACCACTTGATTAAAATACTGGAAAATCAAAGCAGCTTGACGAGGATTCTTGTGAAACAACAACTTCTCCCGACACTGCCGCAAGGAAATATTTCACCCTTTGATGGACACATTCTGGAATACAAGTCCTTTATTCACTCCTTTGAACATTGTATTGAAAGCAAAACAGACAACAACAGAGACAGGTTGCAGTTCCTTATACAGTTTACAAGAGGCCAAGCTCAACGGCTAGTCAAAAGCTGTGAATATATGTCTCCAGACAGAGGCTATCAGAAAGCAAAAGATATACTAAAGGAAAACTTTGGGAACGAATACAAGCTCTCTTGTGCTTACCTGGAAAAAGCTCTATCCTGGCCCCTAGTTAAAACGGAAGATTCAAGGTCGCTGCAGGATTACGCCATGTTTCTAAGGAGTTGCTGCAATGCTATGGAGGAAATGGAGTACTTGGAGGAACTAGACACAGTGTCCAACATGAGAGGCATTGTGCTTAAGCTACCGTACAAACTCCGGGAGGGATGGCCCAGCACAGCCTACGCACTGCAAGAGGGGCGCAGTCGTAGAATAAGGATTTTAGACCTTGTCTGTTTCATTGAAAGGCAAGCTCGCATACTGGCAGACCCAGTTTTTGGCGATCTTCAAGACCAGTCAGTTGCCAAAGAAAAGGTGGCTGTAAATACTAGATTTCCTGTTAAACCACAGATCCCAAGGGTGTATGACAGCAGTTTTGCCACAGGTGTCACTATTTCCCCAAAAGAAAAAGAGCGTGAACCCTCCTGTCCCTTCTGTGGAGGTGGACACACATTGGATATGTGCTTTCTATTGGAAAGGAAGGCGCATAGTGAGAAGATTGGCTTCTTGAATGATCATAATGTGTGTTTTGCCTGTTTGTGCACTGGGCACATGAGTAAAGTATGTAGGCAACGCCTCTATTGCAAAATATGCAATCTTAGGCACCCTAGCATACTTCATATCCACCAAAGGGAGAAAGGAACAGATCAAAGGCCAGCCATAAGAGAGTCGGAGACAGCAATGGGCAGTGCTCCGATCTCTGTACATTCCAGTGGTCTTACAGGGGCCGGTGAGCAGGACTGTACACTCTCTATAGTACCAGTACAGGTCAAAACTAAAAAAGGACATGTTACAATGACTACCTATGCCTTCCTGGATCCCGGTAGCTCAGCATCTTTCTGCACTGAGCGGCTGATGAACAAGCTGAACGTCACCGGAAGAAGAACAAGCATTCTCCTTCGGACTATGGGCCAGGAGAAAGTGGTTAGAAGCCACATTGTTTCTGATCTGGAAGTGGCTGCACTAGACAGTGACATGTTTTGTGAGCTCCCTGACATTTACACACAGGAAAGCATGCCAGTCCACAGAGGCAACATTCCGAGACAGAAAGACCTTCAAAGATGGCCTCACTTGGAACATGTTTACATTTCTGAGATTGACTCCGGGATTGACCTGTTGATAGGAGCCAACGTTCCCAAGGCATTGGAGCCTTGGCGAGTTATACGGAGTGTGGACGAGGGTCCATACGCAGTCAAAACTGTGTTTGGTTGGACTGTGAACGAACCTCTCGGAAGAAAATTGGACAACCAGAACGGGAGTTTGGCAAGAGACAAATCAAACCCAGCAGAGGACAGACAAGCTGCCACTTCAGAGAAAGAGCTACAAAAGGATTTGAACCGAAAATTGGAAAAGAAAGAAGAGCGAACAGACGATTCTGTTGCTTCCAAGAGAGAGAGGCGGCGCAACAGAAACGTAGACAATAACATTAAGTTTGAAAGCAACAATTCTGAGGACCATCACATGGATTTCAAGCCTGTGTCCCAGGAAAAATCGAAGGACAACTTTGATACAGGAAAGAAATTCAGAGCTGAAAGAGAATCAAAGAAGGAAGCACTGGCGAGTCCAAAACCGAAATGGCCAGTTGAAGATTCATACACAACTGACTCTAGGGACAAAGCAAACAATGACACTACTTCTGAAATGCCCCGTGGCTATAATGGCCAAATTGAAACGAAGAGGGGTCCAGGGAAGATGAAGCGGGGCCGGCTCAAGGACAAAAGGTTTGCCTTCAACAGGAAAGAGAGGTGAAAAGAAAAGAGAGCTGTGAGAACGTCAGAAATTGAACTTCATCAGGAAGCGGAAGAGCCATGATGACATCAGATGTTCATATTCATTGAATCCCATAGACTGATGCATAGATATACACCCATATACTAATACATAGACATACACCCATAGACTGATGCATAGATATATTATACACCCATAGACTGGTACATGGAGATATGCACCCATAGACTGATACATGGTGATATACACTCATAGACTGATACATGGAGATATACACTCATAGACTGATACATGGAGATATACACTCATAAACTGGCTTTTCCACTTTGGATTACAGTTTTTAGTTTTTTCTGACTTGACTGACCTAGCGATCATAAATATCCCTCCTTAAGGCTATGTGCTAGTAACCTCTGGCCCTAGGATACGGTTAAGAATGAAGAATAACAGTTATTCTTTCAACATCAACAAGGGATGTAATGTATATACTTTATTTTTCTAAATTCATTTGTTGATAGTTTTACGGCTCCCTTTATTTAGTTTGAGTAATTGATTCTTAGAGAACAATTAGGGGCCGGTGTAAGAGCCGTATTTAAGCTTAACTGTTTTGATTCATTCTGAACCTGCATTAATAAATTTCTCTGTTTCAGTGAGTGGGGCGCTTTGCTCAGGTGAATGGGGCGGGGCTAACGCTATAAGCCACAGGTGCGGCGTGTGACGGCAGGGCAGCAGGCAGCAGCAATACTGTCATTGACACGCAACGCAGACGCAACCTTTTGTTCCCGAGATTATTAGGATCTCTTGTTTATTTTTATTTTTTTTTATTTTTTTATTTTTTAAACTTTCAGTAAATGTGGTTATAATATACAGTACAGAAACAGGATAAAACAAAAATAGTGTATATTAACATTTTAGCCGTATACAGTGTATATCCAGCGAAATTACAATTATATAAATGTTAGTATATAATATACCCCTAATACCTATTTTCTAAAACCCTACACACATATGCTCCAGCTCAAACCCCCCCCTCCCAGACCCCCTCTTGGATAGTACCTCCATTATCCCTCACTCCTAACCAGACACCACCATTATAAGCTAGCTTTTATTCTCTCCACCACTTCTAACCACATTGACATTTTGGATTCATTGAGCCCCAGAATTCTTGCTGTAGATATTTCTTGATATATCACATCAAGATATGTAAGAAACCACACTTTTCGGCACATTTTTTCCGGTTGAAACCAACGTGATGCGATCAGTTTTTTAGCTACTGTGATACCCGATAAAACCAATCTTTTTAGTTGTTGATTCACTGCAAACTCAAAAACATCATTCAATAGTAATACCGCGGGGTGTACAGGTATATTCCAAAATACGAGTGTTGATAATTGTTGGGACACATCTTTCCAGAATGCCTTAACTGGTGGGCAGTCCCAATACATGTGCATAAATGTTCCTTCGTCCCCATTTGTACATTGGGAGCATTTGGAGTCTTGTATAAGCCCCATTTTGCACAGCCTTATAGGAGTCAAGTATGTCCTGTGAATATAGTTCAGATTGATTTGTTGATGATCCGGGTTCCTTGATGTAAGTCGGACATTTGCCCAGGCTCCTTGCCAATCAAAGTCATATTCCAGGTCTGGTATATCCCTTCTCCAGACAGTGTCTATTTGAAGGGTTTCATACGAGGACGTTAGTAATTGATAATAAAAACTTGATACAAAACCTCCCAATGTATCTCTTTCATAGAAAAATTTGTGGTATCTGTGGTGTTCAATTGGTACGAGTAATGGAACACCGTGAGATATCATACAAAGTCGTAACTGTATGTAAAAAAGCCATGTGGACTCGGTGAGGTTAAACTTTATGCATATTTCGACATAACTACAGAGGCCCTTGTTATTAAAAATATCCCCTAATGAGTGTATGCCTTTCTCTTCCCATATAGGGAATCTTATAGGTCGTTTTCCCATTAAGAGTGCATTGTTATTGAATATGGGAGTGTGATTATGCCATTCTTGAGGGTTAGGATATTTCTTTTGTGTTTCCCGCCATGTTCTGATTGCATGGGTAATTATTGGGCCAAATTCTCGCTCACAATGCTTGATTGAAAGTTTAGTGTGTGCTATGTCTTCCAGTCTCTGTGGGGCTACCATGTTTTCTTCTAATTCTCTCCAAGATACCAAAGCCTGGGGGTCAAACCATATCTTCACTGGTCTTAAAGTGAAGGCCTTAAAATATTGTAAAAAATCTGGGACTGCCATGCCACCGTCTGCTTTATTTCTCTGTGCGGTGGATCTTTTTATGCGAGGTGGTTTGTTATTCCAAATAAATTTGTATGTGGAGGTTTGTAATCTTTTCCAGTAGCCCTCTGGAGGAGGTAACGGAAGCATTGAGCTGAAGAAATTGATTCTTGGTAATACATCCATCTTAACTATTGATACCCTTGCCTGTACTGAGTTTTTAAGTTTTGCCCACCTGTCCAGGTCGTCTTTGATTTTGTTCTGTATTTTTGTGTAATTGTGCTTCACCGTTTGTCTTATGGTGGGAAATATTTCCACACCCAAGCATCTGAAATGTTTGACCATGGGTATCGCACCTGGGAGGGTTGTGTCTTTTTTTGCACTGGTGTTAAGAGGAAGAAACGCCGACTTAGGCCAATTTATTTTAAATCCCGATAAATCACCAAAGTTTTCTATCAACTTGAGTATATGCGGCAATGTGTTGTTGGGGTTTTGTATGAACAATATTACGTCGTCCGCATATAAACAAATTTTAAGATGTGTGCCCTTGATTACTATTGGTTCTATGTGTTGGGATTGTCTTATAAATTGTGCTAAAGGTTCTAATGATAGATCGAATAGTCCGGGACTAAGAGGGCAACCCTGTCTGGCTGAGCGTGATACCGGAAAGATATCGGAGATGAATGTGCCTGTTGTAATCCTGGCCGATGGGTCCTTGTATAGTACTTTAATCATATCAATGAATCCTTTTCCTAACCCCATCCTTTCTAATACTGCCCATAGAAACGACCATTCTAACCTGTCAAATGCTTTCATAGCATCCAGGGATAGTATCGCCTTAGGTGTGGTGTCCTCTTTGTCAGCATCTAGTACGTGCAGTATTCGCCTTATGTTATCATTGATCAGGCGACCTTTTATGAAGCCTGTTTGGTCCGGATGAACTAAAGACGTCATATGCTTTTGCAATCTGATGGCTAATATCTTAAGAGTACAGTTTGACATCGGTTCCGAGGAGGCTTAAAGGACGGTAACTACCACACTCAGTGGGGTCTTTGTCTTTTTTGTGAAGAACTGAAATGAGTGCGGTATTTTGGTGTTTATGGAAGCTTCCCTCTTTGACTGAGTATAAGATCATATTTAGTAATAAGGGTCCAAATATGTCCCAGCAAGAAATGTACATTTCTGATGGGATACCGTCAATTCCCGGAGCCTTGCCGTTTTTCATTCCGGATATGGCCTCCTTGAGTTCTTCTAATGTGATCAGTACTTCTAACTGTTTAGCGTCTTCCTCCGTAAGTTTAGGAAGAGTAATTTGATTAAGATATGTGTCTAATTTGTCTTGATCAAAGGTCGTTTCTGAATTATATAAATCGGAGTAGAATTCTTTGAATGTATCGTTTATTATTTTGGGTTCTGTTACTAGAGCTTGTTGTTTCCTAATGGCAGTTATATCTGCAAATTTTGCATTAATTCTTAGTCGCATGGCTAATAGGTGACTAGGTTTAGAGCCTTGGAAGTACTGCTGTTGTCTTGTGCTGCGTATTTGCAATTCCGATTTTTGTCTGTATATTGCTTTGATCTCTGTCTTTAGAATGTTTACTTGGTTTTCTAGTCTAGTAGAGTTGTTGTATTTTAAAGAATTAAAAAGCGTTGAGTAAAGCGTTTCCATTTCAGATAGTTTTGTGTTTTGATTTTTGCGCAATATGGAGGAAAATCTATCCGAGAAATCCTTAATCATAGTCTTTACCGACATCCATAATATTCTGGGATCTTGCACCGAGTTAGCATTATCCCGTAGGAATATTGTGAGAGCTTCTTTAATTTGTGTAATGAATTCATTGTTGTTAAGCAGCATAGAATTAAAACGCCATCTTGGGGCCCGGGAAGATAGTGTACCAAATGTTGCTTTCAGGATTAAGTAGCAGTGATCTGATAGCGCATTGGGTGTCATTTCCACTTCATATTTATCAAATATTCTCGGGGATGCAAAGACGTAATCAATTCTGGATAGTGTGTTGTGTCTCGACGAACGACAGGAGTACTTGCGGGTCATGGGGTTAAGTGAACGCCATAAATCAGTTACCCCTGTTGATTTCGACCAATCTTTTAATGCTTTAGATGAATTTTTTTGTTCGCTGGAAAAGGTAAGGTAAGTTTTGTCCATCCTTGGGTTCCAAATGGCATTAAAATCCGCACCTATTATATATGAGTATTCGGGATGGTTTAACATTTCTCCGGTTAGTGAAGTGAAGAAACCCACTTCGTACAAATTTGGGGCATATACCGCTGCTAATGCAATTTTCCTGTTATTGTGTATAATCCTAGCTATAGTTATGCGCCCCTCAGCATCCGACCATACCCCTTTCAATTCGATATTTAATTTGCGTCTGACGACTATGGCTACCCCTCTAGTTCTCGTAACAAAAGAAGAGTGACTAATATTATGGTATATGTTATCCGCTAACGTATTTATGTCTTCCTCTAAAATGTGCGTTTCGCTTAATAGAGCCACGTCCACATGTTCTTTTTTCATCAGTGTGAGCACGCTTTTGCGTTTGTGTTGTTTGTTTATCCCACCGGTGTTCCATACCATTATATTCAAACTAGCCATAATCTATGCATGTTTTTGTGTAGTTTTTGGTAATGTTTCTGGAGTGTGAAGCTACAATAGATGTACATCCAATTAATGAGATCCCGTTGAGAGCTGAGCTTAAAAACATATATATATACAAATAAAAATCCCCTAATTTCCCCTCACCCAGAAAGTCGTACAGGCCTGTGTTCCAAGAACACATCCTCCGCGATTGACTTTCTCCCATAGTCCACCGGATTGCCCAAACTGAGCATTGTAATCTTAATCTACCTATGCTAATTGCCATAGGATCTAACATTTCCATTCTATTGCAATAGAATGTCGCTTTTGGTCTTGCACCTTCCCTTACTGTAATGAAGTGTTGTGATAAATGACAGAAAAAATAAAATAAACAATAAAAAAAGAGAATAAACTTTTATCGACATATTCATTTGAACCCTCTACTAACGTGTGGAAAAAAGGAAAAGATTGTAGAGCAATATTGACACCTTAATGTGAAGAACATTGGAAAAGAACAATGTAAGTTAAAATATATTTTGAAAAATATAGAGTAATGAGAAGAAAAAATTAAATAAAATAAAAATCAATGGAAAGATATAGATAAGGAATGAGAGATAGAATAATTATCAACGTGGAGAAGCCACTAGTATCGAATTAACAGATTAGATAAGATAGAAAAGCAGCGCCTTTTAGAGCTTCAATGTGCCTTCAATGGAGTGATTACTTAAATTGTTAGAATAACCTTGTAGTGTTCATACGTTTAAGTGTGGTTAATTTTTAAAATATTATTAAAGACTGATAGAACTTCATTTAATTTATTATCTGCTATGTGTATACACACCGGATGTTTATTGTTAGAGTTGTAGGCTTCGTTGTCATGGTGCCTTATATTCTAGAAGGTTGTAGAGTATACTAGTGCCTAGACTATTTTATGTTCCAGAATGATCTAAGAGACCCAGGGCATTTGAGCGATAAACCCAGAATATTCCAGATAGATCTTTTTGCAATGATATGTATTTGTCTCCTCAGAGACCAGAGTCTGAAATTATAATGTATTATGAATCGTATTATACACAATACACATTGTTATAGACGGCTTGCATATCGTCTGCTACCTTGATGAACACAATAAAGTCATTCTAACACTGGTATACAATGAGAAAGAGGCTTATATGTTTCCGGCATTTTCGCCCTGCCTTGGGTTATTTGCCCCATTTCGATTCAGAAAATCCTCAGCTTCAATAGGTGTGTGTATATCTGACCTGCGACCGTCACTGCCCAAGAATGATAACAGCGCTGGGTATGATAGCCTTGGCTTGTAACCGGCTTTGAACAGCTTTTGCATCACCTCTTTGTATGGTAGACGTCGGATGATGGCATCTTTGCTCAAATCTTCGTAGATAAATATTGGTTTACCACCATAATTCAGATTCCCACGTTGGTTGCGAGCAAATTTGATGATGTCATCCCTTGTTGTAGTCTTCCGCAGGGTGACAATGATGACTCTTGGCCCGTTGATTCTTTGCCCCCGAGAACCGATTCTGTAAACTTGGTCCACTTCTGGCACTTTGTTTGGATCGATGTTACTCAAAATCGTTGATAACACTGTTGGAAAGTTGGGATCTTCGCAGTTTACTGCTTCTTCAAGCCCTACAATGCGGATGTTATTCCGCCTGTGGTAGCGTTGGGTTTCTAGTAGCCTCTCCATCGCTTCGTTTTTAAGCCCTTGTATTTCCCTCCGATATTCTTCTTTCACTCTTTCCATCTCTTTTCCCATCTCTGTCATGCCACCTTCGTTCGCCTTGACTGCCTTTGTGATTTCTGTCACCGTATTCTCCACTGTCGTGATTCGCATTGACTGTAAAGCGCCCGCTCTCATAACCTCTTCGAATTTAGTATCGATGTGTTCAACGTGTGCTTTGAAAGCGACCATCTGTTCTTTTACGTGTGCTTTGAAAGCGACCATCTGTTCTTTTATCAGGATAGTCAGGGAGTTGAAGTCGGGTTGTGTAATTGAACTGCTTGTGTCAGTTGATGCTGTTGGAGCAGTGAGGGATCCGATGGATGTTTTTGCTATTATCTTCTCAAAATCGCCTGCTTTTTCCTTCACTGTATTTTTTTCTGATGTTCCTGTTATGTTGTCATCTATTGTCTCCCTCTCGGGGCCAGTTGTCTTTGGTCCCTGTGTATTCTCCTCTATATTCCCCGCGTCGGGGAATATAGAGTAATGTTTCTGGAGTGTGAAGCTACAATAGATGTACATCCAATTAATGAGGTCCCGTTGAGAGCTGAGCTTAAAAACATATATATATACAAATAAAAATCCCCTAATTTCCCCTCACCCAGAAAGTCGTACAGGCCTGTGTTCCAAGAACACATCCTCCGCGATTGACTTTCTCCCATAGTCCACCGGATTGCCCAAACTGAGCATTGTAATCTTAATCTACCTATGCTAATTGCCATAGGATCTAACATTTCCATTCTATTGCAATAGAATGTCGCTTTTGGTCTTGCACCTTCCCTTACTGTAATGAAGTGTTGTGATAAATGACAGAAAAAATAAAATAAACAATAAAAAAAGAGAATAAACTTTTATCGACATATTCATTTGAACCCTCTACTAACGTGTGGAAAAAAGGAAAAAAGGAAAAGATTGTAGAGCAATATTGACACCTTAATGTGAAGAACATTGGAAAAGAACAATGTAAGTTAAAATATATTTTGAAAAATATAGAGTAATGAGAAGAAAAAATTAAATAAAATAAAAATCAATGGAAAGATATAGATAAGGAATGAGAGATAGAATAATTATCAACGTGGAGAAGCCACTAGTATCGAATTAACAGATTAGATAAGATAGAAAAGCAGCGCCTTTTAGAGCTTCAATGTGCCTTCAATGGAGTGATTACTTAAATTGTTAGAATAACCTTGTAGTGTTCATACGTTTAAGTGTGGTTAATTTTTAAAATATTATTAAAGACTGATAGAACTTCATTTAATTTATTATCTGCTATGTGTATACACACCGGATGTTTATTGTTAGAGTTGTAGGCTTCGTTGTCATGGTGCCTTATATTCTAGAAGGTTGTAGAGTATACTAGTGCCTAGACTATTTTATGTTCCAGAATGATCTAAGAGACCCAGGGCATTTGAGCGATAAACCCAGAATATTCCAGATAGATCTTTTTGCAATGATATGTATTTGTCTCCTCAGAGACCAGAGTCTGAAATTATAATGTATTATGAATCGTATTATACACAATACACATTGTTATAGACGGCTTGCATATCGTCTGCTACCTTGATGAACACAATAAAGTCATTCTAACACTGGTATACAATGAGAAAGAGGCTTATATGTTTCCGGCATTTTCGCCCTGCCTTGGGTTATTTGCCCCATTTCGATTCAGAAAATCCTCAGCTTCAATAGGTGTGTGTATATCTGACCTGCGACCGTCACTGCCCAAGAATGATAACAGCGCTGGGTATGATAGCCTTGGCTTGTAACCGGCTTTGAACAGCTTTTGCATCACCTCTTTGTATGGTAGACGTCGGATGATGGCATCTTTGCTCAAATCTTCGTAGATAAATATTGGTTTACCACCATAATTCAGATTCCCACGTTGGTTGCGAGCAAATTTGATGATGTCATCCCTTGTTGTAGTCTTCCGCAGGGTGACAATGATGACTCTTGGCCCGTTGATTCTTTGCCCCCGAGAACCGATTCTGTAAACTTGGTCCACTTCTGGCACTTTGTTTGGATCGATGTTACTCAAAATCGTTGATAACACTGTTGGAAAGTTGGGATCTTCGCAGTTTACTGCTTCTTCAAGCCCTACAATGCGGATGTTATTCCGCCTGTGGTAGCGTTGGGTTTCTAGTAGCCTCTCCATCGCTTCGTTTTTAAGCCCTTGTATTTCCCTCCGATATTCTTCTTTCACTCTTTCCATCTCTTTTCCCATCTCTGTCATGCCACCTTCGTTCGCCTTGACTGCCTTTGTGATTTCTGTCACCGTATTCTCCACTGTCGTGATTCGCATTGACTGTAAAGCGCCCGCTCTCATAACCTCTTCGAATTTAGTATCGATGTGTTCAACGTGTGCTTTGAAAGCGACCATCTGTTCTTTTACGTGTGCTTTGAAAGCGACCATCTGTTCTTTTATCAGGATAGTCAGGGAGTTGAAGTCGGGTTGTGTAATTGAACTGCTTGTGTCAGTTGATGTTGTTGGAGCAGTGAGGGATCCGATGGATGTTTTTGCTATTATCTTCTCAAAATCGCCTGCTTTTTCCTTCACTGTATTTTTTTCTGATGTTCCTGTTATGTTGTCATCTATTGTCTCCCTCTCGGGGCCAGTTGTCTTTGGTCCCTGTGTATTCTCCTCTATATTCCCCGCGTCGGGGAATATAGAGTAATGTTTCTGGAGTGTGAAGCTACAATAGATGTACATCCAATTAATGAGGTCCCGTTGAGAGCTGAGCTTAAAAACATATATATATACAAATAAAAATCCCCTAATTTCCCCTCACCCAGAAAGTCGTACAGGCCTGTGTTCCAAGAACACATCCTCCGCGATTGACTTTCTCCCATAGTCCACCGGATTGCCCAAACTGAGCATTGTAATCTTAATCTACCTATGCTAATTGCCATAGGATCTAACATTTCCATTCTATTGCAATAGAATGTCGCTTTTGGTCTTGCACCTTCCCTTACTGTAATGAAGTGTTGTGATAAATGACAGAAAAAATAAAATAAACAATAAAAAAAGAGAATAAACTTTTATCGACATATTCATTTGAACCCTCTACTAACGTGTGGAAAAAAGGAAAAAAGGAAAAGATTGTAGAGCAATATTGACACCTTAATGTGAAGAACATTGGAAAAGAACAATGTAAGTTAAAATATATTTTGAAAAATATAGAGTAATGAGAAGAAAAAATTAAATAAAATAAAAATCAATGGAAAGATATAGATAAGGAATGAGAGATAGAATAATTATCAACGTGGAGAAGCCACTAGTATCGAATTAACAGATTAGATAAGATAGAAAAGCAGCGCCTTTTAGAGCTTCAATGTGCCTTCAATGGAGTGATTACTTAAATTGTTAGAATAACCTTGTAGTGTTCATACGTTTAAGTGTGGTTAATTTTTAAAATATTATTAAAGACTGATAGAACTTCATTTAATTTATTATCTGCTATGTGTATACACACCGGATGTTTATTGTTAGAGTTGTAGGCTTCGTTGTCATGGTGCCTTATATTCTAGAAGGTTGTAGAGTATACTAGTGCCTAGACTATTTTATGTTCCAGAATGATCTAAGAGACCCAGGGCATTTGAGCGATAAACCCAGAATATTCCAGATAGATCTTTTTGCAATGATATGTATTTGTCTCCTCAGAGACCAGAGTCTGAAATTATAATGTATTATGAATCGTATTATACACAATACACATTGTTATAGACGGCTTGCATATCGTCTGCTACCTTGATGAACACAATAAAGTCATTCTAACACTGGTATACAATGAGAAAGAGGCTTATATGTTTCCGGCATTTTCGCCCTGCCTTGGGTTATTTGCCCCATTTCGATTCAGAAAATCCTCAGCTTCAATAGGTGTGTGTATATCTGACCTGCGACCGTCACTGCCCAAGAATGATAACAGCGCTGGGTATGATAGCCTTGGCTTGTAACCGGCTTTGAACAGCTTTTGCATCACCTCTTTGTATGGTAGACGTCGGATGATGGCATCTTTGCTCAAATCTTCGTAGATAAATATTGGTTTACCACCATAATTCAGATTCCCACGTTGGTTGCGAGCAAATTTGATGATGTCATCCCTTGTTGTAGTCTTCCGCAGGGTGACAATGATGACTCTTGGCCCGTTGATTCTTTGCCCCCGAGAACCGATTCTGTAAACTTGGTCCACTTCTGGCACTTTGTTTGGATCGATGTTACTCAAAATCGTTGATAACACTGTTGGAAAGTTGGGATCTTCGCAGTTTACTGCTTCTTCAAGCCCTACAATGCAGATGTTATTCCGCCTGTGGTAGCGTTGGGTTTCTAGTAGCCTCTCCATCGCTTCGTTTTTAAGCCCTTGTATTTCCCTCCGATATTCTTCTTTCACTCTTTCCATCTCTTTTCCCATCTCTGTCATGCCACCTTCGTTCGCCTTGACTGCCTTTGTGATTTCTGTCACCGTATTCTCCACTGTCGTGATTCGCATTGACTGTAAAGCGCCCGCTCTCATAACCTCTTCGAATTTAGTATCGATGTGTTCAACGTGTGCTTTGAAAGCGACCATCTGTTCTTTTACGTGTGCTTTGAAAGCGACCATCTGTTCTTTTATCAGGATAGTCAGGGAGTTGAAGTCGGGTTGTGTAATTGAACTGCTTGTGTCAGTTGATGTTGTTGGAGCAGTGAGGGATCCGATGGATGTTTTTGCTATTATCTTCTCAAAATCGCCTGCTTTTTCCTTCACGGTATTTTTTTCTGATGTTCCTGTTATGTTGTCATCTATTGTCTCCCTCTCGGGGCCAGTTGTCTTTGGTCCCTGTGTATTCTCCTCTATATTCCCCGCGTCGGGGCTCACCAACGGATCTGCCACAGCGTCGCCTGTCATTTTCTTTGATCGAGTTTCAATCGGCGCCGTTAGATTTGCCGTTTCTTGTTTCTTTCCCGTCCTTTCCTTATCCCTAACCATGTTGTCTTTTGATATAGTTAGTAGAAGGTCTTATCAATACATACGATGTGGTCTAATCTCTTTTGGTATTGTCCAAATAAGGTTTTTAAACGAAATTAACGATAACGGGAGCGGAGCTGTAACCAATTGCGTGCGCTACATATTGCAGCTAAACCGGAAGTTCTTGTTTATTTTCTATGTACGATATTGTTTTCATATTCTGTTCTTGCTGGACATTAAAAGAGCAAAAAGAGCAACAAAACGTGCAGTGGTTTCTGTTCTGCGACTGCGAGTCTGACACTGCTTCCCAGCCCTACAAGTGGCCAAAAAAGGAAGATTCAAATAGAGTTATAGGACAGACCTGTTTTGGATTTTGGCCACTACAAACAGTGTTTCACTGCTGAACTTTAAGTTCTGTCACTTTATTGAAGGAGTTTGATCGTAATAATTTAGAAAAAAACTGTGAAATAACAGAGTTTCACTGCTGAACTTTAAGTTCTGTCACTTTATTGAAGGAGTTTGATCGTAATAATTTAGGAAAAACCTGTGAAATAACAGTGTTTCACTGCTGAACTTTGAGTTCTGTCACTTAATTGAAGGAGTTTGATTGTAATAATTTAGGAAAAACCTGTGAAACAACAGTGTTTCACTGCTGAACTTTGAGTTCTGTCACTTTATTGAAGGAGTTTGATCGTAATAATTTAGGAAAAACCTGTGAAATAACAGAGTTTCACTGCTGAACTTTAAGTTCTGTCACTTTATTGAAGGAGTTTGATCGTAATAATTTAGGAAAGACCTGTGAAATAACAGTGTTTCACTGCTGAACTTTAAGTTCTGTCACTTTATTGAAGGAGTTTGATCATAATAATTTAGGAAAAACCTGTGAAATAACAGTGTTTCACTGCTGAACTTTAAGTTCTGTCACTTTATTGAAGGAGTTTGATCGTAATAATTTAGAAAAGACCTGTGAAATAACAGAGTTTCACTGCTGAACTTTAAGTTCTGTCACTTTATTGAAGGAGTTTGATCGTAATAATTTAGGAAAAACCTGTGAAATAACAGTGTTTCACTGCTGAACTTTGAGTTCTGTCACTTAATTGAAGGAGTTTGATTGTAATAATTTAGGAAAAACCTGTGAAACAACAGTGTTTCACTGCTGAACTTTGAGTCCTGTCACTTTATTGAAGGAGTTTGATCGTAATAATTTAGGAAAAACCTGTGAAATAACAGAGTTTCACTGCTGAACTTTAAGTTCTGTCACTTTATTGAAGGAGTTTGATCGTAATAATTTAGGAAAGACCTGTGAAATAACAGTGTTTCACTGCTGAACTTTGAGTTATGTCACTTAATTGAAGGAGTTTCATCGTAAATGTAGGGAAAACTTGTGAAATAACAATGTTTCACTGCTGAACTTTAAGTTCTGTCACTTTATTGAAGATGTTTGATCATAATAATGTAGGAAAAAACCTGTAAAATAACAGTGTTTCACTGCTGAACCTAACCTGTCAATTAACAGTGGTTCTCTGCAAAAATAATAAACAGAATTATCTGTAAATTTATTGCTTTTCCACTTTATTTTAATTGGGGTATTTCAATGTAATTTTACAGTAAATCTCTGGCCGCCAAGCTGCCAGACATTTACTGTTTTTTTTACAGATTTTTTTCTTACAGTGTATATCATATGTCTCCAAGGAATCGTGGGGCTCCGGGAAGAAATGTTGGGAACCCCTGCTATATCCTTTATAATGTTATATCCTTTATAATGTTATAGGCTATTTTATTTACAGTAGTCTATTTATGATTTTTTTCCCATAGCCGGTCTCATATATGCTGTGGCTGAGACGGATCAGGATTAATGAAGCTGATAGGAGACTGCTTCTCGGCTACGAATTAAAGCCACGATTGAAAATAATGTACCTCCTTTCTTGACAATAGCATATACTATAACAATAATACGAGTGTAAAGGCCTCTACATGCTACAGCAACTGCGAAGCAACTGGCGTCATCCCTCCATGTTACCTCCAGTTACCGCCGTGTTCCCTTGCCCATCGTGTCTCCTGTCGTCTCTCCTGTGCCTTGCTGTTTTTGTACTAAGAGTTGTAAGTAGATTTAGGATTCCGTTTTTGTGCATCTTTGTTTTTATCGTGTCTTCAGTTCGTCTTGTATTAGCGCCAGCTCGGCTGTGCCATTTATGTTTCTTTTTGAAAACGTGTCGTCTAGTAAAGTCTGTTTATACACGTTCCCCTGCCTCCTCCATTCCTGTCCGCAAACTGAGTTCTCATCGCCTTCCCTCACTACCCCACCAGTCGTAACAGAATGACGCCACCATGCAAGAACTCAGCGGACAAAGCCACAGAGACGTTGGACATCGTGCTTGGCATGTTAGACAGGGATCTGACCAGCTATTCTCCTGCTAAATGGGTCTTCTGGTTAAAGTTAATAGACAACGTAGCGAAGGAGAGTCCAACACAGGCACCTCAGATGAGGGTTATGGCTGACAAGGTCTATGCTCTCATGGAGACAGCTAGGCGAGCCTCGTCTGCTAGCTTAGCTCACGCAGCTAGCCAGGCATCCACAGCTAGCACAACCCCGTCTGCTAGCTTAGTTCCTGTAGCTAGCCAGCCAGCTAGCATAAGACTCACGGTCAGCCTAGCTCCTGAAGCTAACCAGGCCTCAATGGCTAACACAGACTCGTTCGGTAGCCTAGCTCCTACAGCTAACCAGATGTCCACAGTTAGCACAACCCCATCTGCTAGTTTAGCCCCTGCAGCTAGCCAGGCCTCCCCAGCTAGCACAGTCCCCACTGCTAGCTTAGGCTCAAGATTCATGGTCAGCCTAGTTCCTGAAGCTAACCAGACTTCCACAGCTAGCACAGCCCCGCCCGTTAGCTTAGCTCCTACAGCTAACCAGACGTCCACAGCTAGCACAGTTCTGCTTGTTAGCTTAGCCCCCGCAGCTAACCAGGCCTCCCCAGCTAGCACAATCCCCACTGCTAGCTTAGGCTCAAGATTCACGGTCAGCCTAGTTCCTGAAGCTAACCAGACGTCCACAGCTAGTACAGCCCCGCCCGTTAGCTTAGCTCCTACAGCTAACCAGACGTCCACAGCTAGCACAGCCCCGCCCGTTAGCTTAACCCCTGCAGCTAACCAGGCCTCTCCAGCTAGCACAGTCCCCACTGCTAGCTTAGGCTCAAGATTCACGGTCAGTCTAGTTCCTGAAGTTAACCAGGCCTCAATGGCTAGCACAGCTGCGCCCGGTAGCCTAGCCCCTACAGCTAGCTCAGGCCCCACGGTTAGCCTAGCCCCCGCAGCTCACAGACCTCCGAGGCCTAGCAAGGCTCAGAGGGCGAGCGGGGCTAGTACCACTAACAAGGCCTCCACAGCTGATCCGGCCGTTACTACCAGCCTGGTTCCGGTCGGTGTAGCCCCGGCTGTCACCGCTTCCCCTCCGGTCTCCATGCCCTGCCCAGCCTCTACACCTGGTCCGCCTGCTACGCCGGTTCCCGGCGTCTCAACTGGTCCTGGCTCGTAGATTGGTCCTGGCGCTCCGTCTGGTCCAGTCCTACACCGTGATCGGCGCCCTGGTCCTCGCCGTGGTCCTCGCTGTGGTCTACGTTGGATCCTGCTCCGGGGGTCGCTGCCGCCGCACCTCCGTTCTGGCTCTCCTGATCCGGTCCCTAGTCCGGCGGCTGGAGGGTCCCTCGTCCGGGATCCTGCTCTGGGGTCCTTACCCTCGGTCCTTGGCTCCAGGCTCCCTGACCGGCTTCCTGTTTCTCTCCCCGCCTCCCCTCTCCGGGCCTCTGTTCCCGTCCCCACCTCCCCTCGTCGGGCCTCGGCCCCCGGGTCCAACCCCCCTCTCCGGGCCTCTGCACCAATCCCCACCCCCCCTCTCCGGGCCGCTGTCCCCGTCCCCACCCCTCCTCGTCGGACCTCTGTCCCCAGGTCCAGCCCCCCTCTCCGGGCCGCTGCACCCATTTCCAGCTCCCTTGGCTGCTACGCCCCTCCTGGGTTGTTTTCGCGGGCTCCCGGCCCCAGTTTTCCGGGTTCCCCCCTCAGCTTTTTCCAGGGTCTCGGGCGTCTGGGAGCCACCCGTTGGGGGGGGGGGGGGGGGGGGGTACTGTAACGATCCCATACTCAGCCCTCGTTTGGGCTGTGAGGGGAGAAGGAACATTGGAGGCCTACCTTCCTCCAGTCTCATACCACCCTCTAGTGGTCACCAGCAGATGGTGCAGACTTTGATTCTACCCTTGTTAACTCATATGCTTACTTTAATTAATGGGATAATTAATGGGATGTCACTGTGTGTGTTATTGTTGAACTTTCCCTCCCTGGTGTGATGTGGTTCCCCTGGCTAGTGTTGTGTTTGGTAATTATGCTTATGTGTCTAGTGGTTAAATGTTTGTTTTTAGACTGGCCTGGCCAGCTGTTGCCAATCATGATTAGTCTAGGTATTTAAGTGTGTGTCTTCCTCTCTTCCCGTTGTGGCGTCATCCCTCCATGTTACCTCCAGTTACCTCCGTGTTCCCTTGCCCGTCGTGTCTCCTATCGTCTCTCCCGTGCCTTGCTGTTTTTGTACTAAGAGTTGTAAGTAGATTTAGGATTCCGTTTTTGTGCATCTTTGTTTTTATCGTGTCTTCAGTTCGTCTTGTATTAGCGCCAACTCGGCTGTGCCATTTATGTTTTTTTTTGTAACGTGTCGTCTAGTAAAGTCTGTTTATACACGTTCCCCTGCTGTCTCTGCCTCCTCCATTCCTGTCCGCAAACTGAGTTCTCATCGCCTTCCCTCACTACCCCACCAGTCGTAACAACGAGAGCATACAAGAACAATGAATCTCATAGCCTACGCCAATGCGCCATGTATAGCCTGCCTATGTGATCAATAAAAATGCGAACTTGAATTCCATCACGTCTGTGCGGGAGCTCACAAATATAGACTGTGTTAGTCTCAGTGAAGTTTCAACGGAGGTAATCTATTCTAACCAACAAATTGATGTAGAAAGCATTTCGTTGTGACCAATCTTATTTGGAAACATGACACACAAAATAATAGTATTTCGCTTTTTATTTTAAACAATATTTAATCGTGTTTGGAGGTGGGTGTTCTGCGTCTGCCCCCCGTGCCAAACAAGCAGGCCAACTTGTGGCCAAAGACCCGAGGGTGGAGAGGACTTGAATGGCATGTGCGTTTTGTTCCACACTTAATTTGGGTCCCAATTTGCGGTACAAATCAAGGAGAATGTGTCTCGGGTAGCGGACTCTATAATATTATGTTCTCTCTGCAAATAGACTGTCCTATCTCTGAAAACAGTTCCCCGCGGAGCGCAGTCAGTGCACCCCGTATTCCGATAACGCTATATATAAACCATGCGGCATTCATTCGGAAAGAAAGACCTATTCCAAATGCTATTTATAGGATTTGACAATTATTACACTACTGTCGCTATTTTACAATGAACTATAATGAATTACGGACCACGTCAGTCAAAACTAATGCACGAAAGCTTATTTCCGCGTTGCAGTATTCATATTCTACCGCTGGGCGCCAGGTATGGTCTGAGCTGTGCGTAAATATACGCACAAAGTCAAGCACACATTCAAATTGATAAGTCCCACACTTTGCTTAGAAATTATCGTACGCACGGGCTACGCACATATCTGTGCGTACGCACCATTGATAAATGAGGGCCCAGGATTTTGGAAACGTATCAGTCTTTTCATATGGAGCAGAGCATGGACCATGATGAAGAGGCAAAGAGGATGATAGACTCTTTTGAAATGTGGACGCTGAGGAAGATGCTGAAGATAACATGGAAGGATAAATCAAGAATGAGGAGGTACTGAGAAGAGCGGATATGCAAGGAGGACAGCTGCTGGAGAGGTTGAAAAAGAGAAAGATGGAGTTGTGCGGGCACGTGCTGAGAGGTTCCAGCGGGGAGATGTTCAAGAAGGTGGTGATGGGGAATGTGGATGGAAAGAGAGGAAGTGGAAGACCATGAAGAGGCTGGGTAGACGTTCGTCTGTGAATGGAGCAGAGTGAGAGGCAGAGTCTCTGTGATAGGCAACCTTCGGAACGAAGAAGCCACTTGATGATGATGATGAAGTAAACAGAAAATAAATGGTCTGGTACCCCGTTCCCACTTCATCCAATCAGGAGAGGAAACTCCACAAAGTGAGGTGTGGGTATTAGGAAAAACATGATGGCTTGTTTAGTTGACTAAAATGTTTCTGACAACATTCTAGGCAAGAAATAGGATCTGCATTTGTCACAGATTTAGACTAGTTTCCATGGGTTCCCAACACAGTTACACAGCAAGACAACAGATGTATGTGGTAATTGTATTGCAATGTGTGGAAAACACAATAGGATAAGGGGCTAGGAACTCTTTTAATTTCTAATGATTTCAATTAACGTTTAAAGGGGGCATATTTAAACTTTCATCATAGTGTGATTAGACACAATGTCTTCACTAAAGACTGATATATCAGTGAACAAAGTTAGATGGTACTGGTAGGTGACACAGGGTCATCAGTTAGTGTGTTATATATCTGGCGGTGCATGTAAAACGTGTGCAGAGGTATAAAGCTTGAGGTCCACACCAAAAGGAGTTGTTCTCTCCAACACTGCTCCTCATTCGTTTGTAGTCCAGCCTTGTCTTAGCCTGTTACTTGTCTACGTCACTATGTAACACATTTGCAAATGTTTGTAAATAGCCCACAGAAATTTAAATATTAGACTGGGAAAACCCCAGGTCAAAAACCTGGGGGTCCTTTTTGACTCTGAGCTGAAACTCGACAAACAAGTGCGAGCAGTGGCACAGTCCTGCTTCTTCCAGCTGCGCACCATCGCTAAAATAACAACATTCCTCTCCCCCAGGGACCTTCAGAGGGTCATCCTCACTCTCATATTCTCAAGACTGGACTATTGCAACGCCCTCTATTCTGGTGTGGCAGACAAATACATCAACCGCCTTCAACATGTCCAGAATGCAGCTGCCAGGCTCATGTCGGGCACCAGGATGAGGGACCACATCTCCTCAGTCCTTGCATCACTACACTGGCTTCCGGTGTATGTTCACATACAAAGCCCTAAACGGTCTCGCCCCAGCTTACATAAAGGAGCTTCTGGTCCAATCAACAAGCTCCAGATCCCTCAGATCAAAAAGGAAAATCTGCCTTAAAATCCCACACTCAAGACTTGTGACGAAGGGAAACCGGGCTTTCGCAGTCGCAGCGCCGAAACTCTGGAACAAGCTCCCACTAAACATAACATCTGTAAGCACTCTATAGACTTTTAAGGCCATGCTCAAAACCCACCTTTTCGCCATAAAAAATCCATGAGCTAGTTTTGTGTTGTAGTATGACTGGTGTATTATGTCCGTCTGCTTGGTTGGCCTGCACGTATTTTTTCTGTTTTCGTATTGTTCCTGTCTTTCAGTTTTTTCTTTTTTCCCGGGCTGGTTGAGGGGCGCAACATAAATAAATGTATCATATCATATCAAATGGGCATAAAACGGAGGGTTATGTATATAACCCAGTTCTATGAGTTATGGTGCGCTCAGCACCTGTCTGCATATATCTCGCTTCAGCGTATATACACTGAATAAAAAATTCCACCATGTACCTTTACATGCCAGCATTCATCTGGCCACACCCCCATCCGCTTACCTACATAAGCAGGGGTGGGGCCACACACTCATCTCCTTCCCAACAAATTTCACCACAATGAAAAATCAAGGGCCGCAGCGGCGTCCAGGTGCTGAGTGCACCATAACTCATAGAACTGGGTTATATACATAACCCTCCGTTCTATAGCGTTATGGCTTCGCTCAGCACCTGTCTGCATAACAAGGGATGAGCGGGAGCCATAGCCCGACAAATGTACCCCGCTGAGGCCCCCCACAACCATCAGACCGGGGAGGACCGAGCCTCCCCGACCCTCCCTAATGGAGGATACCCCCCCTATTGGAGGTTCACGGGAGGGCGACGGATCCGACCGTGCGAAGAGGCACTCAAGCAACTCAACGCACAGGGTGAGCAGACCGTGGCTTGACCCCACGACTACACACACGCACAACCCGCATGCCACCCGGGAACGAACGGAAGGAACAACCTCGTTACACTTAGTGACACCGCCCCCCACATCGCCAGCGTATTCGGATAAGGCCCCTCCAAGAGCGGGCCCTTTCCCCCAAATAGCACACCGCCTGGCACACTGACCCTGCAGAACAGGCAGTCAGCATGACCGTAAGCAAAAAAAAACAAAAAAAAAAGTTAACCAACGGAAGCAGGCAGCGCACCGGGGAAACAAGCAACAGGCTGTAACCTGAGCCTGGAGCACTGCGGACGAGACAGGCGCCAAAGGAGTCAGCTGAAAACAGCCCCCCCGGCGGAAGGGGCGTATGCTGGCATTGTTGAGCACCATGACAAAGCCTCCATTAAAAAAAACCCACCCAGAGGGGTTGAGGCAGAGAAGACTGACATGATTGGCAGACGTAGTGAACTTGCAGGGGCACACTCAACCGGGTAACCCGGGAGTTGACTCTGCTCCAACACACCAGGGAATCAACCACCCGCTCGGTACAGACGGTGGTTGTTCCTATAACCCCTCAAGAAAAAACTCCAGAACACACCTGCGGGTATACACTGGCTATACCGCAGTACAAGTGTTTCAGTTTTCAAAAAAGGGTTATCCCAGGCCTACGGTATCAACTAAACTTTACTTCGGACCGGGCCTGGCGGCACGGGAAGCACAGGGTTATCAGAGGAGGTCCAAGACCACCCCAACAGCCCCCTCTTCGCCACGCGTGAGAGAGGAGCGAAAAGAATGGAGAACCAGCCCTAAGCACACCGCACTTGGTATTCCCAGGCGGTCTCCCAACCAAGTACTAACCAGGACCGAACCTGCGTAGCGTCCGAGATCGGACGAGATCGGGCGTGTACAGGTTGGTATGGCCGTAAGCCATTACGATAGTGCAGAGTACAATATGTACCCAACAAAGGGTCTCCATAGCGCCTAACCCTGTGACACCCGGACCGACCCGGCATTTTTCCCCCCGAAAAAAGCACAAGTCCCTCAGGGTACCAGAACAGCAGATCTGCATCCCCGGTGGACAACGGGTTAACTGACCTGGACCAGCGCGACCAGACCAGTCCCGTGTCCTAACCACGCCGACATGCCCACTCCAGAAGAGGGGGTAGGTATGCGTGTCGATCTAAAACATGAAAAGAGGGCGCCACCCAGACGGTCCCCATTTAGACCGTGCTCAGTGGCCCACCCCAAGGGCGTGAGACCCCTCTACCTATGTTTTGATCTATTCCGTTAACATCCCCCAGATATGAATGAGAATTCATCGAGACAACCTAGTAAACTGGCGCTCGGAAGAGACAAAACTCCATCCCAGTTGCCCTATAAAAACGCTGTTTTAACAAGCAACCAAGGCGCACTTAGCCCCTGTGTGATTCTTTAACAGAAACACACCGAGCCAGCACTATGTATGCGTCGAGACCCAAACACATCAATGGATAGTCTAGCAAGACACCAAACATTGTTCCTCCAAGTCGCCTGGGAGAACGACACGGAGCCGTCGTGCTTCATGTACCTTCCTCTTTTTATTCAAAAAAGAAAGAACACAGACTGACATGAATCCCTCGTGATGCAGCCGAGCTTAAAAATTGTTTACATCCCACCACCCTCCCATAGGGAGGAGACGGAAATCCCCAGAGAGTCTTCCCACGCGAGCTGTATAGATTGAAAAGAATATATTGCAACATTGAGCTATGTAAAATTTGGGTTAGGGCTCTCCGAGGAGGAGGCACTGAACCAATACACACTCAATAATCGAATTGAATTGAATACACACACAATAGAGCAGGACTCCTTTTTTATTTATTTTTTTATTGATCTTTTTTCCCCTCCATTTTCCTCCGATTTTCTCCCATCCCAATGTTAGTCGTATGCCAATTCCCAGTCCCTTCCTGGTCGCTGCGCACTTACCCCCCACAGTCAGATCATCTGGGAGAGTGGAGGCTACCACGTGCTTCCTCCGACACACGTCCAGCCAATCACCGCTTCTTTTCACCTGGCAGCGCGGATTCTCATTGAGAGGGCGTAGCGTGTGGGAGGATCACACTATCCCCCTCAAGTCCTATCCGCGCTAAGCAGGCGCCCCGACCGAACTGTAGGAGTCGCTGTTTACAACGACCCGGACCCACCCCGCCAGCTTCTCCCACCCTCTAATACAGCCAATTGTATTAGTGTGGACGGCCAGCCAAGCTGGTGACAACCCCGGAGCTGTGAGCTGGATTCGAACAGGCGAATCCAGCTCACAGCTCCGGGGTTGGTGACGAACGCAATCTCCGCTCGGCCACCTAACCGCCAGCAGGACTCCTTTTTGAAGTTCTACTCACCTTGACAATCTGAGGAGGAGGTTCTGAACTCTGAGGAGGCTCCCTCACAGGGAAGGAGAGTCCTAACTCACAGAAAGCCCGAGTAGGAGCTTCGTGAGGAGGAGCTCTGACAACTCCCTGAAACAGATCCATCATATGGACTTGAACAACTCACGGAAGTCTTACCAACAGAGACGCGCACAGTGACGTACTCTATGGCGGGGGGATTTCTGCGGTGCACACGCCCAATCTTCCAGGGCATGGGACCAGGAAACTCCCCCCCCCCCCCCCCCTTCTTACCCTGTAACGTGCCGAACAGCAACGTGACAGGAACCTTGAAGGACAGGAGGTTTTAACCCCTGCCCATCAAAAAGGGGAGGAAAGGATTACCAGTGCACCCCTTTACGACCCCACACCCATGATACGATGTAATGACAAAGAAGAGCATGACACAGTTACAGTCAGCTACATGAAGTGTCTAACAGCTTCACACAGCTCATGTGCTAACCTGCTATCTGATTTTTACTAAGGAAAAAATACAGAATAGAGAGGGCCCCCTTAAGAGCCCCGGTACCAGACTTACACATGTGCTTCTGTGGCCAACCTAACCCAGTTGTAGATCATAAGACACACACAACCCTTCATCACCACAAAAAATGGCAAGTACACTCTTGCTACAGAGGAACGCCGTTTTTCATAACGAGAGAATACAGAATCCTCGATTATGTATCGGCCACAGGCCTTGCTAAGCACACACGATAAGCGACCAAACAATCTTTTCTTTAGGAAAATATAGTTTCTCAAGCGATTAGCACAACCCCAGCAATTAAGCTGAGGGTTACATCATATCCCCACAAACACAGTGACACAATATATTGTAAACAACATGTCTGAAAGGAGGGTGGGGAAGCCCCAGGGAAACCGGGGGGGAACACCCCTCCTACCTTACCCTTGATACGGCCAAGTTGAACAGGTAACCCTGTTAATATGTGAACACACTGTTCATTGTCATTACAGGCTGAGAAAAGAATTCATTCTTCACTCATATGTCACTAAGCATAGCTTTATAGGTTAATTAACCCCCTTAGTTGTGAGTTCACGGTACCTGAACACACATGATGTTCTCAACACAACTAACCAGATCATTTTTACACATGTAAAACAACAACCCGATTTGTATGGAGATAGAAGCTATACCAGTGACAAGACAATTCACACACAACACGCGTCGTATCCTAAATGTATTGCAGCAACACTCGTTTTGGAAAACATCGTTATTACAAAACATTTAGAAGGGAACGAAGAAGAAGTGTTTAAGGTCCGGTCGGGACCTTTCCTACCCTGAGCGCAGGCCAAGCGAACTGCAGTCTGGCTAACGGGGCACCGACGTTGAACCCGGTCCGACTAACTTCCTCTGTCAAAGATGACGTCGTAGTCAGAGTGTTTTAAGGCATGTTATAGTCATAGCAATGTTCAACAGTGTAGCATCAAGCTAACAGCCGCTCTCGACTGATAGCACCAAGCTAACGTTTCCTAGCCTAGTGACACAACGGGCTAGCGCCGCAGCTAACAGCTGACTGGCTAACAGGTAGGCCACAACTAGCACACAAGCTAAGCATCTATCACCTGAACTGTACAAACGACATAACAAGCCACACTTCAGACAGGCCGCCGTCTGAAACCCTCCTCATCCTTTAAGAGAGAAGAGAAAAAGAGATGTCAACACAGTTTACAACGGTGATTTTACCAGACATCCGGCGGAGCCAGCACAAGTCCCATCTGGGCTGCAGCCGACTTGAACATGGATCTTCCGATAACGAACATCCATGCCCACATTTCCTCGTTAGGGTATACTCTCATTTGTATATGAAAGATGGGGCCTACACAGTGACAGAGAAGCATCCGCTTGTCCAGAGAATCCTGGGATCACCAGTTCTTGGTCGCGGCCCACTAGTTGACTATAATGGGCTTCAGACCAAGATCCTCCGTCGTCGCCTAAGAGGCTGAACAGAGGACCCTAATCTGGGGCCGGCTTTCGTAAACATTGTCAGCTAGCCCCCATAGCACTAACAGACAAGTGGTGCTCGCAAGCAAACATTACTCACCCAGGCTTGAAAACCAACCAGTCCCTCACAACAAACTTCCACAGTCCAGCTGCATAGCAGGAGGGTCAAACCCATTCAGCCGCAGCAAAGGAGGACTGCAGTTTGGAGAGTATATTAGTGACACAAGCCCCTAATACGAAAAAAACTGTGGTTTAGAATGATCATCATCTTCCAGACACTCCAGTGACGAAGACAATATCGCTGTATTTTCTCGAAAATAGTGAGAGAGAAAATAAAGATATAATGTCAACGTATCTCCTTGTTCTTCCTTTCCTCAGACTAAATATTTTTCTCCATGTCAAGTGGGCATGTGAGCAGCACTAGCTTGTGGATGAAATTTGAGAAGGAGATGAGTGTGTGGCCCCACCCCTGCTTACAGTTACAGCATTGCAAATTGAGGTCCCTCCTACCGCCATTCCAACGGCCTCTGCCGCCCGTTAGCGGCCCTCGTCAAATGGTTTTATTAGGGTGGGTGCGGCTTCTGTTTTGTGCCGCCAGGAGGCGCAAAGTCAAGTTGGAATTATATCCATCCAGCGCCCGCCCCTACTCTGCCTCATGTTTACAAAATCAGCTGTTTAGCCATTAGTCATTAGCTGCTAAACTAGCGTTAGAGTCGAGGAAAAGCAATTGATGCTTTGGATCTAATGAACGAGGGCATATTGGACTTTGTTAAAGAGCTGTACTCAAGTGGATTTCGTGGAGGGGCGTTTATAGGTAAGTGCAAAATAACTATAACTCACCAAGAGCTAACGTTAGCTAGCCGCACACCGGTAGCTAACGTGATAGCTAATACTAATGTTTCATACTGTATACACTTGATAACTCTGGTGATGTGCTGCTCTCACTCTCGCAACTGTGTGTATGTGGGATATGAGGACTGTGTGTAACTAGGAGGGTCCAATATGAGGACTGTGTAACTAGGAGTGATATGCATTAGCTATTTATAGTCTGTGTCTATTTTCATGTCATTTTCCATACCCAGTTCTCTTCTCTAATGGCTATTTTCTTTTTATGTTGCAGGTACCTGTCAAACTGGAGACTTATTTCCACTCCATCGCCATCAGCTACAGAGTGGGGTTTTGGGACTGTGGCAAGGATTTTGCAATACAATGTTGAGCTACTACTTAAAGGCACTGGGTCCTATGTACAATATAGTTTTACTGCTATGCCCCTATGCTATAATTGCTATTACTAACTATATTATGCATTAATCACAACAAGTTATTTTCTTAAAGTGTCCTTTGTGTTTAAAGTGACCTATGGTGTGAGCGAGTGCACTGTGTGTTCATGTGTTTTTAAGTTAGACCCACATTAAAGTCAAGATAACTACTATTTGGATGGTATCTGTGTCAATGATTCCATTCAACCAAAGTGAGTATCACTGTATTATACTACAACTCTATACATACATCTGAGTAGTGATTAGCACTATTACTCAGTAGTACTAATTTATATATTTTACACAGAGTTTAATCACCTGTTCATTGTATATCACTATTGCACTTTACTGTTACATTTGCACTCTCAAAATTAGATTAGATTCAAATGTACAACACACCATATACTGCTATAGTGGAATATACTATTCATAAATCATATACCATAATGTATACCATCTTGTTGCGCGCTCCTGGCCACCGCAGTGTCATGATTAATTGAAAATGGGGGACCCTGATGTAAACAAGTCGAAAGTCTTTCTCTGGTCTGCATCCCCTCGCCGCCGCCCCCCTCCTCCTCCATGGACCCTGGGGGACCTGTTGTCTACCCTGTCCCAGTGGCAGCTGAAAATCACCCAAGGCTTTCCATCTATGATGGAGGTTTCCATGAGGGCAAACCCAAAGTCCTCTTGATTGGTGACTCCATCATCAGGTCTATTAAACTTCCCTGTGCCATATCATTTCTGGTGCTAAGGTGACTGATCTCATGGAACCGGTGCCCTCTAATCACACTGTGATTTTACATGTAGGGACCAATGATGTGTTATCCAGGCAATCGACCAAGCTTCAATCTGACCTTATGTCTCTGGCATTAACCATAGAGAGCCTAGGAAAACACTGTGTCCTCTCCGCTCCTATTCCATCTTTAAGACATGGCTCTGAGCATTTTAGTCGCCTTTTTAGTCTGCATTGCTGGTTGCAGACTTTATGTACTGCCACTGGCCATACCTTCATTAACAACTTCGACACGTTTTGGAGGGGTGGCTATTTATGTAAAGTCTATTTTTTCTGTGACTATTTTAAACACTGTAACAATTCCAAAATGTTTTGAAATCCTTGTTTTAAACATTTATTTGGGACCCAATAATTCTGTTAATGTGACTGGAGTCTATAGACCCCCATCAGCCGATGTTAACTCTACTGATAGGATAGCAGAGTTACTATCTCAGTACTCAAATGTTGAACTGATATTTTAATATTGATTGGCTTAGTAATGATTCAAACCATCTTAGAGACATTAGTAGTAGCATTGGCTTATCTCAGTTGGTTACTGAACTGTGGTATAATATCAAATGTTCTCATGTAAATATAGTCCCCTCCCCTATATCCCCTTACCTGTGCCCCCCCCCTCTCTGTGGAATAAGACACTCCCCTCCCCTGTGTCCCCATTACCTGTACCCCCCCCCCCATCTGACCTATCAAATGGGACCACACCCCCCCCTGTTAACTATATAGATCTCCTCCCGAGATCTATCCAGGTCTTCTTACCTGGGTAAATTCAGCTGATCACCTGGGGGGAAGCCCTCAGCCATTCTCTCTATGTATTCTATCTGTTTGGTTAATAAACCCTTGTTATTATCCAAGCCTCGGTTGACTGAGCACATTCTTCATCAGGATATCTACAAATATCCCACAATTGGCGTCTACGAACTTGTGACGGACCTTTTTGCGTCCTCCCGGCGTGCTGTATCATTTCAGCTATACAGAGAAAAGTGAGTATAATAGACTGGTCGACCAAAAATGTATGGAAAGGAATTAAAACCTTCCCGCTTTTCTCTGTGCCAGGTGAATATTACAGAATGTTGTCAAATATTGAGATCATGGCTGAGTAAGAATAATGTGCATTAATATATCTGATCTGTATTGAGAATCGTTACCAGGGCGCGCGTGCACCTGGGTCCTTATCAGGCGGTTCTGAGAGGATGGGTTATATGTGCTATTCCCAAAAGTTTAGGCACAAAGGTTGAAGTGCTATTCCAGGTCGAGTCGGAGCCGACCAAAAGCTAAGGCACACAGTACAGGTTGTTGGATTGCTACCCCTAGTCTAGCTGATGCAGACTAAAAATATAGGCAACAAAAGAAGATACGTGAGCTTATTATGATGTGATATCCTTGGAAAACGCTACTCTGTTAAAAACGTTCTGTGATTCCTTTGCAAAGAGGCGGGAAGTTAGGACCGAGAAGCTGATGGAATCATAATTAGAAATTACCAGAGTAGCGTCATAATATTCATTGTTTCAACCTCAAACTAAGCCCACAATATCTTCCATTCCTGAAAACGATGTATTTTGGATTAAATTAACCAATTGATCAATACAGATAGCGGGAAGATGATCACGCGATGTCCTAGTAGTACATGATTACGCGATGTCCCGGGAGTACGTGAAGGTACATTAAACGGGACATCAGTCGCGGAAAGTACAGTAAACAGGACATTAGTCGCGAGTAAAAGAGACCGAGAGTAATGATTAAACGGTATATATAATCTAATATATCGCTGGTAAATTTCGAAGTCAGGTTCGGTCGTTATGACTTTAATAACGATATATAGTTATGTCAAGGGATAAATGCCTTGTCGCAGCAGATGCTGGTCGACTAAACGTACAGCGATCCAATACAGTCAGATATTCACACACGTTAACTTATATGTATTATTGTTGTTTTGTCTGTTTAAAGTCTTGTTTGTATTTGCGTGCGCCGAGCATTGAGAGACTAGTACCGTTATATAGAGAATAACATTGAAGTGCAGTTCACGCGACAAACTAGGATAGTAATTTCCGGAATCAACAAAACCGGCCCACGGGAACGACCATTTGAGGAAGTATAGTTTTATCGTTTCAGTTTGTTTACGTTTTCACATATGCACAGGCGCGTTCATTCGGTAACAAAACGCTGGTTTAGGAATTCCAGGCTATTGAGAGCTCGTGGGAAAAATACTGTATGAATTGCAAAGCGTTATTTCCGAGGCGAATGAGAACGCACGAACGTCGCATGGAGCGATGACGTCACGCTATGTGCGCCGTGAAGTTATGATTTTATATTAAACTATCCATAGGCGAACGTAAAGTTTAATGTGCCCAAGGCCGAAGGTGCGTGAAATCCACTTGTAGTATATGTTTTATTTGTATATGTATGTGCGCGCTGCCATTGAAAAATGTTGAGCTGCGGTGGCGAGATGCGGGTTGCATTATCCCAGACCACCGGAGAAACGAGCCGAACATTGCATTGACGACAGGTAACGGATCCAACGTCAACACAACAGCTGTCCCCGGTGAGTATGAAAATCATAAATATAGATGCTTTGATTGATTGATTGAAAACTTTATTAACAGATTGCAGATTGGGTACAATACAGCACAGCTCAATACACAATTGTTAAGGGGATGCAGACCAGAGAGAGACTTTAGTCTTGTTTACATCAGGGTCCCCCATTTTCAATACCAGATTTGTTTACATCAGGGTCCCCCATTTTCAATTCATCAGGACATATTAGGACATACATGACAGACAGATAGTCAGTACTGCTACATCTATACATTTATGACATACCAGAATTGCAAATTCAGTACTGTTTGTGATACAAAAGGAGTCAAGAAAAGGGAGTCATTTGACGTAGAAACTGTACATACACAACTATCATCTCAGTTACAGCAAATTACAACTATCTCAGATCACTTGAGTGTTTATGTTGCTTTAATTTACACATTATAAGTCACATAAAGCTAATTACAATGTCTGTTTCAGAATTATAATACATCTGTGGGCGTACCGGCCATACTGACCAATACGGAGAGTTAAACAAACACTCCCGGTTTCCAGTATATGGCAGTACAGGAATTGTAGTCCACATAAACAGCGTTAGATTAGGCTTTATAAGCTTTTAATGTTGAAAACTTGGGCACAAACAACATAGATCATGTTTAAAAGTAAGATGTTTAGGTTATATTCACTTGAGTTAATGTGTTTATCTAAAGAACCAATGAAAGATAACTAGCCCTTTCCATTGTAAGACATTTTTAAACATGATTCAAAATGTGTGGTTCCACATTCATATGATGCTTGTGTACATATGCGATATGATTGATAAATGATAACACTATCATTACATCCTAGGACGGGATGGATGAGAAATAGCTGATGTTTTGTTAAGCTCACAGACAATCAAGGAGAACCCACTCAGATGGTCTTAGAAAAGAGTGGAAAATTAACATGTGTTTGTATTTACAGATCTGGCTCTGAGGCGAGATGCAAAACAGTGCATGACTACACCCAAATTGTATCACAAAAGACAGAAAATCCAACAATTTGCATGTCAACCGAGAGACAGTGCAGAGCTGAGAGACAATCGATTGACCATTTGGAACAAATCTACATCCAAACACCCACATGTAAATTTCTTCAGAGTGGGCACTTGGGAGACAAAGCAATGCAAATGCCTGCACTCGTGACCACAGACTTGGTGGACTCACCTGGCGGTGGATGGCAACAGAGAGCCACTTAATTAACATGAATTAGACACAGGTGATGAATTTGCAGTTATGAAAGGCTACCATATTTCCCATACTAACAGAATAACTAACCAGTTGTTTTCATCTCTCTCTTTTCAAGAAGGCACACAAATTAGAGATATGATGTCTGAATAACACCAAACAAAGTAGAAGTGCCTGAGATGAAAGATCAATGATGAAAACAATTTAACATACTATCCCCGCCTTCTATTCTCTGCTTAACCACTAACTCTTTGCAATTTCAAGTACTTTCCATGACTGCAAATTATCAACCACCAAAATTGAAACACAATTATCTAAATGTACAAGGTAAAGGTACATTGATCATTTAGCTGACACTTTTATCCAAAGCGACTCACAGGTTCTGTGCGACAGGACATCAGGCAGGGCACAACTCTATCAGCTGAATAACAATGTTCATCAGAGTGTTGAGTGCTACAGTGTAGGTTAGTTTATTAGGACAAATGCATGACAGTAAGGTTAGTTAGGGTTAGATGACAAAACGAATGATTGTTTTCATGCAAAATTAACTGGCTGTCTAGGTTTTATGTTTTTTTCCCCATGCTAAATTATGACGAGCCACACTGAGACGTGAAGAACGCCAGAGAAGGCGTGGCGAGGTAAGTATCCTGAGGTACAGCCAACGCATCCTGAGGTAAGATCAAATTAAAATTGACATCACAGACTATGAAGAAAAATAGCTATTTTATCTGATTCAAGACTTTGGCCATTCATTTACAAATTTTATTTAAAGCCTAATGCTGTAAGATCTAGTTAGATACAAGATCTGATAAGATTGTAGTGAATGTGACCTTCTTGACATAAGGAATCACTGCTAATGCAATTAGCTTGCATTTCCTATTTTCAATTAAGTGATTTTATTTACAATGAATTGAATTAATCCCAAAATGATTTTCCTCTTTAGCAGAAAGGCGTTGAATCATTTATGTGAGGAGGTTTTCTAAGGCAATTGTATCATCCTCAGATCATATTGGTGAGAGGACACGACAAGTGAGAAGGAGTGAGACGACGCGTGACCTGAACCACGAACGACGGTGCGACCAGGCAAGGAGGAACACAACCCAGCGACCTGAGCGACCCACGACAGCATACTACCACCAGGGACGCCGCCAAGGAGCTGCGGACACAACCAGGACGACGACAGCAACCGTGGGAGAGCCGCCATCCAACCCAGCCCACAGACGTCCCCAAGAAAGTGGAGCAGGAGACCACGAAGGAGACTGACCAAGGAGACACTGACGAAGAGGAGATCAACCTTTGACGGCCTCCACCCCGGCACTGCAGACCACGGCAGACCAAACCCATCACCTGCAGATGGGAACCAAAGCCCCGACCATCAAGGTGGATTCCCATGACAAGATTGTCATCCGTGTGAGAGAGAACATCCTACAGACAGGCCACTACACCAGCAAACCCTAGCCCCTCTGGTACCACGATGACGGGGAGCGGGGGGACCAACCACCACACAGCACGTTCAAGACCACCCTACCGCCATGTCTCAAGGCCTGATAAAGGTCAAGCGTGAGCACAGTGGCAGACATGTGGTGGTGATGGAGAGCAGCGCAGGCTCCAGGAAAAGAGTCTGCAAGACCACTATAGTTGACTGCTACAAGTGACCCTTGACAGGGAATGGACGGCGACCAGTGAATATTCCCGACTGCATCGTCAAGAAGAGACACATAGCAAATGAGACCTGTGGACCAAGAGACTTCTGAACACACATTGTCAAAATTGTTATGTATTTATTTACTTTTTACTGTCTTACTGCCACACGACAGGCTCACAGAAACATCAACTGAATGTACGATACGTTCAACACACAGCAGGTCACCACAGAAGGACACATCCCTGGCAGAGAACAGATGGTCAACAGCGACGCAGCAACTGTCAGATTCACAAACAAGAGCTGTTTCACAAAGTTCATATGTATCAAGAAAATTATGAACTAAGAATATGATGAAATACAACCAATAAGATTGCAATAACCAATTTATAATAACAATAAGGAATGATCACAGAGTCACATTGAAAATTATATTGTTAACAAGACAGAACCAGTTGGTTTATTCCAAGTCACCAAGTTTGTTTTGACCATTGATAGTATACACCACAGCAAAATACTAGAACAATGCATAACGATTATCATAATCACCTTTTATATCAGTTTTTATACAAACCACTAGATTAACGGTTTTAAATGTTTTTGTACACATTAGCCACTAAGTTAATCCTTATGTGTAAATCCTATTCCTAATAATTATGCACACAATTTTGTTTTTTCACCCTGTGCACTCTGACCACACAGAGACAGTGCATGTATTTAATTGGTTTATTACAATGCCTGTATGCACAACCATCACATTAGCTCCCCTGAGTCACGACATGAACGACTGAAGGTATGCCAAGATATTTGCACAGCGATAGCTTCTAATGATTATGTTAATTGTTGTTTGATATCAGAGTTGAAGACCACTCATTGATATAGGTATTTTGAGCGATTAATAAAAGAAAAGGGTGATATCTATTCCCACATCTCTGATATCAAAATAACACAGACCGCAGTCCAGTCGATCATGTCATGAATCATGTATGTAAATAATTCTATTTTAAACTATTATGCCAACAACCAGATCACATTGGCCAACATTTTCATTATTTTAATTGTTTTCTATTTTCACTTTTACCTGTTCCAAACAATCCTTATTTTAATTGTTTTCTATTTTCACTTTTACCTGTTCCAAACAATCCTGGTATATTATACATTAATCTCACCCACATTATAAGAAAGAAAAGTGAGTATTGTGGTATAATATCAAATGTTCTCATGTAAATATAGTCCCCTCCCCTATATCCCCTTACCTGTGCCCCCCCCCCTCTCTGTGGAATAAGACACTCCCCTCCCCTGTGTCCCCATTACCTGTACCCCCCCCCCCCATCTGACCTATCAAATGGGACCACACCCCCCCCTGTTAACTATATAGATCTCCTCCCGAGATCTATCCAGGGCTTCTTACCTGGGTAAATTCAGCTGATCACCTGGGGGGGAAGCCCTCAGCCATTCTCTCTATGTATTCTATCTGTTTGGTTAATAAACCTTGTTATTATCCAAACCTCGGTTGACTGAGAACATTCTTCATCAGGATATCTACAAATATCCCACAGAACCCACCAGGCCAAATCTAAAAGATTATTCTAGGTCAAGTATAATTGACTTAATGTTTTCTAATAAGACTAGACTCAACTTTTTTTCAAAAACCTTTCTCTCAATTGCTAATAAACATGCACCTTATAAAAGGCTTAGAATAAAAAATAGATTAATCCCTTGGTTCACACCTGAATTATCTGCCTTGCTTAAGGAGAGAGATAGAGCCTGGTCACTTGCCAGACGCTCTGGTGATCAGTCTCACTGGGCAGCATTTAGACGGCTCAGAAATAAATGTACAGCATCTGCTGAGAACGGCTAAAGTTGAGTATCACTTAGAACTAGTAACCAGCTCCTACTCAGATCCTGCTAAATTTTGGAAGGCGGTGAATTTAAATAAGACCAGAACCACAATTTCCCTCCCTACAGAGATTAGAAAGGGTGAATCCTTGATCTCGGAACAAAAAGAGGTCTGTTTAGCCATAAACCAACATTTTATCGAAGCTGGTCATCTATTTGAGAATAGCCATGTAGGGCCACCAGGTGGACAGGATCAGGAGCCCTGTACATTCCCTGTGCAGATAGGAAATGATTTTCAGTTTAATTTACAACCCTTGTCTGTAAACTCTGTTCTTGAGGCACTTCAAGCCATTGATACCAGGAAATCAACTGGAGAGGATGGGTTGGATCCTTTTTTCCTCAAACTAGCTGCACCATTGGTTTCAAAGCCAATAACACACATATTTAATCTCTCACTACTAACAGGTGTGGTTCCTGTTGCCTGGAAAACAGCCCATGTGACCCCCTTGCATAAAGGGGGGGATAAAAGTGACCTAAATAATTACAGACCAATCTCCAAGTTATCCTGTCCAGCAAAAATCCTGGAGTCATTGGTAAACAACCAACTTAAAACATTCATCACAAAACACTCTATATTTTTGTAAGATAAAATAGACAGAGTAAAATAGTGCAGTGCAATAAAATAGTAGAATAGAATAGATAATTTTTTTTAATAATTTTATTAACATTGCAGAATGGGTACACTAGTCAATACACACAATTGTATAAGGGGATGCAGACCAGAGAAAGACGTTTGTCTTGTTTACATCAGGGTCCCCCTTTCTTCTTTCATTATTCTATTTTCCGCTTTGACCTCCATTATTTTCTATAATTAATGGCAAAACCTTTATCAAACCAGTTATGAGGTTGTTGCATATTTCTATTGTGAGTTTATTTGTCCAAAAAAAGTTGATGGCATCCACCAAATCCTCCTTTGTGTGAGGTTTGGCCTCTCTGCGAATGAAGTCTTTTAACATGTGCCAAACGATTTCAATAGGGTTCAGGTCTGGAGACTCAGCGGGTGTTTTGACCCAATTAATTCCCTCTGCTTCAATGCAATGTCGTGCGGCTGTGTGTTTTGGGTCATTGTCTTGGAAGAATCTGTGTCGTCTCCCAAAGGTTGAACGTATGTAGGGGCCGGCAACTGCCTTGATGATGGCGTCCTCAAAAAACACTCTGTCCATGATTCCATCAAAAATTACCAGAGGGCCCCGGCCCTCTCTGGAAATCGCGCCCCAAACATGGAGTTTCAATGGGTGTTTCGGGGCTGGTTTACCCATTCGATGGCCTTTCTTGGAGAAACACTGCCTAGCAAAATGTTCGAGTGACACAGTGCTTTCGTCTGTGAAAATGACGTCATGCCACGTTTCAAATGTGTCACGCCATAGGTGAGCTTGTGCAAGTCGTAATTCTTTATTCTTTTACCGAATCATTGGCCAGAATTTTGTCTGGCCATATTTCCAGCCAAGACGTCTACGCGCTCCCCGTATCGCACTCAGTCCGACACGGACCCCAAACACGTCATCCAGCTGTTTCTGGACTTGTTCAAGTTTCAAGTTTCAAGTTTCTTTAATAGTTGTCATACAGAAGTACAGAATACTTTCATACAAAATGCTTCTTACTGTTACGCTCCAGAGACTGTGCTAGACAAGATAGTATCAAATAACATAGTATAGCATGTAATTTAGAAGTAGAAAATGAGGTCACAGTGTTCAGTATAGACATATGTACAATGTTCGATGCAGAATAGACGTAACTGAGTTACCATATAATATACAATACTATGCAGTGTACTAATGTACAGTACTATATAGTGCAAAGCAGAAATGGGATGAGGTACAATTTAGGTACAATTTACAGTAAGGTGTACAAGTTGTAGTGCAATCCTTCATCAATAAATATAAAGTGTGGGGAGTGGGTGCTACAGTGTGTTTGTTTAAAGTGAGTGTGTGCTATAAAGTGTGTGGAGTGGGTGCTACAGTGTGTTTGTTTAAAGTGAGTGTGTGCGTGTGGATGTGTGTGCTATGTGCGTTTGATGGTTGTTGTTGTGTAGTGTTCATTGTTCGTTTAGCAGCCTGATGGCCTGGGGATAGAAGCTTCTTCTGAGTCTTTCTGTGCTCGCCTTGAGACTCCGGTATCGCTTGCCTGACCGCAGCAGTTCAAAGAGGCAGTTGTTCGGGTGACTGGAGTCCTTAATGATTCTCTTAGCCTTGCCCCTGCAACGCTTGTTGTAAATGTTCTGGAGGGTGGGGAGCCCCCCTCCAATTGTGCGTTCGGCTGAACGTGTCACTCTTTGTAGTCTGCTTCGGTCTTGTGCAGTGCTATTCCCAAACCAGGAGGTGATGTTGCCAGTCAGGATGCTCTCTATTGTACATGAGTAGAAGTTCTTAAGGATCTTCTGACTGACTTGGAACTTCCTTAGGCGCCTGAGGAAGTAGAGGCGTTGTCGTGCCTTCTTCACAACACTGTCAATGTGTGTGGTCCATGTCAAGTCCTCGGATATGTGGGCTCCGAGGTACTTAAAGCTGTTGACTCTCTCAACCGGTGCCCGTCGATGCTGAGGGGGCTGTAGTCCTTGACCCCCGACCTCCTGAAGTCCACAATCATCTCCTTTGTTTTGCTGACGTTCAGGGAGAGGCTGTTTTCCTGGCACCATCCCGCCAGGACCTTGACCTCTTCCAGGTAGGCCCTCTCGTCGTTGGCAGAGATCAGGCCCACCACCACTGTGTCGTCAGCAAATTTGATGATTGTATTGCTACTCCGCTGAGCCACACAGTCGTGTGTGTACAGGGAGTAGAGGAGGGGACTCAGAACACAGCCCTGGGGGGCCCCTATGTTGAGGGTGATGGATGAGGAGGTGCAGTTGCCTGCTCTCACCACCTGGGGTCTGCCCGTCAGGAAGTCCAAGACCCACTGGCAGAGGTCATAGTTCAAGCCCAGGTCCCTGAGCTTGGCTATGAGTATGGAGGGGACTATGGTATTGAATGCCGAGCTGTAGTAGATGAATAGCATTCTCACATAGTTCCCCTGCCTCTTGTCCAGGTGTGATGCTGCTGTGTGCAGCACATGGGCTATGGCGTCCTCCGTGGACCTGTTGGGGCGGTATGCAAATTGCAGGGGGTCCATGTTAATGGGGAGGGAGGAGCAGATGTAGCCCTTTACTAGCTTCTCAAAGCACTTCATGGCTATGGAGGTGAGAGCTACAGGGCGGTAGTCGTTGAGGCAAGCAGGCTTGGATTTTTTGGGTACAGGGATAATAGTGGACTTCTTCAGGCAGGTGGGGATGACAGCCTGTTCTAAGGACAGGTTAAATATGTCAGTGAATACCGGGGCCAGTTGGTCGGCACAGACTTTTAGGACGCGGCCGGGGATGCCGTCCGGACCTGCTGCCTTCCTGATATTCACTTTTTTAAAGGTCCGCCTCACCTCATGCTCTGTTACCCTGAACACTGAGTCTCCATCAGCAGCAGACCCCCCCCCCCCCCCCCCATTGCTGTGGCTTGTGGGCTGGTGTTGTTATTACCAGCATCAAACCTCGCATAGAAGGTATTGAGGTCATTTGCTAAGGAGATGTCACTGTTCAGTTTGAGGGAGGCGCCTTTGTAGTCTGTCATCGTTTTGAGCCCCTGCCACATAGCTCTAGAGTCAGCCTGTTCAAACTGGAGTTCAATTTTATCCTTGTAGCGCCGTTTGGCCTCTGTCACTGTCCTCCTTACGTTGTATCGCGCCACCTTGTGGTCATTCATGTTGCCTGCCACTAGGCCGTCGTTGTATGCTTTGGTGCGCGCTCTCAGAGCTTCACGGACGGATTTGTCTACCCAGGGTTTTTGATTTGGGTAAACTCTCATTGTGGTAGTGGGGATTGTTTCTTCCACCAAAGTACGAACATAGTCCAGCACTGTCTCCGTGTAGACATGAATGTTATCTGTGTCGCGGAACACGCTCCAGTCTGTGCAGTCAAACGCAGCCTGGAGCGTCTCCTCTGACGTCAAATCCCATTTCTGCACCTCTCGCAAGACTACAGGAGTGCTTTTGATTCTCTGTTTGTACTTTGGAGAAAGCAATATGGCCGCATGATCAGACTTCCCAAAGCCACTAGCAGAATGAGCCTTGTATCCACCCTTGAATTGCGTGTAACAGTGATCTAGGATGTTACCGCCTCTGGTGTTACAAGTCACATGCTGATAGAAGTCAGGCAAGACCTTTCTCAGATTGGCGCTATTGAAATCACCCACCACTATAATGGCAGCGTTAACGTTCGCTGCTTGGATTCTATTTACCTCGTCGTGGAGTCTGGAGAGCGCGACATTATTGCTGGCTTGCGGTGGAATATACACTCCGACCAGGACGATCGCCGTTAACTCCCTCGGGAGGAAGAAAGGACGACACTTGATGGTTATATATTCCAGGTCTGGGCAGCAGTGGTTCGATAATTCCTTCACGTTAGCTGGATCGCTCCAATTGTTGTTAAACATGAAGGCAATACCTCCTCCACGTTGTTTGCCGGACTCTGCTGATCTGTCCTTGCGGTGGGTGAAGAAGTGATCGGCCGGTTGTATGGCGTGGTCTGGGACGTCCGGCATCAACCACGTCTCGGTGAAGCAGAGAACGTTACAGTCTCTAACGTCTCTTTGGTATTGAATCCTTGCTCGGATGTCGTCCAGTTTATTGTCAATTGATTGTACATTGGCTAGCAATATACTGGGTAGTGGCGTTCGGTGTCGTCTGGATCTCAGCCTGTTACGGATCCCAGCTCTCTTCCCACGCCGTCTGGTGGTTCCTTTGTTCCTGGGGTCAGGATCTGGTCCCATTGTTCTGAGAATCTCCACAGGCCATTGCTGCGGTTCGGAAAGCTGATCCAGGGAGTAATCCAATCGGTAAGTTTCCCGTAATCCGATGTCTATAAGTGACTGACGGTCATACACATTAAATGCACCTACTGTTGGTACAGACAAAACTCTTAAAACTATAAATATTAACAAAAGTAAGCACAATCTCGACGGAGCGTACAGACAGGCGACCGGGCATAGCCGCGCCATCTTGTTTTTGTCTTGCAACCATGCAGTCGCGGGCCTTGGTCATCTCGTCAATAGCAACCATGACATTGCTATAGAGAAAGAAAAAAATAGGACATTAATTGATGCATACTGTCACGCCAATATGATGTTTATAATAAGTCCCTGCAACATTTGTTTGCATTATTAACCTGTTCCACCCCAGGTGAAAATCTTCATAAAATGTATACCTAGGTAAATGGAATATTGCTCCACTTCTACAAGGGCTATTTGCATATTCTTGGTATCTAGGAACATCTATGGACCTCAATGAATGTATTCTCAGTGTCAGAAATATTGTGTCTATTACTAGGCTTGCTTAAATTCTGATGAAACAAAGGAAAATATGAATTATGATTTTTCTTTTCATCTTTGACAGTGAATAAAACCATGATAATAATGACCAAACTTAAAAAACTGCCACTGAGCTCATTCAGTACCCTCTTGAGATCATGTGTACAAAAGATCTAAGGAAATTAATAAAGGGAAGATGATCAAATTGAAGGTTTTGTATATACAGTACTGAATTCTCCCATCCGGACCAATGCAATTTGAAATATTATTATAGAATATAGAATATATGCTTATACATTACCTTATTATAGCCAATTCGCACATTTATATATATATACATATAGTATCTTTCAAATGGCCGAGTTCAATTTGGATATAGTATCACCAGGCATGCATAATAACATATACTGATATTTAATGTAATCGACTGTACTTTTTTATTTCTCCCACAGTGTAATCATTTTGTAACTAATTTCAGATCTAATTATTCCTACATGATTACAATAGTGTGGAGAAACTGACTGCGTTTCAATATTTGTCAAAAACGTTACCTTTTGTAGCTTATTATCGCGAATCATAACAATTATTGATATGATTCATTCAGAACGCTGAACTTTGAAACACCATATTGGAAGTGCAGAACGGAGAAATTCTGACACTGAACGATAGACAGCAATCTCCTCTTCAAAATGGCCGCAAAAAGATTCCAATTCCCATGGTTCAAAATTTCCATTTCCGCTTCCGGGTCAAAACACGAGTGGAAAATAAAAACTTAAAATTATATAAATGCACTTTTAACCTATTGCTAAACTATTGCCAACCTAACGTTTTACATTCTACATGTATTTGTGACATAGTAGTGATAATAATACGTGGAACAGGTTAAACCATGAAGATGCTTTAAAAAATAATAACTTACTCAGACAATTTAGGTGGCGCTCGAGGTCGTGGTTCTTTCCTTTTGTAATGCGTCCAAACTGTGTTCTGTGTAACGTGGATTCCGACCGATGCAAGGTGTTGCTGAATTCGTTTGGTCGACATGCCTTGAGATCGAAGTCTGCGCACATCTCTCGAGTGTTGTTTGCAAATTTTAGTCATTTTGGGCAGCAACACAACACACTGTACAAACTATAACACTTTATATATACAGTAGTACAGTAGTGGATTGATCTGATTGGTCTGATACAGATGGGCCATTCACGGGTTTGAGGCGGGGCTTCGTGGCGTAGACAAGTATTAGTGGGGACAGTGTCCCCCCCCCCCCCTATTACTAACTATATTATGCATTAATCACAACAAGTTATTTTCTTAAAGTGTCCTTTGTGTTTAAAGTGACCTATGGTGTGTATCACTATTGCACTTTACTGTTACATTTGCACTCTCAAAATTAGATTAGATTCAAATGTACAGCACACCATATACTGCTATAGTGGAATATACTATTCATAAATCATATACCATAATGTATACCATCTTGTTGCGCGCTCCTGGCCACCGCAGTGTCACTGGAGCTCTTTGAACAGTCAACAACACAAATTTTGGATGGCTTAGAGTAGACGACAGAGTACAGCAACTTGCAATGGGCCTGGTCTACAAGATACAGAAGCCCACACTTTTTGTTTATGTGATCAGACCATGATAAAGTACTATTTTTGTATCACAAACAGTACTGTATTTGCAAATCTAGTATGTCATAAATGTATAGATGCCATTTTGTCACAGGAAAGATTAGCCTCTAGGATGGATCTGTGACCGTATCAACCAGACGCTTTTGACACCTCCCTGCCCCCTCTCCTTGATAAGGTGTTAATAGGTGGGTAGGTGGGGTGGGGGGGGCTGTACATTGGAGGTGGGGGGGGGGGGGGGGGGGGTTGTCTCAACACACAGATCTTTATTACATTACAGAGCTGAGACCTTTATTAAAGTATCTTTATTTACATTACAGAGCTGAGACCTTTATTAAAGTATCTTTATTTCATTACAGAGCGGATACCTTTATTAAAGTATCTTTATTTACATTACAGAGCTGAGACCATTAATCACAACAAGTTATTTTCTTAAAGTGTCCTTTGTGTTTAAAGTGACCTATGGTGTGTATCACTATTGCACTTTACTGTTACATTTGCACTCTCAAAATTAGATTAGATTCAAATGTACAGCACACCATATACTGCTATAGTGGAATATACTATTCATAAATCATATACCATAATGTATACCATCTTGTTGCGCGCTCCTGGCCAGCGCAGTGTCACTGGAGCTCTTTGAACAGTCAACAACACAAATTTTGGATGGCTTAGAGTAGACGACAGAGTACAGCAACTTGCAATGGGCCTGGACTTTTTACAGTAAACAAACGAAGAGATCTACTGTTGATCGGCCGTGCGTAATCGCAGCTCCAATCAAAGAAAAGCAGCCGCCAAAGAGCAAGATTCGGATGGTTAAGAAAAAGGCTGTAAGTATTACATCAACATACTTTTCCTATTGAGACATCGGACATTTACGCATATAACGTAGAACATTTGCGCATATTTCTCTACAGTAACGTTTAGGGGTGGGACGATACAGCAACGTAAAAAGACCCAACCCCACCCCACCCACCCAACCTCCTCCAATGTACAGTTTGGGGGACCCTGATGTAAACAAGACGAAAGTCTTTCTCTGGTCTGCATCCCCTTAACAATTGTATGTATTGAGCTTACTGTACTGTACCCATTCTGCAATCTGTTAATAACATTTTCAACCAACCCCCTCAAGACCCAACACACACAGTAACAGTACTGTATATTGGAATACCGTTTATGTCACAAATGTATCAGTACTAAATACCTATATGTCCCTATGCCATAAATGTCATGTATGTTGTGTATGTCATAAATGTCTATATGAATTGAAAATGGGGGACCCTGATGTAAACAAGACGAAAGTCTTTCTCTGCATCCCCTTAACAATTGTATGTATTGAGCTTACTGTACTGTACCCATTCTGCAATCTGTTAATAAACTTTTCAATCAATCAATCATTCAATCTAACCTGCTTTGCAATCCTCGCCATTCCACTACTACTATATATAATAATAATAATTTATTTTGCATCCCTTTTTTTCCTGTGCAGGCTGCAGTTACAAGCGTGTTGACGCCGCAGTCCACTGTCGTTGGACCAACACCAGCAGATGCAGAAAAAACCATGACTGAGATGTGTAATGGAATCGTCATGTCGATAGTCAAAGTATACTTTGCCAAGCTGGAGACACGGCATGAGGCGACGGAGAAAGACTTGGCCATACTGCGTACACAACTTCAGGCCACATAGCAAGGTCGTGCTACGCTGGAGAAACGGCATGAGGCGACGGAGAAAGACTTGGCCATACTGCGTACACAACTTCAGGCCACAGAGCAAGGTCGTGCTACGCTGGAGAGACGACATGAGGCTACAGAACATCTGCACGCCACACAGCTTAGACAGCTACGCAACCAACTAAACAGACCAAGGCTAGTCGAACCCTCTGTCACTGCTCGGGCTTTTCACCGCCAGCTATTCACAACTGAAAGAGATGAAGGTTCTCCGTCTCCGTTCGAAGCCGCCACGCCTGCAGCGGATGAAGGGGTTACCATAAGCTTGACGCTGTCGCCGTCGCCACTCAAAGCCGCCACGCCTGCAGCGGTTGAAGGGGTTACCATAAGCTTGTCGGTGTCCCCGTTCAAAACCCCAGAACCGTTCAAAACCCCCCAGCCGCCAGTGGCTAAACGAAAGAGGCCGACAAATGGTGAACTTTTGCCTGACATACAACTGCAAACCATTTCAGCAGAAGACGAGCAAAAGTCGTACGAAATGTCTAGCAAAGCCGGCAATCGAGCCGATGACTATGCAGCTCGAATGTTCATGTTGCTAATTGACTTTCCAACATACCAACTGTGGGCTCAGAAGGTTAATTGGAGCGGCCTACAGGGAAAGTCTGCCTTACCTCTCAACCTACGACAGTCGTTGCTCGATATGGTTAAACGCCGCTATAGTGTTTTTGAGTATGGAGCAGTTCGTGATCGGATCAATGAGCGTTTACGAACGCCACGGACAGAGGATCCCAGGAAGAACTCTGTTGTGATTTAATTATTCTCACATTTTAGTGTGAATTTGGAGGCATACAGGACCCTGATGTAAACAAGACAAACGTCTTTCTCTGGTCTGCATCCCCTTAACAATTGTGTGTATTGACTATGTTAATGTTAATAAAATTATTAAAAAAAAATGTATCTATTCTATTCTACTATTTTATTGCACTGCACTATTTTACTCTGTCTATTTTATCTTACTATTTTTATTATTGTCTATTTAAAACTTAAAAAGGGTGAAACTACAGAAGGTTAAACTTTCACTACCACACTAATGTACAGATGGTTAACCTTTCTACGTACTGTAGGTTCAGAAATGACCAGGTTTGTAAACACAAATGATATTTATTTATTAACATAAAGGAAGCACAATGATAACTCAAGGGTGAGCAACGTTATTCCTACAGTATTACTCCTCTCCTGCAAAACTTTTCCACCTGGTCTTTCAAGGAGTTGAAGATGTCTGAAGGTGTCTCTGAGTGGAACATGTCCACTAGTCTATTGCCTGAAATGTCTTTTGCTCCCTCTGGGTGAAAAAACATACTCCCAAGGGTCGGCTTGAACACATCTGTGTAGAGCAGAGAGCAGTCAGAAAAATGCTCTTGCAGTATATTAAGACCTTCTCTGTGTTGGGTCCCTTAAGCATGAGTTCTTTACAGAGCCATGAGAATGTCTTGACTGGATCTGACACCACCCTCTTTGATGCCCCTGTTAGAAAAGAGAAATATTAAGCTGTGTGCAAGGAATAATATGAAAATGTGCCATTGAATAGCCTGTAGCTATTTACAAATACAGTACTTTGTGATACAAAAATAGTCTAAAAAAGAGAGTATATACACTAGACGTAGAAACTGTACATTGGAGGAGGTTGTGTACAGTAGGTGGGTGGGGGGTTGGGTTGGAATGAATGAATGAATGAAAACTTTATTTAACAGATTGCAGAATGGGTACAATACAGTACGGCTCAATACATACAATTGTTAAGGGGATGCAGACCTGAGAAAGACGTTTGTCTTGTTTCCATCAGGGTCCCCCATTTTCAATTCATATAGACATTTATGACATACACAACATACATGACATTATAGTGTATCTTGTAGACCAGGCCCATTGCAAGTTGCTGTACTCTGTCGTCTACTCTAAGCCATCCTAGGTTGTCAAAGTGGGCAGGGGTGAGGTGGGTTCTGGGGGTAAGGTCAAGTAGTAGTCTGACCAGTTTGTTTTGTGATGTTTGTAATTTTGTTTTAAGCGCCTTTGAGGTGCTTTGGTACCATGAGGTGCATGCATAGTCATAGTACCCTTGAATGAGTGCTCCTGCCAGAGTCTTCAGGGTATTTTTGTTTACCAGGGAGGAGATCCGGTACAAGAATCTAGTTTGTTGGTTGGGATCGTTGGTTGGGATCCAATGTACAGTCCACCCAACCCAATACATACTGTACTGTAGTCAGAAATAAAACGTTACCAAAAGAATAATATTCGAATGATATTCCTACTCTGCAGTAGTTGCATTTATTTTAAAATATGATTATTCGATCCACAGGACAGCCTGATCACAAGAGTCGACGGTCCAGTTTACATTTTAACATAGATAAATGCCTTGTATTTTCAATTCATCATAACATATATGTGTCACCTCACAGCGCTTTATGCCAGATCTCTACATTTTAATTTTTCAGATTATTCCAGATTGCTAAAGTACAGAATCTAAGCTTTCAAATGATGTGTCATATGTTGACATCTGAGAATGTTTTGAACACGATGTGCCCAATTATAACTTCTAAAACTGGCTGTGTTCTAAATTACCAAAGAGGTGAAAAGGTGTCTCAAAGGAAGGCAACTTTTCACACTTCAGACAGTTTCAACTGGGCGTCAACAAACCCCCCTCCAGCAACGCCCCTCACCTGAATAACATTAACATAATTAAGTGCTGCTGAATCAGAGTTCTCTCTCCTCAGGACCCCTGTCTCTCCAGGACCCCCTATCTGGACTGTATAGGACTGTGAAGCTATGTACCCCCCCCCCCATGCTGCTTTGACACCAGAATTATTGTTAAATCTATGTCACAACGAGAAAAAGCAACAAAGTCCTCACTCAGTGGCATGGGCCTAATGTTATGTAGCTCTGTAAGCTGCTTACACACTGCTTATCATATCACTCCTAGCTACACATACGCACGGTCCTCATGTCATGAGGTGATGAGCATCTTAAACTATCTGGACTCAGTGGTTAAGAGGTGATGCAGCATCTTAAACTATCTGGACTCAGTGGTTAAGAGGTGATGCAGCATCTTAAACTAGCTGGACTCAGTGGTTAAGAGGTGATGCAGCATCTTAAACTAGCTGGACTCAGTGGTTAAGAGGTGATGCAGCATCTTAAACTAGCTGGACTCAGTGGCTAAGCGGTGATGCAGCATCTTAAACTAGCTGGACTCAGTGGCTAAGCGGTGATGCAGCATCTTAAACTACACACACACACACACAGTTCTCATATCCCTCCTAGCCACCACAACCTAATGTTATGTAGCTCTCCACCTTGCTATCTGATGCTCATCACCTCTCTTAGACACTGATGTAGCAGTACTGTCTACCTGTATGTCATGTATGTCAATGTTATGATGCATTGAAAATGGGGGACCCTGATGTAAACAAGACGAAAGTCTTTCTCAGGTCTGCATCCCCTTAACAATTGTGTGTATTGAGCTGTATTGTACTGTACCCATTCTGCAATCTGTGCTGAGATTATAAACTTGTTGTTATTACACACACACACACACATGGACCCTGCATCCATACACTTTCGTCTTGTTTACAGCTCTCCACCTTGCACCTTGTAACGTTAACGCAGCTGTCAACTGTACTTTACTATGGAATATACATGTATTGTTAGAAAATGTTTTGGATCTAAATCACTTGGAGTTTGAAAGTGATATCAGAAGAAACTACTCAACCTCAGCTGTCTTTAACTATGAATGAACACAACACTCTAACTCACCATGTTTAGATAATAAAGTACTCAACCTCTACTGTATTTAACTATGAGTGAACACAACACTCTAACTTTTGTGTTCACTCATAGTTAAATACAGTAGAGGTTGAGTACTTTATTATCTAAAGATGGTAAGTTATAGTGTTGTGTTCACTCATAGTTAAATACAGTAGAGGTTGAGTACTTCATTATCTAAAGATGGTAAGTTAGAGTGTTGTGTTCACTCATAGTTAAATACAGTAGAGGTTGAGTACTTCATTATCTAAACATGGTAAGTTAGAGTGTTGTGTTCAGTCAGACAGTAGACAAGTAGAGGTTGAGTACTTTATTATCTAAACATGGTGAGTTAGAGTGTTGTGTTCAATCATAGTCGCGATAATATACATGTATATTCCATAGTAAAGTACAGTTGACAGCTGCGTTAACGTTACAATGTGTTGTGTTCACAACACTGTTTAGTCTGTGACGACGCGTCGCGATAATATACATGTATATTCCATAGTAAAGTACAGTTGACAGCTGCGTTAACGTTACAATGCGTTGTGTTCATGTATGTCAATGTTATGATGCATTGAAAATGGGGGACCCTGATGTAAACAAGACGAACGCTAACGTTAATGTAATAAACGTGACATGGTTGGACTTGTGGTCGGCAGAAAAACTTGGTGTAGTTTTATCAAAGATGCGGAATTGTAAACATGCTACTGTAAACATAAACAAACATTCTTAAACTTACCCATGCAGACGCATCTCGACCGATCTCAGTTAATTTCGTTGAATAGCGCGGTGTTTTCACCGGTGAGCAGAGAGCCAGAGACTGAATCAACTGGTTTAACAAAGTTAAATCCAATGCATTCATCTCTTTCTGATCCAGAGTGCTAATCCCATTGAAAGTGTAAACAGCCAGTGCGTCGCTTCAAACACTCCCCCAATGTAAATCTCTGCGGGCTGCAGGCTAGGTTTGATTCACATGCAAATACAGTAATTACGCCCCCGTTTCATTGAAATAAAGTCCGTGAACAACCTAAATTTAAACACAGGTTTGACACTATTTTAGATATTCTAACTGTTCGTTTTTATAGTAAACAAGTACTTATACATTCAATTTATAATAATGTGAAGAAAAGAAAAAAACACATAAAAAAAAAAGAGAAAACTCTAGAAGGTCTAGCCAACAAAGGGGCGGGCCGAGTTGTGGTCGCAAGCGCTGCTAGGTGACACATATGACATACACGACATACAGATAGACAGTACTGCTACTGTACTGTACATCTATCCAGCTAAATGAACGTTAGCTAATGTTACGGCCAGCCTTGCGGTCGCATTCTATTTTCGAGGGACCATAACGTTAACTTGACATGCTATGCTTCATATGCTTTATTTGCGCAGTTGCTAGTGTTAGTTGATTAGTTGATTGTCGTTCTGACATAACTGCAGTAAACAAACAAACGGTAAACCTAAGTTATCTTACCAGTTAATTCACTACACGATCCACCAGCCTACTCACAACTGGGTTCCATCCAGTTACATTCCCCCCAGAGCCTAACTAGAGCCACATTCTGCGAATCAGAGGCAGAGTAGGGGCGGGTCTTCGGTGCCAGCACGTTGGGTTGTCTCGTAAAGAATAATACTGCACTGTATCTAGATTATTATCCATAAAAAACGCACGTTGATCGAAAATACCACACCATTATTTACTGTACCAATGACAGTCAAATAATCTACAGAAAAGCATTACATTGCAAAATAATATGTCCAAGACTAGTGTCGCATGCACACACAATTGTAGAATAGCTCCCTCTCTCCACCATGTAACTCGACTCCCCCTACTGGTTGAACCAGGCAGAGCAGCGTCAAAAGACGTCATCTTGCGTCAACCACCGGCATCTAGCTTGCTACCGGCGGGAGACGCCTCGTTTTCCAATCCCACATCTGTATGTAGGTAAGCGGATGGGGGTGTGGCCAGATGAATGCTGGCATGTAAAGGTACATGGTGGAATTTTTTATTCATTGTATATACGCTGAAGCGAGATATATGCAGACAGGTGCTGAGCGAAGCCATAACGCTATAGAACTGGCTCTTTAACGGGACCTCAATGTTGTCAGCAAGTTTCATGACCCAGGTAGATAGATAGATAGATAGATAGATAGATAGATAGATAGATAGATAGATAGATAGATAGATAGATAGATAGATAGAAAGTCAATCTGAAAGTGTTTTTTCTTAAGTCCTTGATTAATTGTCCTATTTTACTTTGACATTACATATTGCTGCTGTGTGAGACAGCAGTAAATGCCACTTGTTTTCACTGACAATAACAAGAGCTTTATTGAGATGACTTTTGGAAATTGACAAACGATAACATAACTTCTTCATTTCAGTTGTGGCATTTGTAAAATCATACCCCACTCCATGACGTGGTCTGTTTACATAGTAACATCATAATGGAACAAGGCAACCACAGTCTTAGAAATAAACACAGTTCAACAGATGACTCATATTATTGATAATGAGTTTATTGACAGGAGGAAGAGTGCTCTATGGGGTCAAGAAGAGGCCTGAACAAACACACTGTCTTCACTGAAGGTAGATTGTACTGGTAGAAACCTTTTCTCCAACCTGCAAAGTTGTGACTCGTCAACTTTTTCACATTCAAAAACATTTATAAACATATTCCCTAACTTAACCTTAACCACTCCCACTATCTACAAATAAAAAAAATGCATTAAAAAACATCCTTCCAGTCCATGGGATCTAGCATGTACAGTGACCATACTTCAGGCAGTCTTGCATGGAGCAGAAACAAAGATACTTAGATTTTAGTTTATAAGCCTTTATTTTGACATTCTTGTTGTGTACTTTCAGGTCTTCATCAGGTGCTTATTCTTTTTTATTGTTCTACACAAGCCATGTGAAAATAAAGGCTTTTAAACTAAAATCTAAGTTAGTTAGAGCAAAATCTTTGTTCAGCTCCACACAAGAGTGCCTGAGGTTTCCCTCTTACATGTGATGATCCTGAACCCTTATTCTTCAAGAGCTGTGTTTTTCTTGATTCTTATACGAGAAGATAATAGTGTATCAAAATGTAAAACTGTAGCAACCATTCTCCTTCTCTGCCCTAGGTCTCCTATTTTAGCTTTTCATTGTCTAAACTAGTTGTCTGCCTGCATCCTATCAGCATAGAGTGGGCATAATAGTTTTTACATTTTTCTGAGCTAAACCAAGCTGTGTATATTTATATGTATAACACATAATTATATACTTATATATTTAAAAAAAAAAAATTATTATGGAATCTGAAAATGTGTGTATCGTTATACCCCTAATAAAGACCAGTCCTGGAGCAACACAGCTATCTCCTTTCAAATGACTGATACTGTAGTCAGTATCATAGTCAGTAGTCAGTCACAAAGAGCAGGAAGCCAGTGAACATGTTGGGGTTGCCTGTGTCTTCATAAAGCCTGTAACCTGATGGTAAACGCATGGACACAATGTCCCCCTCCTCCAGCTCTAGGATGATGCCATTAGTCATGTACTCAGCGCCTCCATTATGATTGCGTTCATCCAGCCAAAAGACTCTCTGTTCATTTTTATACATCCTGATGTGCATGGTCACCCCTGATGTAAGGTCAGATGCAGTAAATCTGAAGCTGTAGGCTCCTCTCACTGGGGCTGTGAAGACGCCTGTAAGACACGGTACACAGGGAATCAAAAACAACAACAATTGCGAAAATAGAAATGTGTGATTATTTGAAATGCGGACTGTGTAGACTCAACCATGTACCAACAGCTACCTGGAATAAACTATTTAGTGGTTGAGTCTACAGGGTCCTCATTTTAAATGATCAAAAATCTTAGTTCATATTTATTTGTGAAGAACTTTTCAAAAACAATGTTTTAATAAACATAAAAACATTACTATTATGTTATGAATTATTTTTCTTTTGTTTTTTGTTTTAGTTGGCCTGAAAATAAACGTGTTTCATGAGGTAGTTGCTATATTGAAATAACATAATCACAGCCTACCTGTGATTGGGTTGTAGGCGTTGCCGATGTTGGTGTGGACTCTGGTGTAGACCAGGGTGGTTTCAACATTGAAGGGTCCCACTGCTCCAGTAGTGAGACCAGCAGAGAAGGCCACCTTTGGTTGGTCTGTCAATACACAAGTGGATCAACATTTCTTAATTGACTAAATATAACATAATAGGGGTGTAAAGGTACACGTATCCGTACCGAACCGTTTCAGTGTGTACCGTACCATACCGAATGGCTCTGTACCGAAGGAATACAACGGTATGTTAACCACCACTAACGACTGCCCACCGGGGGCTGTTTTTTTCACAATCTAATATAATTATAATTATTATTATTATTATTTTTTTTTTTTTACAAGTCGATTATTAATTTCAATATAGAATATTCGTTGACAGCCCTACTATAAGTACAATTAGTTACTGCACGCTACATCACCCCTGAGTGGAACATGGAACGCCAAACATTCCCCCACTGTACCGAAAACCTGTACCGAACCGTGACTTCAAAACCGAGGTACGTACCGTGGTTTTGGTGTACCGCTACACCCCTAATATAACAATATAATAATATAACACCCCTTCCTTTCCATGCATGTCCTCAAACTGCACCACCCAAACACAGTTTTCTTTTTTTTTCTATGCAGTGCATGTGGGATGAATTTATGATTCAACACCAATCCTAGCATCTTTGCTGCCCAATAATACTTTGTTATGTCAAGTTCCAACAACTTAGAAAGATACTGTTCAAACTCCACCATATTTCACATAGAATTATCTACAGTAACTTACCTGCAAACTCTGTCCTCAGATCCTCCACTTGATTCTCGCTGGTACTCAGTCTGACTCCCATGGTGGACAGCTGATCTGCCAGAGCTGAAATCATGACAACATGCACTTATTTACTGCATGAAGAAACACATTACATAGCTGTTTCCTTTTTTTTATGGGGGAGCAAGACCCCACACCCCCAAAAACTGCATTCATAAGGTTAACAACTAGTGTATTGATAATATTACCTGCATT
>NC_140169.1:2120827-2470827 GCF_963971535.1 Notolepis coatsorum | reverse complement strand
CTCCAGGCCTGGAGGATGCGTCTGCCGTGTTTTTGATTATTGTTTAATTATTATTTAGTTTGTTTTTCTTTTGTATAAATACCAGTATCGCTCTTGATGTTTCAAAAATAAAAGGAAACACTGTTTTTGGTGAGAAGAGCAACTACCGTCTCCGCACCTTTCTTCTGTACTGCATTTGGGTTCAACACACCTACCTGAGTCGTAACAGAAGAACTGACCATCATGAACCCAGCAGACGGAATCCGGAAGGAGCTGAAGGCGCAGGAGGTTCAGCTGGACACGGTCACCCGCCGTCAGCAGCAGGTGGAGGTTGAGCTCGGTCGCCTGGGGGCTCTCACCACCGACAACCAGGCTTCAGCGGCAGCAGCAACAGCCACTTCAGCCTATCCGAGTGGGGGCTCGAGAGCCGCGTCGTCCTCCTCCAGAGCGCTACGGTGGAGCTCCAACAGGCTGCAGAGAGTTCATCACGCAGTATTCCCTTGTTTTCAGCTAACAGCCTCTCACTTTTCCCACCGAACTTTCCAAGGTGGTGTATATTATCACCCTGCTGACCGACCGTGCTCATTCCTGGGCCACGGCAGAATGGGAGATCGGCTCGGCAGTCTGCACCAGCATTGATACCTTTACCCAGGAGTTACGGAGGGTCTTCGACACCTCCCGGGTAATTTTCATCTACAAGGCAGGTGCACGGCTCACGTCCTGTCGATAAGGTAACCGCTCGGTGGCCGACTATGCCATTGAGTTTCGCATCGTGGCCCGAGAGACGGGTTGGCAGGAAGGCACCGCGTGCGTTCTCTTCGTCCAGGGACTCGCGGAAGAGATGCAGGATGAGCTGGCTTCCCGGGACCTTCCTGAACGTTCATCAACCTTGCCACGACGTCGTGTGGTGGGGGGGGGGGGGGTGCTCTCTCAGAGATGCTTAAAGGACGGGAAAGTGCATCCTTGCGCTTTTTTTTCGCGTCGTCTGTCCTCGGCCGAACGCAATTACGACGTGGGGAATTGGGAATTATTGGCCATTAAACTAGCATTAGAGGAATGGAGACAGTGGTTGGAGGGGGCTGCACACCAATTTATTGTGTGGACCAATCACAAGAACCTGGCTTATATCCAGGGGGCTAAACGCCTTAACGCTCGCTAAGCTAGGTGGGCATTATTCTTCACACGCTTCCGCTTCTCCATCTCATTTCGGCCCGGGTCAAAAAACGTCAAACATGACACACTCTCTCGCCAGTTCGATCCTACGGACAGAGGGGAGATACCCCATCCTATTATTCCCCAGGCTCTTATTCTTGCTCCTGTGTCATGGGGCATAGACAAGGTGGTAAGGTCGGCACTGGCACGGGAACCTGATCCTGGGGGGGGGGCCCCCGGGGCGGCTGTATGTGCCCAAGGCTGCACGCTCACGACTGTTGCAATGGGCGCATACCTCCTTCCTTACCGGTCACCCTGGGGCCGCCAGGACCCTGGATTTCATCCGCAGGAGGTTCTGGTGGCCCACAGCGGAGGGGGATACGCGTTCCTTTGTGGCAGCCTGCCCGGTGTGTGCCCGGTGGGTCTCCTCCGTCCTCTTCCCATTCTCAAACATCCCTGGTCACACATATCCTTCGATTTTATTTCAGGGCTTCCTCCTTCTGATGGCCTTGTGACTATTTTGGTGGTGGTGGACCGCTTCTCCAAAGCGGCTCACTTCATTCCTCTCCCCAAACTCCCCACGGCTCGGGAGACAGCTGACCTAGTGGTGCAGCATGTTTTTCGGGTTCACAGGCTTCCTTTAGATATAGTCTCTGACCGGGGTCCTCATTTCGCCTCCAGGTTCTGGAAAGTGTTTGCTTCCAGTCTCGGCGCCTCCGTCAGCCTGTCATCTGGGTTTCATCCTCAGTCTAACGGGCAGACGGTGCGCGTCAACCAGGATCTGGAGGGCATTCTGAGGTGTTACGTTTCCGGTAACCCGGCAACATGGAGTTGGAAGCTGGCGTGGGCCGAATATGCTCATAACACTCTTCCTCTGTTAGGGCTCAGCATCAGGCCAACCGCAAGCGCCGTCCGGCCCCGGTTTTCCGTCCGGGACAGAGGGTTTGGCTTTCAACTCGAGATCTTCCCCTCCGGGTCGAGTCCAGGAAGCTGGCTCCATGCTTTGTGGGTCCCTTTAAAGTGGTTCGTCAGGTTAACCCAGTGGCCTACAGGTTGTTACTCCCAACTTCCATGCGGGTTCATTCGACGTTTCACGTTTCGCTTTTAAAACCCTTTCTCACTTCGCCCTTGTCCCCGCCGCTCCCCGCTGTTCCTCCGCCCGCATCCTTGATGGACAGACGGTCTACACTGTGCGGAGGATTGTGGGTTGCAGGCGGAGGGGTAGGGGGTTTCAGTTTTTGGTGGATTGGGAGGGGTACAGGGTAGAGGAGCGATCCTGGGTGCCTCAGAGGGATATCTGAGTAGTAAACAGAAATGCGTAGTCCCCAAGAATGTGCATTGTGCATTAAACTCAGGTTGAGGAAAAAGTACAATGCCCATGTTCATGCAACAGTACAGCTCTGTGACTTGTTTTAACATGATGAATTATACTGACCAGAACAAACAGTACTGACTTGTTAACATGATGAATTATACTGACCAGAACAAACAGTACTGACTTGTTTTAATATGATGAATTATACGGACCAGAACAAACAGTACTGACTTGTTTTAACATGATGAATTATACTGACCAGAACAAACAGTACTGACTTGTTTTAACATTATGAATTATACTGACCAGAACAAACAGTATTGACTTGTTTTAACATGATTAATTATACTGACCAGAACAAACAGTACTGACTTGTTAACATGATGAATTATACTGACCAGAATAAACAGTACTGACTTGTTTTAACATGATGAATTATACTGACCAGAACAAACAGTACTGACTTGTTTTAATATGATGAATTATACTGACCAGAACAAACAGTATTGACTTGTTAACATGATGAATTATACTGACCAGAACAAACAGTATTGACTTGTTTTAACATGATAGAAAGAAAGCAATACGCTTGGACCAGCACTCTCAGATTTTGGTAGATTTAATCGCAGCCTGAAACAAACATGTTTCGGAACTGTAATGTTCCTTCTTCAGTGTTGATGGCTAGCTTGAAGAAGGAACATTACAGTTCCGAAACATGTTTGTTTCAGGCTGCGATTAAATCTACCAAAATCTGAGAGTGCTGGTCCAAGCGTATTGCTTTCTTTCTATTATACTCGACGGGATTTCAGCACCCAGTGTTATAATTTGTGAGCGCAGTCTATCTTGACTTTTTGTTTTAACATGATGAATTATACTGACCAGAACAAACAGTATTGACTTGTTAACATGATGAATTATACTGACCAGAACAAACAGTATTGACTTGTTAACATGATGAATTATACTGACCAGAACAAACAGTATTGACTTGTTAACATGATGAATTATACTGACCAGAACAAACAGTATTGACTTGTTTTAACATGATGAATTATACTGACCAGCACAAACAGTACGGCTCTGTGACTTGTTTTAACATGATGAATTATACTGACCAGAACAAACAGTTCTGACTTGTTAACATGATGAATTATACTGACCAGAACACACAGCTCTGTGACAGCGCTTAACAGGTGGGTGACGGTCAATATTCTGACACCCCCCCCGATTCCTTGGGCACCAGAGAATATCGGGAGGAAACACTCCCATGGGACCACGACGACGGCCTGTTTCGGCCTGCCAGAGAACAAATCTCCTCGGCCAGGGCTGTCACTGCCGCAGACTCTGATAATAGAGCCTGTACCAAACCCAAAAACGGAGGGCGGGGGTGTGTAAACTGTAACACAAACGCCGCCCTCAGCGTTCTCTCCATCCACACCGACATATGGCTATCACTGCAGCCATACGTGGTAAAAATTCCGCCGCTAACTGCTGCTGGTCCGCTAGGAATTGTAGATAGGTGGCCCGGTCGCCTATATTCGAATACCAACCGGTTCATGCTTCCGCGTTCGCGTTTTGCGCTCTGATTGGCCACTGATGTTTCTGGTCGCACCAATCGAGTGACGGCAAGTTCTTTCGCCGGTTAAGCTTAGGCACTCTTTCGAAGTTGGTTAAGGTTAGAGTTTGTCTTAGAGCAGGCCGATAGAATGCCAGCCCTGATTCCAAACTCTAACCGTAACCAACTTCGAAAGAGTCGCCTAAGCTTAACCAGTGATAAACTAGGCGTTAGGTAGTTTGCTGCTGGTCGAGGCGGAAATGGGCACGTCACGCGATTGGCCGCACATGTCACACGACCAGAAATGTCCGTGGCCAATCAGATCGCACCAGAAACGGCAGTGGCCAATCAGATTCGCAAATCGTGAACGCGGAATCATGAACCGGTTGGTATTCGAATAGACGTGGCCCGGTCCCTCCCGCTGTGCGTTGTCAACCCTGGTCTCGCCAACCGCGCGAGCAGGGTGTCTCGTGGAGCCAGGATATCGCACCCTGACTCTACCAACGAGGCAATCGCACCCAAGGGGGGGACCCCGACAGAAGGGGCGGTCTGATACGGGGGGAGCGGCCATCACCCCTGGTGACATAGGCTCCCCCGCTGAGCATCTTCCCGGCTTAGCTTGCTGATGACAACCTGCTCTTCAGCTGGACATGCAAGGCGTGTGGTCCCCACACTGCCCGATAGGGTGGGTCTCTACACACCGTAGCCCTGTAGTGATATTACTACCACCCAAATTACGCGAGCCTGCTGATCACCCCGGTCCGGAAGTCCAGACGGGGGAGGCACTAACGTAATACCCGGCCTGGCGATGGCGGGGCTGGGGGCAACCCACGCTGCGACCTCCTGGGCCTAGAGTTCCCCCTCTGACACATTTTTTAGATACAGGGAACCCTGCTCCATCGACAGACACAACACCAGGCTCACCAAACACAGACGCAGGACGTGTGGTGTGGGAGCCGCTTGACAGCACAGCCTTCTCATAGACAGACCCAGGCCTAGCTAGCAACTGGGTGTCAGCCCCTGTCTCCATGAGAAGCGAAATGTGGGGCCGCTTGCGCTTCACTGGAAGAACGCGGCCCGCAGCCAAAGGGGACAAATCAGAGCCCTGTGTCCCGTAGCGTAGCGGGGGGGAGTAACCGGAGAGCGTGCTAGACACAGCTAGATGGCAATGTTTTTTTACGGCGTGCCCATCTAATATAGCCGATCCCTCGGGCCGCCGAGGCTGTCGGCCTTGTGATCACCTGTTTTCCTTGTGTCCAGGGTATCTCAGGCGGGGGAAACATGGCCGCTGGCCGGGGGCCTCACCGCAGCCACTGGCGAGGCCGTGCTCTCACCTCTGGCTGCGCGGTGTGGGGCGGCGTGGAGCCCAGGTCAAATACCGCCCACGCCTCTGTGGACAGACCAAGGTCCACCCGCGGAGAGGGGAGCCCTGAGGAGGAAACCCCTCCCCTCCTCAAGGGGAGATTGCTCCAACCAAAGATGCCTGTGAACAACCGTTGACAGCATCCTAGCCCTCCCTGCGGTTATAGCTTGCGGCTAGGTCAAAAGCTGAATAACCTCAAAACCTCATGCGATGGTTTTGACGTCGGCTGGTCCTAAGGCCCCACCACCCGACACCATTTTTGACAGAAAAGCAGCCAATTGAGCAATGTTGTCAGTTGCTGCTAAATTCTGTACCGCGGCGGTATAAGCTTCATCAGCCCACCAGCCACCTGCCGGGCCGACTTGCCTCATGGCGTCGGCCGGGCGGGACACCGTTTCACCATGTCAGGGCAAAGGACTGATGCCACCTGCTTCACTAAGCACGGAACACCAGTGGTGGCTGCTGACCAAAGTCTACTACTAGTGAAGCACTGCTCCACTAGTAGTCATGTAACAACCTCCACTGCGGTGTGCACCCGTGAAGGGATAAATGAATGAATGAACAAAAACTCTATTAACATATTGCAGAATGGGCTAGCCCAATACACACAACACAATTGTTAAGGGGATGCAGACCAGAGAAAACGTTAGTCCTGTCTACATCAGGGTCCCCCATTTTCAATTCATAGATTCACAAAAAGCACACCTGCCCTGAGCCCTGTCGTCAGCCCATCCACCCATGTAAAGGGTAAATAAGCCTCCGCTAAACCCCCAACATTAGACACCGATTGACCGTCAGCATGAATGGTTAAGAAGAGGGAAGACAGTAAAGACAGCCCTCGGCGGGGTACATGGGAAACGGCGCCCGAACACGGTAGCATTAGCATTAGGTGCGCGCTAGGATACTTGGAAAAACATCCAAAAGTGAGTCATGATGACCACGTTTATCCAAATATCCCGCCCCCCCCGCGCCAATACATCACCCGGCTGTCTCACGAGACAACGAGCAGTATTACATATACCAATGCCTGCTAGTGCAGGTCCTACCTGTGCGCGACGTAGCTCAACTGCTAACCGTCGCGTGAAGTCCCTCGGTCTGCTGTCATGCGACGAGGAACAAACAGGATAGGGCCGTCGTGCTGTCAGGACGTGCCGAGAAGGTTCCGGGGGCTGGCGAACTTCTGGCGAATTCCCAACATTGTGTAATATCTCCTTCTGCTTCATAACAATCTCCAGTTCCGAAGTGCATCTAGCTGCTTCCGCGTTGGAAACGAATGAGGAAGGGTGAGGCGTGACCACTTTCGGCGTAATATAGGGGACGCATGGGAGTGGCGTGGTGACGTGCAAGTGGGTGCATTTGTTTTGTTCCCCGGAGCACACTGGGTGCTGGAGATGATGGGTTATATCTCAGTAGGCAGAGCGAGACGCGATAGCCAGTTGATATATAACTGGAACATACTCATTCATTATTCTTACAGTCAAAATAATTTACATTTACTGATATTGTAATGTATCAAACCGCACAAATAATGTACAAAGCAAAAAATAATAAACTCCCAGGAAATATTCAAAGATTGTTCAACGTGCAAGATGGGGGTTACAATTTAAGATTTTAAGGGGAACATTTTATTTGAAAAGATACAGTTTTCGAACGACCATGAAAAGTCTTTGTATCTCAATTTGCGGAGTAAAATTATGGAACGGTCTGATTGTGGAGTTAAAGCATTGTCAAAACATAAAACAGTTTAAAATAAAATACAGTCAAATGGTTTTCCAGAGGTACAGAGATGAAGAATGGGTTTGATAACTGGCAGTATGTATGTGTATATATGTGCATATGTAGGTACTGTATATACTGTAGTTGTATATATGTATATAAAAATGGCTAGAGGAACTATACAGGGTAACCTACAGTTTTGACAAAGTATTTTTTTTTTATTGACCTCTTAACCTGTGCCCCCAAAAGTGGCCATTTTAGTTTTCATTTTTGAGGACTGCATACTTTTTTTGCAAACCAAAACAACATACTTTATACTTATAGCATGCATGCATGAGCCTGGTCTCTTTTGAAAGATGACATTCTGAAGTTTCTGATTCCAGAAAGAAAATTCACTTTGAGTGCTAATGAAATAGAGTAACATAGGTCTGAACTTGAGTTGTAGAAAACAACTGTGTCAACTGTGTACAAAAGAAAAACTCAGTTTTCTCATAGACTTCAATTCATTCGGCTGTTTTTCTCTTCCTGTTTTCGCTTGTTACTTTTTCACCTAGATCCATGATTCATACATTCCCAGATGGGGTATCATTGGCTACAACCCTCCACAATAATTTTCGAGATCGCCAAATGATTGACGGAACTAGAGCCCCAAGAGTCTGGAGTGGTATTTTGCGCTAGGGGTCAGCCAAAGTGCCGGTGGGCAAATCGTCCTAAAAAGGGCCCACATAAAAACTAGTCTTTACAAGTCTAGTAATGTATGAATTAGCCAATATAGTATGTTCTGATGAGTAAAAAGGGGTGGGATTAAATAAGTGTATGCTTCTTTCCACTCCTTTTCAAATGACAAAAATAAATGTATTTAGTTTACGTTTATTTTTTGTTTGTTCTTTGTTATTTTAAATTTATTATTATTTTTATACATTTATTATTTGAACGGCTTAAGGCTATATCTGTACTTGATGTTTGTTTGTTGTGTTGCATATTTGAAATAAACTTCAATCAATCAATCAATCAATGGTGGTCTAATGCAACTTGTTTTGTTTTCATGGGGCCAGTATTGCCCTAGTAGATTAGGCTACATGTTATTGTAGGCCAAGTGTTTCTGATTTTGATTAGCCTAGCAAATATCATGGGCCATAAATAAAGTCCCTCATTTGCTGTTAAATCATGGAATGTTTTAAAACCATGTGCAGTCGCACTGGATTTCAATGTACAGTTGTACAGATTTCAATGTAATGTTCCCGCATTTCACTGTATGCCTTGTATGCCGTGACAAATCAAACTCTTGACTTGTACAGTAGGAGAGATGTGGTTTAAAATGTAGCGATGGGAACTAACAACCCATTGATTGACACTAAATGGAAACCGATCGATCATGTCACTGACTGCTGGCAGGCACCTCCCACTTAGCCTAGCGTCCAACTGTTAACCCTCTGCTCACCAGAACCAGCCTCCAACTGTAAAAAGGAACACACCAGCATTATGGGAAATGCCCTTTACCGCCCTTACTCTAGTGTCAAGAAGATAGATACCAGTTGCAAGCTAGCCTAGTGTAACAGAGTGCCGTGTGTCTATCCTACAGTCACGATGGACAGTGTTGTGAAGTGACTGTGGACGGCAGCGGTACTGCAAGTAAAACTCACTCCCCAGAGGCGTCCAGACCCATTACTTAGAAGTGAATTCACCTCTTGGTATCGTGGTCTGTGATGCCGCCCGTCACGCGGGAGACCGGGGTTCAACTCCCACTCGGGGCATGTCCGAACCGATCTGTTACACTAGCTTATCTCAAATGAATGGAAGTGGATACGGACCACTAGCCTAGTTTAAAACTCTGGGAGAGGTGTTTTTGGCCCACAGCTAGGCTTACTGAACGCACAGAGAGGAAACTGGTATCTATCTTCTTGTCTGACTCTGGAGAAGACGGTAAGCGCATTTCCCATAATGTTAGTGTGTTCCTTTAACCCTCTACTCACCAGAACCAGCCTCCCAACTTAAACAAATATAAAGAAATTACTCACAGGCTCTTTTTGTTTTTACATTATTAGGTGTCCCATTTTGCCAAAAGTCGTCTCGTCGGACTCGGGACACATTTGGCCTCATTCAGGAAATGTTCTTCTTACACACTAGGAGTTTTTAGCCCTCAGTTTAGTCTTACAGACAGGAAGCAACGAACCCCTGAACGTCACTCATTCACAAACTGGAACGCGCGTTCTCGTTTACTTAATTTGCATCCTGACATGTCCCTCCAGCTCATTATAATGCGAGGGCCGTGCTCAAAAGAAGAGTCAGCCATGCCCTGTATTCAACAGGTATATAGTCTATGTGTGTAATGAATGAATAGTAGGCTTATATTATTCTAATTACTTGTTTCATTAGGAGATAGTAGATACTGTTTGCGCTGCCCAAAGTAGTACGTACAGTAAGTACAGTACACATCTTAGCATGAAGGCCGCCACAGGGTCGGGTGTGAGCGGACCAGACTCCAAAGAGGCGTCGCGCACTGGTGTCACACTCAACAGTGTAGTGTTTTTATAAAAAATTTGGACATCACAATGCCTCTTGAGGCATGACTGTAAATGTTAAAAAAAAAAAATTTATCATAAAAATATTGTCATATTGTTTATTATTATGATTATTTAATTGTATGTCTGTAGAGTTGATATGAACGCAATCACCATGATTCCTCCCAAATAAAGCCCTTAAGAACACGGCGCACACCAGTCTGTCCGACTTACGACTGCTCTTCAGCGCTCCTAGTTAAGACCAAATCCAGGAGAAGGGACCATTGGTGAATCCCAAAATCAGCCCGAAAATGTCTTAAGTGGAGCTAGGACAAAATGTTGTCTGATCTTTTGTCTTAAGTCCGTTGGTGAATGAGACCCACTGTCTTTGCAGTCCTGGCTGAACCTGGGTCAGTTACAAGAGGTGCACAATAGATAGTCAGTGGCAAGGAGTTACAAACAGCCCTCAGTCTTTGCTTCCTGTCTGTAAATCTAGGTCTAAAAAACGTCAGATTTGTGCATAAGGACATTTCATGAATGTAGCAGGCCTGTAGCACCTGGTGATATAATAACTTATGTATATTTAATATAATAACGTATATGTTAATATAATTAATAACGTATTACAACGTATAACATATATAACCTCAAATGGATCCGTTATCAGCTCTATAGTATTTTCAATATTTCAAAATGGTCTTATATACCCCAGTTGCTATTGCATGTACATCTTTGTGTTTTATTACTTGTATATGTACCAACTGTTTGCCTGTTTATAGCAACACTACTATCACCGACGTCTAAGAAGGGAGATCCCCCCTCGAACAGCCCTTCTAAGGTGTCTCCCCTCCACTGCCTGTGGTGCTTTCTTCCTATTGCTATGGTTTTTAGTGAGTTTTTCCTTCTTCGCGTGGGGTATGTCTGAGTGTTGCATTTATTTATTTTACATTTTATTTTGGATGTCATGGTGTTTTTTGTTTTGTTCTTGATTTATTGTGATGTTTCTTCTTGACTTGTTTAAATAAGATGTGTCCGGCCCATGGGGACATTAACGTGTGATGTCGGGCCTTGTCGGGATTTGATTTGATAACGTATGATGTATATCACACCGGTTAGGGTACCTTATGCATACTGCACCTGTGTATACTGTATACCTTTCTTACTCATAGTACATATTTAGATTCTAGTGTTTATTATAACCATAATAATACTGCAACACAACATATCAGATCAGAGGAATACTACTGCAACACAACACATCAGATCAGAGGAATACTACTACAACACAACACATCAGATCAGTGGAATACTACTACAACACAACACATCAGATCAGAGGAATACTACTACAACACAACATATCAGATCAGAGGAATAATACTACAACAGATCAGAGGAATACTACTGCAACAGATCAGAGGAATACTACTACAAAAGATCAGAGGAATACTACTACAACACAACAGATCAGAGGAATACTACTACAACACAACATATCAGATCAGAGGAATAATACTACAACAGATCAGAGGAATACTACTGCAACAGATCAGAGGAATACTACTACAAAAGATCAGAGGAATACTACTACAACACAACAGATCAGAGGAATACTACTACAACACAACATATCAGATCAGAGGAATACTACTACAACATATCAGAGGAATACTACTACAAGCTTAACTTCAGTTTAGCCTAGCCGAACACACACAGTATGTCTCTTGCACGGCTAGAAACGAGGAATACGCTTCCAGAGTTCTGACTCGACAATCCAATGGACTCCGGTTGTGAAGTTACCAGCGAAGGACAACAAACCCAACCAGCTAAGTGACACTGTCGGTAATGAAAATGCCCTCTGGAATAGGCCTGGGGCAAAGCCGAAAAATAAATCTATCCCTGGCAGAATTACGATGCCTGAAACGGCTAATATCGAGCGCCCAGAAATAGACCCAGCAACTGGCTGGCCCTCTTTATCAACAAGCTGTTATGTTGTACGTACGTAGTATTTTGTATGTAGGTAGAGGTGTAGTAATAAGACTCAGGAAGCAGGTTACTCGTTAGCCTTTTAGTCAAGCACGTTAGGTTACAGCATGGTACAGCAGGGTATCATCATACAGCATCGTGTACTCTTCTTCTGCACTTCCTGTAGGCATAACATCATTCTATTAACTACGCCCCATGTGGAGACTCTTGGGAGTACAGCTTCAACATGTAATGTTAGAGGACACAACACAAGCCAACCAGCTAACATGGCTAATGTAGCTAATGCTAATGCAAAAAGAGTGCAAAGGGACCCAGGCCTGGAACTGCGCCCTAAGAGAGGGAACCTCGCCCTGAGAGAGGGAGGTTTGGAACCTCGCCCTGAGAGAGGAAGGTTTTGAACCTAGCCCTGAGAGAGGAAGGTTTGCCCTGAGAGAGGGAGGTTCGAAGGGTCAAAGTGACCTACCAGCTACCACTACTGCATGAACCAGGATTATCATCGGATGACCTGACCCCCCGGCCATCAACCCCACGCCGCTCGGGAAGAACGAGTCACTGTGGAAAAGCCACCACAGCTACTGGCTAATGATAAAGACACTGAAGATAAAGACACAGAAGCTAATGAACAACAAGCTAACGGTAGGAAAGCCCTGGCCCTGAGGAAAAGAACAGGCCGCAGCACACTGACGAACAGGAAAACAGTGTACCAACAACGCTGATAATAGGTGATTCTGCTGTAGGCTATATCAGCAAAAAGATAAATACAAAGATATACTGCTACCCTGATGGAACTGTTTGTGAAATAACAAAGCACATTCCAAAGATTCTATCGGAAAACACAACAGCCAGGAAATTAATCATCCACGTAGGAGCAAATGACATCTCAAATCGACAGTCTGAAAATCTGAAGCGTGATTTTAATGAATTGCTGAAAATGCTGGATTCTACAAACATCGAATCGCACATCAGTGGCCCCTTGCCAACAGTCTCTAAATTGACTGAAAGATTCAGCGGACTTCTCCAGCTAAACAAATGGCTCTCAACTGCTTGTGTGCTACACAATGTCAATTACATTGCAAACTTCGACATGTTCTGGAGACGTGAACAGTTGTTCCAAAGGAATGGATTTTCTCTGAACAGATATGGAGGAAAAATGTTCACTTAGTTCCCACATTTCTACTCCATCGACAACGGCCTTGCAACAAGCTCTAAGACAGACAGTACAATAACACAACCTAACTCTGATGACATCAATACGATAGAATCGCTATCGGAAGACATACAGAGCAAGCTGATTGCTGAGGCGTCGGAACGACTGGATCGGATCGCGGAGCACATCCACAGGATCACAGCAGAACTAACAGCGCTCCCCCCCAGCTCCCCCCGTATCGACGTCAGGGCAGTATACCGGCGATCACTGTCGCCCCTCCCCCCAGCCTCCCCCCCCCCTGTGTCACTCTCCTCCTCCCCCCTCCCTCTTGCCATGTCATCACCAAAGTACCAGGCACCCTTTCCCCCCTCTCCCTCCTCACCCCTGTACCTAACCCCCCTTCCCCCCTCTCCCTCCTCACCCCTGTACCTAACCCCCCTTCCCCCCTCTCCCTCCTCATCCCTGCTCTCCCCCCTCTCCCCCCTTCTCCCCCCCCCCCCTCATCTCCCCCACCTGCCTTTCACACCAAAAATGGTCAAAGTGGTAAATGCTGGTCGGATTTACAGCCAGGCATCTCCAAGACATCAAAAATTAACTATTCCGCTATCTTTCCTCGACAGCCCGCAACTGTTACCTCTGAAACATCGACCACGCCCCCTACCTCGCACCCAAACTACTGCTATCAATTTGTTCCAATAACAAACCATGCTGTTCCTGTTCTCACTATTATCAGACTCAAGAAGAAATGCCTGACACGTACTGTAACCTCAGACCCATCATCGCTCAGCCAAGGCCGGCCTCACCCCCCATCACAAAATCACTGACGATGGCCCTTCTGAATGTTAGATCGTTGAGCAACAAATCTTTCTTAATCAATGATCTGATAACTGAAAAGAATTTGCAATGCATGTTCCTAGTCGAGACCTGGCTAAGTGACATTACTGGTGCGACAACGCTGATAGAAGTCTGCCCTCCAAATTATAAGTATTATCAATCGGTCAGACAAAATAGAAAAGGGGGAGGGCTTGCCGCTATTTTATCTACATCGTTTGTATGTAATGACATTGACATGGGTGAATTTACCTCATTTGAATATCTTGCTATTGAGCTCAAAGCTGAACTGTCTTTGCTCATCATCACATTGTACCGGCCACCAAAATACTCATCAATATTTCTGCAGGAATTCTCAGAGCTAATCTCAGTCGGTATCATTAGATGTGAAAGATTAATCATACATGGAGATCTGAATATTCATATAAATAAGAAGAATGACCCCAAGGCTATTGAGCTTACCAACCTACTGGACAGCTTTGAGCTAATACAACTAGTAAATGAACCCACTCACCAACATGGTAACACCCTAGACTTAGTGATGACAACAAGGCTGAACATTGATAAAGTATCAGTAATCGAATTATCTATATCTGACCATCACTGTGTATTCTTCAATGCTAACCTAAACTTAACAGAGACAAAAAAAGGTAATCGTTGTAAAGCGAAGAGTACAGGATGACATCGCAGAAGAGAAGTTCTCAAACATCATGAGACAAACTGAACCATCCAGCCTGGACTGTTCTTTAAACTGTATGGTTGAAAATCTCAACAAGTGACAAAATCTCCCCATGGTTAAATAATAGCAGTGTTGGTCAGACAAAGAGAATCTGTAGAGCTGCTGAACAAAAAAGGAGGAAAACCAAGCTCACAGTCCACTGCGATATATATAAGGAAGCCGTGACTGCCTATAACAAAGAAATACGAGTGGCAAGAAAGGACTATTTTTCTAAGATTATCACAGAGAATGTTGGAAACTCTAGAATATTATTCTCAGCCATCGACCAGCTACTGAACACTGCCCCTACCCCTCCACAGTCATCTGCATCAACATTTTATGAACTAGCATTATTCTTCAATAACAAAATAACTTCAATTAGAGCCCGCATTAGTCCTGATACAAACATGGACACCATCAGCAAACCCTGCGAAAAAGTAACCATATGAACATTTGCTTGCATCAACTGAGCGAATATTCGAGAGTATTGCAAGTCATGTCCTAAATATTATAAATACATCACTTCACTTCTGACTTTCCCAGACGCAAAACAGGTGTCGTAAGACCATCACTAAAGAAACCCAAACTAGACAGTAATGTACTAACCAACTATAGGCCGATATCCAACCTCCCATTCATCAGCAAGATACTTAAAAAAATGTTTTCAATACAAATAAACTCCTTTCTCAAAGAAAACAACATCATGGAGGAATTTCAATCAGGCTTCAGAACACACACCATAGCACTGAAACTGCTCTTACAAAAATAATTAGTGACCTCAGAATAAACTCGGATGGAAACAAAGTCTCAATTCTCGTCCTATTAGATCTAAGCGCAGTGTTTGACACGATCGACCATGATATCCTAATAAATCATCTAGAAAAGTTAGTTGGTCTTTCTGACTATGTATTAAACTGGTTCAGAACATATATCAAAAGAAGAAAATATTACGTCAGGCTTGGAGATCATTCTTCTGAGAAACATGACACCTACTTCGGAGTTCCACAGGGGAGCTGCCTTGGTCCATTATTATTCTCACTATACATGCTGCCACTCTGAGACATCATTAGAAAACACAATGTATGTTTCCATAGTTACGCAGATGACACACAATTGTACATCTCCGCTGAACCAAATGATCACACAGCTATTAACTTCATTTCCGCCTGTCTCTTAGCAATAAACAAATGGATGATGAACAACTTCCTAAAATTAAATGAGGGCAAAACTGAAATCCTACTAGTCGGTCCTATAACAAAAAGACAAATGTTACAGAGTAATATGGGTCAACTTACTCCTTGGATCAAAACCCAAAGTTACAAGTCTTGGTGTTATAATAGACTCAGACCTAAGCTTTAAATCACACATCAACATGGTGACAAAAACATAATTTTTCCACCTTAGAAACATAGCTAAGGTACGGCCGTTTATAAATCAAAAAGATGCTGAAAAACTAATCCATGCCTTTATCTCAAGCCGACTTCACTACTGTAATGCACTCCTCACTGGCCTCCCAAAAAAAACAGAATGACTCCAAGCCATACAAAACTCGGCAGCTAGGCTACTAACTAGAACCAAAAGGAGAGACCACATCAGTCCAGTATAGCTACAGTGTAACCTACACTGGCTTCCGGTAACATTTAGAATTGATTTCAAGGTCCTCCTCCTTATATACAAAGCACTAAATGGAACAGGACCAAGCTACATTGCAAATTATCTAGTCAAAATGTGCCTCCTAGAACATTGCGATCATCTACTACTGGTCTATTGAAGGTTCCAAGCCACAGTCTAAGGAAAATCGGGGAAGCAGCCTTTGCAAACTATGCACCAAAGTTATGGATCACACTACAGTACCTATGGACAGATCTCTTAATATTAATAAAAAAAAAAGCTAAAAACATACCTCTTCACCATAGCCTTCGAATACACTCCGCTGTTGATTGTACTGTAGCACTATTTTACTCTTTCCATTCTATTGCATAATTTTACTATCTATTCTATTCTACTATTGTATTGCACTGTATTATTTTACTCTGTCTATTACTTTTTATTACAGGTTCAAAACTGTCAGGTATTAAACTGTGTGGGTATCAAACAAGAGACTGTCAGGCTTTAAAACCTGTGTAGGACCCAGGCCTAGAACTGCACCCTGAGAGAGGGAACTGCACCCTGAGAGAGGGAACTGCACCATGAGAGAGGGAACTGCACCCTGAGAGGGAGGTTTGCCCTGGGTGGGAGGTTCGAAGGGTCAACGTGGGTATTGAAGTCACCTAGGGTCTATGTTCTGTTCTGATTGAGATCAGAACCGGTACTCTGCGTTGTGTCTTGCCCGTCCTAAAAGCCCTGGTACTTTCAAAAGACCATAACTCTGGCCTTGTTTCCACGGCGGCTAAGCAGGAGAAAATGAAGGAGAAGTTGTACTAGCATCTGTTTAATTCAAAGTTAAATAATAATAATAATAATAATAAATCAAATTTATATAGCGCCTTTCATAGAACCCAAGGTCGCTTTACAATCAGGACAAAAAATAGGGCAAGGAAAGTAGGGGGGGAGGGGGAAGAGGGGATGAGGGAAAGTAGGGGATAATGGACCTAATTTAATCTAAAACTAACTGATGGGGAAAGCCTTGGTGAAGAGGTGTGTTTTTAGAGCGGATTTGAAGGTGTCCAGGGTTGGGGCGTTGCGGATTTCGGGGGGGAGAGAGTTCCAGAGGGTAGGGGACGCCACGCTGAAGGCTCTGTCCCCAAAAGTCCGTAACCTGGTGCGAGGGATGGAGAGGAGACCTAGATCAGAGGATCGTAGGTTCCGGGATGGAGTGTACTGGTGGAGGAGATCAGACAGGTACCGGGGGGCGAGGGCATGGAGGGATTTGTAGGTGAGGAGCAGGTGTTTGAAGGTGATGCGGAACCTGACTGGAAGCCAGTGGAGATGGATGAGGGTGGGGGTGATGTGCTGCCAGGGCTTGGTGTGAGTGAGAACCCTGGCAGCTGAGTTCTGGACATACTGGAGCCTGTCCAGGGCTTTGCTGGGTACCCCGAACAGGACTCCATTACAATAGTCCAACCGGGAGGTGACAAATGAGTGGATCAGGGTCTCCGCCACAGAGTTTGAGAGTGAGGGTCGGAGACGGGAGATGTTCCTGAGGTGGTAGAAGGCAGACTTGGTGACAGATTTGATGTGGGAGTGAAATGAAAGGTGTAATCACAATGGTTCTGGTTCAATTACAATAAAGAACACTATAATATTCAAGGTACCGGAGCACTATGCCGCTCGTCCTACTAAGAAAGCAGATTAAAGAATGATAGTTGTTGAGTTGTTGATGTTCTTTGCTGTCTGGCTGACAAACAAAGAAAGTCTTTTCTCCCTCCAAAAGCTCTTTTCCGTTTGTCCTCCTATGCCCGCGCCGACCTCTGTGTGAAAAGGTGGGTGTCGTCCTGTGTCGGTCCCGTTTTCAGTGTCCCTCCACCTTCCCATTTTATCCATGAGCCAGAGACCCTGGGCGTGACGTCACCAAGTGACCTCACGCATAGGATTTCCACCCAATCGCGAGCCTTCACAGAGTATTTGAAAAAGAGGGGCCGTCCCCTGAGGCCCACCAGCTATTTCCTTTGTTTTCCAATCAAAGAATAAATACCGTCTAACTAACATAATACTTTGGTTATTGAACCCAAGATATATATATTCGAATTGAGATTGATTTCATAAACACAGAGATATCATTTTTGAACAGTTTCTTGTGATGCTAAATGAGAATCACAGTAGTTTTATCATTTAAGCCCACTTCCAGTTTCCTAATCATATTCTTTTAACTTAAATCAATATCTATTTTATACAGTTATTATTCAACACATTTAAGTATTTTCCAATGTAGATTCAGAAGTGGCCTAATTTCAAACTCTGTGATTCTTATTCATAAACATGGCATATTTTATATCATTAGATTCAGAATTGTTACCACAATATAACAGGACCATAATATGAACCATTTGTTCATATTAAACTAATCTAAGTATAGAAACAGACATTTGAAAGTGTACTTGTGTTACTGAGAATGGTGACGCTTTGCTCCTCCTACGGCAGCTGTCCTCACATGTCGTAATCAGACCAGTTTGGGCTGCCTGTTAGGCCTTGGGGCAGGAGATAACGACTTCATGTGATATGGCCATGCCATTGTTTTAGCTGCTAGGCCCACATCCTGTATCTGTGTAAGGAAACCTGTTATCTCTTCACATTCCAACAGTTGTATGCAAATCTACTTACTGTTGAGCGCCCAAGTCTCTACAAGCACCCACAATCTCTGAGCTAAATCCCTACAGGTTAATCAGGTTTAAACTATATTTGAGTGTCAACCTATTAACCACTTATTGTTTAAGACTAAAAGTATAAAGCATTCATTTTGCACACAAATCCAGTAGTATTTTCTAATTAAATCTAAAAATGACTTATGATTATTTACAAAGTTCCTTAACCTAGGGACAACCATCTGTTCTATTTTATTACAATGTAGCCTCAGGGCCTGGCCCCCTGTGGTTCATGACTGAAAGACATCTTTTATGACCAATCCTTATGCTTACTTAGAACCTTTTCTATTAGGAACATTTTCCAGTACGTTTAGGATTTATGATTTATCAATTATTACTACAGTCCACACTCGGATAGAGATTAACTATCCTTAATTAGCTAGTATAATATGTTAAACATAGATCCTAACGTCTGTTTACTACTACCTGGATAAAAATTAAAGCATTTTAAATCATACTTGGATAATATGCATACGGCATCCCACACTCGGATCCTAAAAAATCAAAACAACATTCTTTTCTACATCTTGTTCTTATGTATAATTATCGTCACCCAAACATCTTTATTTTCAGTCCATTTTCATTCCCTGTGTGCAGTGTGCAGTCTTTGACACTCTCTTTCGTACCAGGATCAATTTCCACTGGTTTCCATTGGGGGTTGTCAAATTCTGACTTGGAACCGGGAGAGGGGGGTCAATGTTTTCTGGATTGACCTGGTCCCCCCCTCCTCATTTCTCAGAGACGGTGCAGATCAAGACTGCTGATCTCCCTCTTAATGCTACCACCAACTCAGGGAGGTAGAATCAGAAAGCCACTTGACTTCCGATCCCACCCCGTCTTCTGTCGAGGCCTCGTGCCTCGTGCTGTCACTCGAATAGGGGCATGACCCCCTGCTGTATTGGCCTGTTCAGTTGAACCAGGAGCTCTTCTCTCGGATGTCAGTTGCGTCGATCTCAGGTGGGGTGATTAGATCTCCCCTCTGGCGCTGTCACGGCTGTTGAGGAGGTTGTGTTGTCTCCTGCAGTCATCGCTGGCTCAACCCCCGTTGACCCTCAGACTAGTGGAAGAGGTTTGATTCTCCCCACCCTCCGCCTGGTCGTTGATAGGGTCAATAGAGGCTCCACCCCCTCGCTCGATGACACCCGGTCAGTTGCTAAGGCCTTGCAGCCTGTCTGTTGACAGCCGGAGCAGTTGATGAGGCCTAGCAGCCTGTCTCCTCGTAGATTGCCTGTCGTTTGGCCTCTCTCGTTCCCCTCCGAGGCCTCAAGACTCGGTCACTGCATTGGCCGGAACTCTCAACGCTTGAGAGTTAGGCTTCTCCTGGATCTCTTGGTACCCGCAGTGTTGTGGTTCCCCATGGAACCGCTGGGTAGCCACTAGCCAGTGTCCTGGATCACCAGTATCGCTGGAGTCCTTGGTCTTCCTCGTACCACACCCGGATGACTGCTGACTCCCCAATCTCCCATTTGTATCCTGCAGTGAGTATATATCGCTTCGGTGGACAGCGCAGGTTACTTCTACCACAACAATTGATTGAGAATCCATATTTTTCCTCCCTCAGACACTCTTTACTGGTCTGAGTTTGACAACTTTCTTTTCCAAATAATTTATCTATATATTTCATGGCTTCTAGATCGTTAATATTCAAAATTCAGAACACATAGGGCTCTCATTATATTATGCTGATTATGCTGTCAAAACAGTATAACCCCACCACCCTTTGATGTGGAATAAAATTCTAAACATCATACCTTCATTCCTGGACAGCTGCCACAGGGCCCGGACAGCCAATACTTGACGAGACCTCTCCCCCAGTAGTCCTATACGCACGGCAACAAATCACAGTCCGCTTTAAACACACACCTTTCACACGCTCCGCCAGCCTCTAACAAGCCGTCAGAGTCCCCCACAAGCCAATTATCAATTACACATGTCCACACCCTATACAAAGGCTATTTGGCCAATGGCGACCAAAACCTACTGATTTGATTTGATTTTATTACGGATCCCCATTAGCTGGTGCCATGGCAACCAGCTAATCTTCCTGGGGTCCACACAAAAAAACATACAAAACAATTATTGCAAAACAGAATTATTAAAAGCCAGTACTCAACATAACAAAAAACAAAAACAAAACAACACAAAATACAAAATACAGTGTTGAATACAATTTAAGATTGTTTTTAAAATTGAGTATTTTTTAGAATTGCTTTTAAAATGCTTATCAATGTTACTAATTATTAAAAGCCAGTACTCAACATACAATACACAATGAAACTAACAATTAAGATGGCTAAAATTACATGCAAGCAAAGAAACAGAAAACTAAAAAACAAAACAAATTACAAAATACAGTGTTAAATACAATTTAAGATTGTTTTTAAAATTGAATATTTTTAAGAATTGCTTTTAGAATGCTCATCAGTGTTACTAAAACATCAATTTCACCATACCTTTAAAAAGAAAAGAAAACACAAAGTAATCAGAAGACGTTTTGGATAACATGGCTGCATCTACACTCATGCATGACATATATTAATCTCCTTCCGGATTATGGCTCCTTTGAGTCTCTTTTTGAAACTGTCCTTGTTTTCCGTCCGTATAATATGTAATGGGATCCTATTCCAGTATGTTATGGCTCTATACATTGCAGTTTTCTTTAGAGCGTTGGTTCTAGGCAGAGGTAGGGTGAAGCGACTACTTGAAGCATGTCTGGTATTATGGTCATGTCTATCATTGGTGGATAAAAGCATAGAATACAATTGAGTGGGTTTACCCAAGGTACAAATGTTCTTTAAAAACCTAATCAAACTGCATGCTAGTCTCTCCTCCACCCTCATCCACAACAGTCTAGCATGCATTCCCTCCACACTATTCCTTATAGAGCAGTGAAGAGTGAGTCGGGCAGCTCTATTTTGAGTGAGCTGGAGTTTACTAAGCTCTTGCTTTGACGCGCTAGACCAAATTGCTGGGCAGTAGTCAAGATGGGACAAGACTAAAGATTGTACTACCATTTTAATTGTTGTATTCGTTAGGAGGTAGGCATTTCTTCTTATTATGGAGATGTTTCTACTCATCCTGGTAACCATATTGTTAATCTGGGTAGACCAAAGTAGTGCCTCGTCAATAGTTACACCCAACAATTTGGCCTCCTTCACTTGTTCAATACCAGCTTAACACTGAGCTTATCAATGTACAGAGAATCATGTTTACCAACACTCCACCAATCGCGACACAACCCCCAGATCCTAGATCTGGATTTTTAATGAGCGGAGAACAAACACCATGAACCAGCTCTAGTCCATTCACATTGTTCTCAGTCCACTGTATAGACATATATTACCAGTCCCGTTGTGTCGTCACCATCCTCCGTTCCTAAGAAAAAATAAAGAAAAGAAACAAAACAAAGAAAAACTGCCCAAAACAATAATTGAAAACAATAAACAAAATTTGTGAGCATTGCTTTTTCAACTCACTCTTAGAAACAAAATTAACCTCTCATCTAGGGGCGTAACCACTCCTGTAAGAAACAAAATGAAAAAATCAAAAGAATATACATAATGAAAACTTCCGGCCTAAGGCAGGAATTGCTTGTAAAACACTAGGAAAGAAAAATAAGCAGAAATAAAAATAAATGCCTATATCTATTACTCGTGATTTTTGATGTTCGTCTATCAATATTATTTTTTTTTTAATTTTTTTTATTATTATTATTAGCGTTTATCGCTTTTCTGGTCAAGCATGACCGACAGTTGTAGAGTGAAACGGGAGGGAGAACAGGGGAAGACATTCGGCAAATGGCGGCGGGTCCGGGAATCGAACTCGGAGTCAACCAGAACCGTGACGCAGCACGGCTCCTCCCGACGCAGAAATAGCGCAGAGATACGCGGTGAGCTACTGGAGCCCCCTTATCAATATTTCTTAATTTCATACCCATGCAGTCCACCATTTGACCAAACTGATTATTGATCAAGCATGGATAGTCATCACTCCATGTTACCACACATCCATTTTAGTAACTTCCACTCATAACCTAATCACCTAACCCCTCTATATATTTTTTATTCTATTTTTATTCTAATCAGTTGTATATATTTTTATTCAATTCATTCTATTTTTATTCTAATCAGTTGTATATATTTTTTTCAATTTATTTTCATTTTTAATCGCTTTCTATATTCTTTATTCTGCCGGCGGCCTCTGCAGACATGACCTTTGAAAATGACCCATCAGTCCACAGATCCAGCAAACCTGTCTTTGTTCCCTCGGTTGTGGGACCCTGTGGGCCCCCCGCCTGTAATCGGATGGCCCTGGGTTCATCGGGCCCAGAGTCTCGCTTTGCTCTCTGCCATTACCGCCATGGCTCTCACCTCTGACAGTCCCCTCCTGGTCTCGCCCCCCTTGAGCCTGTTCTGGGGAGAAAACCACATACCTATTTTGTTCAGCCACCGTCCTTTGAGCCTGCTGTTGGGAGGGGTCTGGAAACCTGCCCTGCCCTAGGCTCTCCGCACCCTGTCGAGGCCCCACCCCCTGTCTGGGCAACGGGGCACAGGGCATTGCTTGATCACGGCGGCCTAACTCCGACGCCCGAAGCATGACCTCAGTCACTGTACAATCTAGCAGTACATTCTTTCTCGCCAGTTCTTGCTCCAGCCTCTGCGTCTCGTGTGCAGCCTGACCAATCTCCAGCTGTGTCTTCATCAGGTCTCGATGCACTGCCTCATGTCGCCCGAACGCTGCTATAAACGCTCTCTGTTGTCTATAGGTCGACGCTTCTTCCCCCATCTCAGCGCTGGCGGTCTGACTTCCCATCTCCAGGCCCCGCCTCTCATCTTGACTCTGGTGCTGAGGGGGTTCTGGACCGGTGGGACTTGCGGGCTGTGGACACTGTTCTTGATACTGACCCTGGTTTTGCCCGTGTCCGCCTCTTCGTCTGCTATTCCATCGCGGCCCTCCTCCTCTGGGTTGAGGACGATACTCTCCTCCTCGGGGTCAATATTCTTGGTCACAGTCCCTAGATGTATGTCCGAGATTTCTGCATGTCCAGCACTCTATCCTGGCCCTCACTGACTGGCTCCTCGTCGCCGGCCCACGCCTCTCAGTTTGGGGCTGAGGTTGGGGGTGGGGGAAACCTGGGCAAGGGACACTGGTGGGCTGTAGAAACTGTTCATGTATTATTCCATACCTGCTGTCGGTCTCTGTTCCAGCCGTACGGCCAGAGTCAACTCCTTGGGACTGCTGCAACAACATCGCTCTCCTCAGTTGCTTTCTTTGTCCCCGTGACTGCCAGGGTGGGCCCCTCGGCACTAGTTGCAGTTTTTGCGCAGGGCCCCCCTGTGTTGGAGTTAAAGACATTATTCCCAGTCCCTCCGTCACGCTCGTCTCATGAGGGGAATCAGTCATATTCAAATCAATCAGGTTAACGTCACTACTCAACTCGGTCAATGAAATGTCTGCAGAAGTTATCGGCATGCCCCCACCATTGGCCTGACTACTGTTGGCCATTTTTATATTGCTTCTATTTATTATACTATGGCTTAATGAAATAGACTATTTGTCCAGTTTTGGTTATCTTATTTTTGCTTCTAATTGCTCCTATCAAAGTTGGTGAATCTGCTCTATACTCCCATTCACACTTCGCTCTCATACACTCAAATATTATAGTTTGGAAAGCAAGTTTCTCTGTATTTCACCCTATTTTTACAACCTTGAGTTAACTTCACTCACACTGAGTTATTGGTGCCGACAGGAATTGACAAAACGCTTAGTGATACTACACCCAGATTTCAACAGTCAATTTGATCCCCCGTTTGGAGTTTGGAATTGTCAGCACTGCCTCTGTCCGCCCTGGAGCAGCTGTGAAGAAAGAAAGAAAAAACATACACTTAATTATCAGTGGCATTTCCCTTTCACAATCCATCATTATCTTTAAGCATGGAATGTCGGGCATCTTCTATACTAATATCACTTTAGAGAGCGTTTGTGCAATTTTCTTTCGAATTTTTAACGACACGGCCTTAGTTGTGTTCTGTTCTGTTGTCTTCATCGGAAAACTGGATCTCCCAATCCCTTTGTCATGTTCCTGCTTCACATGACTCTGGGGAACCCTATTTCGCATCAGCCTCTTCCGTCTGTTGATCAATCAGAAATTTGTTATTCACAGCCTATCATTTCTAAACACTTGTGCTGGATATTGTAATTTAGGTGAATAAAATCACTTCTTCCACTTAATGAATTTGTAATTCCTTTCTCCTAAAATATTTTAACTCTTATTGCTCTGCAAATGACTATGTGTATACTTAATTCTAACCTTTCCTTCTATGTGTAGCTTTATTTATTTCTATCTGAGAAAGTCTAAAATGTATTTCTCTCGTCATTTCCTTTTACATAAAGTGTAGCTGTATTTATCTTTATCTGAGGCAGTCTAGAATGTATTTCTATCATCATTTATCTTTACATCACAATATTCACATAATTTACTCATAATACTCATACTCATTCCCCCCGTTTTAACACCTTAATCTTAGGTGCTAAACACCACGCTTTCAACTCACGAGGAATTAAATCAATTTTCCGTGATTTACATCACAGAATCCCTGTGGCTTGGAACAGCGTCCTACAACCTGTTTATTAAACTACAGGTGCAGACACCACCCCTATTTTGAAATCCCTGCAGACCAATGATATCCCACTGGTCCGCCATCTGCAGCCCAAGGCCTCTCCCCTTCCAGTAGCGACCTGAAAGTAAAACCCCGGGTTCCCCGCACAAGGACATTCAAAATCCATACAACCAACCTAAATATTCACACATAACATGGCCCAATGCGCACAGTGTGGCAGCGAGCTACGACGAGCGCACACATGACGCATCCCCGTCAATGCGCGCAGGTAGACAGCGAGCTACGATGAGCGCACACATGACGCATCCACGTTAATGCGCGCAGGTAGACAGCGAGCTACAACGAGCGCACACATGACGCATCCACGTTAATGCGCGCAGGTAGACAGCGAGCTACGACGAGCGCACACATGACGCATCCACGTTAATGCGCGCAGGTAGACAGCGAGCTACGACGAGCTGTCTACCACCGCACGCCACGACGTCCGCAGTCCCCAGTAGGGGAGTTGGGAGCTGGCACCCCCGTTGAAATGAAAAGAAAAATTACACGCCTTGTTCATCTACCAACATCGCCATTGCAGGTGCAGCCGAGCAGAGTGACCCCTCATACGCAGGTCCATCTGCGTAGAGAGTCCCAAACCTAACCTCAAAGCACGCTCCGACTTACGGCCCACCATCATGAACGCAACACCCAAGACACTGACACGTAGTCCTGGAGAGAGCCAGAGAGCATGGCCCCACCGCTTGCTGCTACAACATCATCGCCCTGATGCCGGCCAATACCACTACCAGCACTAGAAACCCACAGAAAATAACAATAAACTGCACTTGAAACCTACAGAAGATCCCAATAACCTGCACTTGAAACCTACAGAAAATAACAATAAGCTGCACTAGAAACCTACAGAAGATCTTCACAAGCTCCAGTAAATATACCCTCATATAGTCGAGCTTAAAATGCCACCCTTGATCCCAACATGACAAGGTAAAGAAAGAGAGAGAGAGAGAAAGAGAGAGATAGAGGGGGAGGAGGGGAGAGAGAGGGAGAGGGGGGGAGGGGAGGGAGGGAAAGAGGGAGAGGGAGGGAGAGAGATAGAGGGAGAGAGTGAGAAAGAGGGGGAGGAGGGGAGAGAGAGGGAGAGGGGGAGGAGGGAAGGGATGGGGAGAGGGGGAGGAGGGGAGGGAGGGAGAGAGAGAGGACTTAAAGAGAGATTTTACGTCCATGTAACACCTCATTGGCCGAAACTACACTAAATACAAGTTCAAGTTTCTTTAATAGTTGTCATACAGAAGTACAGAATACTTTCATACAAAATGCTTCTTACTGTTACACTCCAGAGACTGTGCTAGACAAGATAGTATCAAATAACATAGTATAGCATGTAATTTAGAAGAAGAAAATGAGGTCACAGTGTTCGGTATAGACATATGTACAATGTTCTGAGTTACCATATAATATACAATACTATGCAGTGTACTAATGTACAGTACTATATAGTGCAAAGCAGAAATGGGATGAGGTACAATTTAGGTACAATTTACAGTAAGGTGTACGAGTTGTAGTGCAATCCTTCATCAATAAATATAAAGTGTGGGGAGTGGGTGCTACAGTGTGTTTGTTTAAAGTGGGTGTGTGCTATAAAGTGTGTGGAGTGGGTGCTACAGTGTGTCTGTTTAAAGTGAGTGTGTGCGTGTGGATGTGTGTGCTATGTGTGTTTGGTGGTTGTTGTTGTGTAGTGTTCATTGTTCATACAATACAAACATACAATATAGCTTATGCAGCATAAACGGCCAACCCTCTCGTCAAATGACCCCACTCTTAAAGAATGACCTCCTAACCAGGACGGGAGCATTGAACTGCCCCATAGAGAGAGAGAGAGGGAGGGGGAGGAGCGGGAGGGGGGGGAACCTGGGCCCCACATTCCACCACTAGATTAAACCATTTCACCAAACTACTACAGCATAACAATCTAATTCTACTATCAAACTAACCTCTAAAAGAAAAATCTCCTGTGTGTATAACCACATGAAACCAAAAGCAGCTTCGAATGGAAACTTAACCTGGCCTCTGCTGCCCCCTACTGCATTCCTAAACAAACACCATCTTCCTCTAAAAAATGGCCGTCTGGCGCCCCTACTCAAGATGGCCGCTTTATCGCGAGATATCCAGAGAGTCTCGTCATGCTATGTCGTTAGCACAGGTAGCTTAGCATATTAACTTAGTTAGCTTTAGCTCAGCGCAGGTAGCCAGCACGTCCACCGCTCCACGCACCCCTATGACGTCACAACCAGCGGCCACTTAGCAACATTAGCCCCGTTTGCGCGGCTAGTTAGCATTAGCTTAGCTTCAACCACGACACCATAATAACGTTCCCCAACGGCACATTGTCCCGTTTCACCGCGCGGGCCGACACCTCGCAATGTTAGCGCAACACCGCTCCACCCTACAACAGAACTTAACGCTTCTCAAAACGCCAGTGTACAGATTTAATCAAAAAAATAAAAACATTACAACACACAGGCCATCTCAAACAGTAGCTTGACCCCACCGCCTTTGTTTCAGCAGTGCATAGGGTGACTTCCGGGTCAAACTTTCCGCCCCATTCAATCCCTTAATACATTACACAATTACTTTAAACGCGTCGAATTCGAAAATTTTAAAGTGCCATACACATCCCCGTAGTCCCATGATTCTACCGATCGACTACATACACTCGAAACTACACCGCCCCGTCTCTAGTACACCTCGGACGCCCCCGCGGCTAATGTAGCAGCTAATGCCGCCGCGTTCCAACGGCCCCCGAAAAACCGGCGTTCAATTATTACATTTCCCCACGGCTGTTGGTCATTAAAATTTCATAATAATACAACAATAAGCTCTCACGTTTCGTCAGACATTCCTAACCTCTAGCAGTCATTCAAGCATACATATCATTGATACAATTCAAACATCATTCAGATTTTGATCTCATGCCATTGTTATCAAAGTGCCCGCGCGGCCATCTTTAAAGATTCACATTCTATTTTACTTTTTTCACTAGTTTCCGCGCGTCTATTAAAAACAAGGATTAAGTGCAATCGTTAACTTTAAATGTACTGAATGTTTAGATTACAAACAGTATTTTGAAACGAAACGTTATCAAGTACTACTTATTCACCGAATTTGTCGCGACGATTACGTGTACCGAAATATGCTCCGAAGACAACACGCACTAAAATGGATCTACCGCCGACCTTGTTTTCCTTAAATCAACCAATCTCACTGGCCAACAAACAAGCCCAACCTTACCCTGATCCTCTTCGATCACACCTTAATGTGGGAATGATCTCCATTTAGTTCGGCTGATATCGCCCAGAGAGCTCACCCCCGTTTTATTTGAAACGGCGAGTCGCTGCCTCGGTACAATATTTTCAAAAGTCTACCCGCTGCTTCGGTACCCCTATTTAGCATATCCCGCCACGTCTACTATGATTGATTGATGATTGATTTTTATTGTGGAGTAAAAGACAGCATCCAAGGGATAAAAACATGAGAAAGTGCAAGCACTTATTTCCATCATGGTCCCTGATTTTGGACATGGACAGACATCATAAAACATAGAGCATCATAATAAAACATACTAAAACAGAGCATCATAATAAAAACATAGAGCATCATAATAAAACATAGAGCATCATAATAAAACATAGAGCATCATAATAAAACAAAGATCATCATAATAAAAAACAGAATAAAACATAATAGCAACCCCATACAAAAAAAGCACTTCCTACCCTCTCCTTCCTATGGCTATTCTATACTTCACTGGCTAGCCATTTCTTTGTGGCACGTCTAAAACGTCCCCCCTCTTCGATGTTTTTCAGGGCCACTGGAAGCTTGTTCCACTCCAGTGCTGCAGAATATAAAAATGTATTTGTGCCCATTAGGGAGTTAAATCTTGGCAGAATAAAATCCGTACTGCTCCTTCTAGTGGAGTATGAATGATTGTCACGGAATCGATTAAAATAATTAGATAGATATTTCGGACCTGTATTTTGAACTATCTTGTGTGTGAGACCTAATTTGATGTGAATTACCCTTTTATTGACCGGAAGCCAGTTTAGTTGCCTAAAGAAAGTTGGCCCTAGGTGAGTGCGTGGAGGTAGTTTAAGGACTACTCTAATTAATTTGTTTTGAGCTGTCTGAAGTTTATTTTTCAGGACCTGTGGAGCGCCACTGAACCAGGAGGTGGCAGCATAGTCAAAGTGACTCTGTACAAATGCGCCCGCTAGCATTTTAAGTGTTGCCTGGTCCAGTAGTTTCCCTTGTCTAGCTAGGAATTTCGTTTTCTGGCAGATTTTAGTGTGGGCTTTTTTAGCCATGGCCTCTCCTGTAAGATGTTTGTCCAGTATGCAGCCTAGATATACAACAGAATCCTTGTTTGTTATTTGCTTCTCACCTACTCTTACCTTCATTGCAATATCTTTACCAAGCCGTTTCTTTGATCCAAACAGGATGGCCTCTGTTTTTCCTAGATGAAGAGATAGTTTGTTATCTGACAGCCATGTCTGCACATTTGATAGCTCCTCACTAAGGGTCCTCTCCACTACTGCCAAGTCCTTATGGGAGACCAGAATGGCTGAGTCATCCGCATAAAGATAAAGGTCTGATGAACAGGCATTCTTCATATCATTTATGTAAATGAGAAAGAAGAGCGGCCCCAGGACACTCCCTTGAGGCACCCCGCAGGTGATCGCCTTGGCTGAGGAGTAGGTCCCGTTTACATCTACCATCTGAGACCTGCCTGATAGATATGAGGTGACCCAGTTCAACGCTGACCAACTAAACCCAATCGCCTTCAATTTAAATAAAAGGACACTATGGTCAACCGTATCAAAGGCCTTTTGTAGGTCCAACATGATCATTCCACAGAATTTCTTTGCATCAATCTCCTTTCTGATGCAGTCAGTCAAATACACCAGACAAGTCTCAGTGGAATGAGATTGTCTAAAGCCTGACTGATGCTCAAATAGGATATTGTTACTCACTAAATATGTATTGATCTGTTCATGAATGATTTTTTCCATGACTTTTGATAGTATACTTAAAATGCTAATTGGTCTATAGTTACCCTTGTCTGACTTATTACCTTTCTTATAGAGTGGGATTACTCTAGCACTCTTTAGATCTGCTGGTACCTTCCCATGCTCAATGGAGAGATTGATTATCTCGCAACCCGTAAACGCACGTTAACATATTGACGCACTCTACTTATATATCCATCTGATCCAGTGGCCTGAGCAGTGTTTGGACCAGTGTGTAACAATGCCTCACGCTCGCCGGTGGTTCAGACCTCCGCCTGGTGCCGTTTGAGATACGGCCACACACGGAGATCATGTCTCACCTAGCAAACGCACACTGCTCAGGCACGAAAAAAATATCTTTCTCACCATGCACCGTCCCGGAGAACACCGACATGGGTCTGTCTGTTAACCAGGGTACATTCTATCGGACCTTCCTGACACCTAGACTACCGAGACCACGATTCAATGGCCATTTCATCTCAATGCAGCCCGACACTTCAACCCGCGAGAAGCGTACTAAAAACACCCCCGCCAGCTGATGGCTCTGGTCAATATGAAACACCCGGGTTTACGCCCGCCAACGCCTCATTCTTTACCTCTCCCCGAGAGCCATATAGTACGAGGTACAATCCTATCCACCCCAGTTCGAACTGAGCGCCCATCGTATCTTTCCATCACGGCCTGTACTCACCTATTCTCAGGTTCTGATGTGTCGAATTTCTCCGGCAGCTGCCCGACGTCCAGTGTAGCCGTAAAAAAAATTAAGGACGCTTCTCGTTCAAGGGTAAACGGCACCAATTTGAAGTCACCTAGGGTCTATGTTCTGTTCTGATTGAGATCAGAACCGGTACTCTGCGTTGTGTCTTGCCCGTCCTAAAAGCCCTGGTACTTTCAAAAGACCATAACTCTGGCCTTGTTTCCATGGCGGCTAAGCAGGAGAAAATGAAGGAGAAGTTGTACTAGCATCTGTTTAATTCAAAGTTAAAGGTGTAATCACAATGGTTCTGGTTCAATTACAATAAAGAACACTATAATATTCAAGGTACCGGAGCACTATGCCGCTCGTCCTACTAAGAAAGCAGATTAAAGAATGATAGTTGTTGAGTTGTTGATGTTCTTTGCTGTCTGGCTGACAAACAAAGAAAGTCTTTTCTCCCTCCAAAAGCTCTTTTCCGTTTGTTCTCCTCTGCCCGCGCCGTCCTCTGTGTGAAAAGGTGGGTGTCGTGTCCCTCCACCTTCCCATTTTATCCATGAGCCAGAGACCCTGGGCGTGACGTCACCAAGTGACCTCACGCATAGGATTTCCACCCAATCGCGAGCCTTCACAGAGTATTTGAAAAAGAGGGGCCGTCCCCTGAGGCCCACCAGCTATTTCCTTTGTTTTCCAATCAAAGAATAAATACCGTCTAACTAACATAATACTTTGGTTATTGAACCCAAGATATATATATTCGAATTGAGATTGATTTCATAAACACAGAGATATCATTTTTGAACAGTTTCTTGTGATGCTAAATGAGAATCACAGTAGTTTTATCATTTAAGCCCACTTCCAGTTTCCTAATCATATTCTTTTAACTTAAATCAATATCTATTTTATACAGTTATTATTCAACACATTTAAGTATTTTCCAATGTAGATTCAGAAGTGGCCTAATTTCAAACTCTGTGATTCTTATTCATAAACATGGCATATTTTATATCATTCGATTCAGAATTGTTACCACAATATAACAGGACCATTTGTAGTTCATGTTAAACTAATCTAAGTATAGAAACAGACATTTGAAAGTGTACTTGTGTTACTGAGAATGGTGACGCTTTGCTCCTCCTACGGCAGCTGTCCTCACATGTCGTAATCAGACCAGTTTGGGCTGCCTGTTAGGCCTTGGGGCAGGAGATAACGACTTCATGTGATATGGCCATGCCATTGTTTTAGCTGCTAGGCCCACATCCTGTATCTGTGTAAGGAAACCTGTTATCTCTTCACATTTCAACAGTTGTATGCAAATCTACTTACTGTTGAGCGCCCAAGTCTCTACAAGCACCCACAATCTCTGAGCTAAATCCCTACAGGTTAATCAGGTTTAAACTATATTTGAGTGTCAACCTATTAACCACTTATTGTTTAAGACTAAAAGTCTAAAGCATTCATTTTGCACACAAATCCAGTAGTGTTTTCTAATTAAATTACTTATGATTATTTACAAAGTTCCTTAACCTAGGGACAACCATCTGTTCTATTTTATTACAATGTGGCCTCAGGGCCTGGCCCCCTGTGGTTCATGACTGAAAGACATCTTTTATGACCAATCCTTATGCTTACTTAGAACCTTTTCTATTAGGAAAATTTTCCAGTACGTTTAGGATTTATGATTTATCAATTATTACTACAGTATAAAACAGGAGGGAATACTGTCAGGTTTTAAACTGTGGATACCAAACAGAGAAGGTAAAGATGACTTTGAACTGTTGAACAGTAATCCAGAACTATTTTATTGCACTGTAAAAAAAAGTATTTTATTTCATTTTATCTATTCTACTCTACTATTTTATTGCACTGCACTATTGCACTATTTTACTTTCCTTCCTATCGCCTCAATAAAGAACCTTCTCTCCTGTGTCTCCACTCCTCTCTCTCTCTGCCTTCCTACTGTCTCAGAGGTTTTGTTCTGAAGTTAATAAATTTATTCTTGGATTATTTTGCCGAAAAGAAAAGGCTTTCGTCTTGTTTACATCAGGGTCCTCCATTTTCAATTCATCAAGACATTTATGACATACAAGACATACAAATATACGGTACTGTAAGAAAGAGAGAACATCATAAAAAAAATAGAATGTCCGAAGGGGAAGAAACTGTACATTGGAGGGTGGGGTGACAGGATTTTGACATTTACCGGGGACATTTACATTTACAACACGCACTGTATTTCTGTAGTTAACATTATGCACCAGCAAGCATTGTGTTGTGGTGATGAAGAGCAGTGTTAAATCGTGGATGATTGCTGTATGTAATTGGAAGATTCCAGCTCCTCCCGACAGCGTGTCCTTGAGCAAGACACTTAACCCCTAACTGCTCCCGATGAGCAGGTCGGCACCTTGCATGGTTGCCTCCGCCGTCGCCGTCGGTGTGTGAATGTGTGAGTGAATGGGTGAATGTGATGCATGAGTTGTAAAACGCTTTGGATAAAAGCTGTTATATAAATGCACCATTTACCATTATGTTGTTCGGGTGAGTGGTAGATGGATTTGTTTTGTATTGTGTGCGTGTTGAGAGCAAGGGATAGAGTACTGTATGTGTCATCGCTACATTAGCTGGAGAAAGAATGGAGAAATGTCTGACTTTTGCTCAGCATTGACTTATGATTCCAAATGACTGTAAAAAAAGATAAACAAATAAATCTGCACCTGTAGTAACCGCAGAAATAACAATTCATTTAGACCTGGCTTCTAATTTAGACATGCCTGTTCAAGCTGCTGCGGTCAGGCAAACGCCTGCGAACACCAGCAACTAGGACAGAGAGACTTCGGCTCAGCTTCTTCCCCCAGGCCATCAGAGCCTTGAACACTGAACTCTCCACACACAAGCACACATGAGCACACACACAACACACGCTGTACACGCTCACACTTATGGTCAGTTTACAAAAGGAAAGGTCACTTTAAGAATAGTATAGTATAACTTGTGATTGGAGATAAATGGCCAGAAAATAGAGCGCGTTGAGGAGTATAAATATCTTGGCACCACCATCGACCATAAGCTCACCTTCAAGACCAACACAGATAACATCCACTCTAAGTGCCAACAGCGACTGTTCTTCCTCAGGAAGATGAGGAAGCTTCAAGTGCGACCATCAATCCTGCAGGCTTTCTACAACGCCTTTGTGGAATCTATAATGTCCTTTAACATCACATCATGGTTTGGAGTGATGCGTGCCATCAACCGGAAACCTCTCGACAGGGTCGTTAAGATCAGCGGCAAGATAATTGGGAAGGACCAGGAGCCACTCAGCAGCATCCACAAGAAACGGACAGTTAAAAAGGCCTCCCAAATAGTTGTAGATAACACACACACCCTTCACACCCATTACAAACTAATGCCCTCAGGCCGTCGATACAGAGCTTCATCACTGAATAAAAGGGGCTTAGGTAGCTTCGTGCCAACCTCCATCAGACTGCTGAACACCTAGGTCTGGTGGAGGCCGGACTGCCCCCCCCCCCTCCCCAAGGACTTTGGACTACTTAAAATAGACTCCCCTTCCACCTGATGGACACATACTATGTACCTGTACTACTATTATTTATTATTTATATACATACAGAACTGCTCCACATGGTTTTTACTATATCATGCTTTAAGTACTGTAGTTTTAATGTAGTTGGTGTTTTTTTATATATTGGTCTTTTTATTGTAGTTTTTTTTATTTTATTTTTTATCTTTTCCCCCCTCCTTTTTCCTCCGATTTTCTCCCATCCCAATGTTAGTCGTTATGCCAATTCCCAATCCCCTTCCTGGTCGCCGGTCTGGGAGAGTGGAGGCTATCACGTGCTTCCTCCGACACACGTCTAGCCAATCAACCGCTTCTTTTCACCTGGCAGCGCGGACTCTCACTGAGAGGGTGTAACGTGTGGAAGGATCACACTACCCCCCTTAGATCCTATCCGCGCTGAGCAGGCGCCCCGACCGAACTGTAGGAGTCGCTGTTTACAACGACCCGGACCCACCCCGCCAGCTTTCCCACCCTCTAATACAGCCAATTGTATTAGTGTGAATGGCCAGCCAAGCTGGTGACAACGCCGGAGCTGTGAGCTGGATTCGAACAGGCGAATCCAGCCGCTCCGGTGTTGTTTTTATTGTAGTTTTAATTTTTTTTTTATATATAGTGGTGAGTGTCTATGTATTGTGACTGTATGTTTGTCTTTCAACCACTGCACAAATGAAGTTCCGAAAGGAAAATAAAGTAATTTGAAGTGAAGTTGAAGAGATTGTATAATATAGCATTGTATAGCAGTGTACATACAGAACCAGTGCCTCATCCGTAGCTAACAGTGTATTGCACTACCACAGGACCTAGCATGTCCTACCATGCTCTGTAAAAACTCATGTACATATACCGATATGCCCTACTTTGATTACTTGTATTATTGCACAATGTCGTTCTATTGGATTCTTATTATATTTATATTATTATTATTGTATTATGCACAATCGCTGCGGGCAAGACCCCCCGCATTTCATGGTATACTTGACTTGACTTGACTAGACTGCTGTTTATTTGTCTAAACCTGTAGCCACATCCGACCAGTAAAAGGGATTCTTTGTTTAATTGGGACATGGCTTTTACATTAAAGGGGAACTATTTTACTATTTCTTTCACTATTTGGGCACTTTTACACAATTCCTGTGAGTTTATGGAACAACTTTTTTTTTATTCATTGTTTTGTATTTCTAATGAAGTCCTCAAAAACAGCATTTTTCTACCTCAAGATCTTAAGCCGTTTTGAGTTTACTGTGTTCGGAACTGTGTAGAGTGTGTGAGTCTCAGCAGAGTCTCATGCAGCGGAGTCTCTCTGACATCACAAATCAGCACATTTTCAGATGACTCAGTTCAGTGAGGGTGAATATTGTGAGAGGAGAATTTGAAGAATGCGCCAATATGAGAATTAGAGACATAGATCATATTAATATAAGTCCACATAGCTAGGAAACAATGCTAAACACTGAAAAAGGCCATTTATAAGATAGTTCCCCTTTAAGTTTTATAATGCGGCACGGTGGTGTAGTGGTTAACACTGTCGCCTCACAGCAAGAAGGTCCAGGGTTCGATTCCCGCTTGGGGACCAGGTTTCCATGATGCCAGGTACCCAGGTGGGGTATCTCCCAGGCCTTTCTGTGTGGAGTTTGCATGTTCTCCCCGTGCTCGCAAGGGTTTCCCCCCCGATAAGATAAACCCAATGGAAAAACATGCACAACAACAGATCGCTAACGCTGTGGCGTCCTTGACGAAGACGCACAGGAGCACTTGGATTGGTCCCCTGGCGCGGCTCACGTTGACGCCTGTCTGCTCCCGGCTGCCCTTGGGGGGGAAGGACGACGGGATGGGTTAATCACAGAGACTAATCGCATCGGCGATCCTAAAGAGACAATGCATGTGTGTGTGTTCCGGTGTGTGTGCTAAACTAACCGCTGTGTGTACCGCTAAAAAACATTGAGTGTCGTTGCATGCCGAATAAAGACCTCTACAACAGGTCCTGCATTATAAAAAAAAAAAAATGATCAGAACCATGAAAAAGGGACATCAAGGTTGTCTGGGCTGGTCCAAATATCACCTCTTGTGCATCAGATATTCAGCTATTTTAACAAATGAGCAATGTAGCAATGGACATCTGCTTAACACTGGTTGTTAAACTGACAAAAGAACAAGCCTCTATGGTCAATGTCCCATTACTTGTGTTCTCACTTTAAGGTTTCCAGGAAACTTAACATTTTCACATGTTTTCCTTCTTAACTTTGCTCAACAAAGTGGGTAATCTTTCTCTAACATCAAATCAAGTGTTTTCAGTCCAATCGGTTAATTCAGGAGTGTTCCCAAATATGGCTGCAGTCAGTGCGGTGTTCTTGTATTTTTTCCAGTTATTAGAGGGTATAGTTTGATATTCATTTAATATATGCGTTTGTCTGTGATAATGAGTTGTGCTCCATATTGTGTACATATACTATTATAAAAAAAAGTTAAACAAATAATTGTGTCTGTTTTTCTACTAGAAAATGCTATTTAATCTTAAAAATCAAAGTCACCGTTTCAGTTTTTATTGGGAAGAAATGTACTGTATGGTAGAATTCCTGGCGGAGGGTTCAGTGAGTGGAGGCTGTCCCAACAGCATGGGTGCTGGAGAGAGATTACACTGTCGTTTCTGATTGCTGTGCTCTTTTTCAACTGCAGAGGGGAGTAGGTACCATGTGAACATGTTTCACTCGCGGGGGAAATGTCCAAGTCCTGACTGGAGGCTCTTTAGAGTCTGACTGTTCCCTGGCATCACTAGGTACCATTTGCATACAATCCATGGTAACTCCAGTGATCAGCAGGGCAGGGCAACTTTTGTTGGGCATGTTTAATCCTGTGGCGACCTATAAAGTAACAGCAAACTTATTATTTTTTTTTTGTTTATTTGCTTCCATTTCTGTTGCGAGTGCCACCATTTCCGGCATCCCTAAATGACCCCTGCTCAGCATCCGTAGGCCAGGGTACACCACCCTCATCTTACTGCCTGCTGTGCCCATCTCCTGGTCACCAGGCTGCGCTGCGTTCAGGCCACCAGAAAGCAGTCCCAAATTAGGACATTTTCACTCCCCCATCCACATTGTGTTTTTCACTTGTGTATTAAAATTGTCCAAATAAAGATGTACCATCTGTGGTCCTGCTGTGTTACTGTTTTGGGAATCTAAATAACTGAATCCAGGTCAATTTCCCCGACCTGTGACAATAGCTATTGTAACTGAGGGGTACTGTATTAAATAAGTATGGTATCATTAAACCACTACTGTCTTATGTACATTACTACTGGCCATACAGTACACAGGTATATGAGATGAACACCTCCACAATGACACGGTTCCACACAAATCTTGGTTAGAATAATATTTATTAGCAGCAATAATAGTAGATTACATTACTTTACTTAGAGTTGCGCTTGTAAGGCGAAGAATGTGCGTGAGTAAATCAAGAGCGTAAGTCCATTATAATATTACGCAGGAGATAATGAATACCACCTGTATCTTAGGAATTATATCTATGGTACACTAGTAGGGCAGCGGGAGATACTAGTAGGGTCCCTCCGGTTGTAGGCCAGCAAGGGGAGAGGATTTGTCGGTAACGAAAGTCTGGGTCAACGAAGAATAAGGAGACTCCAGGTACAGGAGACGGTGCAATAATCTCTTGATCCGCAGACGAATAACAGCTATTCTCCGGTATGCAGCTCCGCATGCAAGAAAGCTAGCCAGCCTCAGGCGTCTTAGAGGCGGGCTCGACGTTGCTCCTCACAGGGTAAATCCCACACAATTGTGGGTGTAGACGATTCTCCGCTCCATCAGCTACAGGACCAAAGCAAATATAATCCAGCCGAAAAGGGCTATGCAGTCGTCGGGTAGGTTATCCAGTGTACATATCCACATGGTCCTCGTCTAGGGCTCCTCGGATGAAGGCGCCAGGTTAAGCTGCCCAGCCTGGATAAGCACACTAGCTGGTACGAGGAAACGTTGGTAATGCTGGTCACTGTAGAACGGTAGCCGCACGATACACTATACATAAATAGACTATTACTGAATTAATAGAATATGTCGAACTCGACGGTACAGCGTTAAACTCTGATACTTCAGCTATTAATTCGCACGCGGTCTCAATGCTCTATTTTGGGGCCAAAACAGGCCCTACTTCACAGTACGTTGTATCGTGGTGTGAGGCTTCACTTGGGTAACTCGAACTAGGTTAACTAACTGCTGTATTCACCTGCGCCGTATTTATACGTTAGGTGAACAAACTAGTACCAGCCTTATTCCTGTCTCGTATTCTTGCGCAGAGCCGGTCATGTCCAGGCATGTCTTTGGCGGTGACTTTGAACTAGACCTTGGGGGTATGGCAGTGGCGCCTAGTGGATCGCTATCCAATAGAAGAACGAAATATTATGGTCTGTACTAGGTAAAGGGATATTCCGTGTATATGTACAAAGAATACACAAGGGATATCAGACGATATACAAATACTATACAATATATATCAAGTAATAAATATATATATTCGGTTTAATCTGATCCTTCGTAACAGCTATGATACTCACCACTGTGTCCTCCTCTATGATAAGGCGGGTTGGTCTTCTCTGGCAGAGAGGTGTTTAATTGATCATTGGTATTTGTCTATCTATAAGGCCATTATTGGAAAGCTACCACCTTATATGGCAATGACGCTAGAATGGAACTTACCCTATTTAACCCACTCTCTCCTTCTTTTAATGCACCAACTTCTTGGAATGATCTTCAGCATAACTGTCTCCGCTGACAGTTTAGGGCCATAATCATTTCTACCTGTGTATTATGCTTGTATTTTATAGTTTTTATTGATGCCTAATTTTATTGACGTGTAACTGTTTTACTGGTCTTTCTTTCTTACCTTTTATATTCATCTGTGTTTTAATGATTTATTTTAACTGGCATGTACCTCGACATCAATGAAAATTAATAATAAAGGTTTGACTGAATGTATCATCAGTGTCCCTTTAGAAGATGTGTCAGATGAGATTCGCTCCCAAATCAAAGAGATTATGTATGCAGATTCTGAAGCACATTTCCAACCGGGCCCTTGGTGTGTGGTCTGTCAGCAGCTGGGATCTCGAGAGGCATAACCGTGACTCATTAAAGGCGAAAGCAGTCGAGGAGTTGGCTAAATGATTTGGTCTACATCCAACCAGGGCAGCTTTTGAACGCTTTGCAGAGGGGCTTTCATCACTGGGGATCTTGGAGCTGCTAAGGAGGCATCCAAGTCACGTGACACGAGGCCTCTCTTCTTGAAGAAAGATCAGACCCTGACGGCGGAAGTGACCTTCCTTTAAACATTTAAACTGTCAGAGATGGGCAGCAACAACTACATCACACACATAGACACGCGCACGCACACACACACACACACACACACACACACACACACACACACACACACACACACACACACACACACACACATGCACACACGCACACACGCACACAGGGCCGCCTGGGAGAAATGCGAGGCCCTGTGCGAGATTTAAACGCGAGCCCCCCCCCCCCTAAAAGGTAAAAAAATATATATATATATATATATATATATATATATATATATATATATATATATATATATATATATATATATATATATATATATATATATATAATATAATATTTTTTATTTTATTTTTTTTTTCATACAGTCAACATATTCTTAAATAATAGCGCTGCCCGAGGCTGGGCATGATACAGTCAACATATAGCAAGAGAGAAAGCGAGAGAGCGAGAGAGAGTTCCCGTTCTACAGTCAATATACAGTGTTATCGCTGCACAGACCCAGCAATGCCCTTGACCCCAGGCACGCGAGAAGTCCGCGGGGAGTGGGGGTGCTGAGATATCGATCGTTTTTTATTAATTTTTTTTTTATATAATTTTTTTTTATATAAAATATATATATTATATAATTATACTTGTAGTTGTATTGTCTGCGAGACATCGCAACACGTCAAAATGCTCGCTATCTGCAAACAGCTCCACTGTCTGTCATGTCATAACCAACACTCTCGTTCACTTGACTAGAGGATACTATGATGAATTGAAAATGGAGGACCCTGATGTAAACAATACGAAAGTCTTTCTCTGGTCTGCATCCCCTTAACAATTGTATGTATTGAGCTGTAGCCTACTGTACTGTACCCATTCTGCAATCTGTTAATAAACTTTTCAATCAAACTTTTCAATCAAAACCGCTGCCCAACCGTTCTGATGCACACATCACAGCCCAGCTTACCCCACCTGGCTGTGCGCACTCCCTCTGCAATTCGTTCCCCGCATACATGATCGCCGACATGATGCAAAAGGTCTTAGATCACCCTCCCGGGGGCTCGGATAGTTCTGCTGGCTTGTTCATATATTCCTTTACTGCGAATGCAGCGTCCCAAAAGTCCAAAACTATCCCAGCCGCTGTGTCTATTTTTTTTACCAACGGATTTCCAGTTCCGCGTTGACGCTTCCAGGCCGCGTCTATTCGAATCCCAACCGGTTCATGCGTCGGCTACACGCTGTTAATAATAACACTGCATTATCGAGACAGCGCCCCTATGACGATCTGAATGAATTCCAAGAGTAGGGTAAATCTGCAGTGCCGTTCCGCTCTGTGACATGAGTAGCCTCGGTTACAAATTTGGAATAAAATCCAAAACAACCTTGCAGTTGCAGTTACACTCCCATCCAGCAGGGGGTGCTGCAGCCCCTGCCGCACCCTCCTTCTCGCATCCCTGCTTGACCCTCCACCAGAGCAAGGCCAGAGAGAGAGAGAGAGAGAGAGAGAGAGAGAGAGACACATTGGAAAGAAACAACCCAAAACCAGAGCAAATTGAAATGCTATTTGGCCCTAAACAGAGAGTACATAGTGGCAGAATACCTGAGCACTGTGACTGACCCAATACTAAGAAGATCCTTGACTAGGTACAGACTCAGCGAGCACAGCCTAGCCATCGAGAAAGGCCGCCATAGGCAGACCTGGCTCCCAAGCGAAGACAGACCCACTGCACACAAGATGAGGTGGAAACCGAGCTCCACTTCTTAACAACCTGCCCACTATACCAAGACATATACTTCCCACAAATTGCAAACACCCAAAGAGACTTTGAAAACATGGACAATAACTCAAAACTCCCATACCTACTGGGAGAAATACAAGAATGTGAAATAAAGCCCATTTGAATTGAAGAGAGAGAGATAGATAGAGCATGTCTGTGTGTGTTAGAAAGAGAGAGATAGAGAGAGAGCATGTCTGTTTGTGTGTGTGTGTTAGAGAGAGAGCATGTATATGTGTGTTAGAAAGAGAGAGAAATATATAGAGAGAGAGCATGTCATTTTGTGTGTTAGAGAGAGATATAGAGCATGTCTGTGTGTGTTAGAAAGAGAGAGAGAGAGAGAGAGCATGTGTGTTTGTGTGTTAGAGAGAGAGAGCATGTCTGTGTGTGTGTGTTAGAGAGAGAACATGTATGAGAGAGATAAGCAAAGATGAGCCCCTAAAGGATATTCAACTTTTAATGAAGAACAAAACAGAAGGAAAAGATAACTTCACAAAGGCAACATGAATATACATAGATCCAAAAGGACAAAGATCAACACTTAAATCCAAAGAGAAGAGGGTCTATACCAGAGAAAACAAAGTAGCAAGGAGCCAATGGCCGACATCAGCTAAATAGGCTAACTGCAAATAGAGTAGCCAGGTACTGACACCAGGCCACACATTGTTAGCTACTACAACAGCTAGCCGGCCCGTTTGGCTCAATATAACATTAGCTACGTTAGCTAGCCAGCCCGCTTTGGCTCAATATAACATTAGCTACAACAGCTAGCCGGCCCGTTTGGCTCAATATAACGTTAGCTACGTTAGCTAGCCGGCCCGCTTGGCTGAATATAACATTAGCTACAACAGCTAGCCGGCCCGTTTGGCTCCCGAGAGAGAGAGAGAGAGAGATATATCCACGGCGGGAATAGAATAGAGTGCATTAAAAACTCACAAAACGTCCAAGAGGATGGAGACAACCGCGTGGAGTTGACGAAGTTCATCTGCCGAATGACCGTCCTCTTCATCTTGGCATAACAATGCTGCACGCGCTCTCTCTAGGTTAGCTAACGCTAGTTAGCCTTTAGCTAAGCTAGCTACTAGCCGACATCATCATGGCTATCCCGACTGAACCACACGTTAGCACTCGATATTATAACGTAGCTAAAGCTAACTAGCTGTCCCTGCCTTTAGCTAAGCCGACATGGCTAGCCTGACTGAACTGTCTAACATGCAACAACTTTCATCTTCAGTCCATCTGCCGAATGACTGTCCTCTTCGTCTTGACTGGCATAACTAAGCATAACCTCCAAAGCTGCACGCGCGAAATAGTCAAACGCAGCTGACGCACGCCGGCGTACACATGATGTAACCCCTCCCTTTGTTGAAACCAATAGTATGTCTGCTGCAGAGCCCCAGAGCTCCAATAGTGAGTATGTCTGCTGCAGAGCCGCAGAGCCAGGAACAAGTCAGACACATTCTACAAACGTGTCTAATGTGAAATATATAAGCATATAAGCAAAACTAGATTTTAGGTCTGTGATGAAAAAGGGCCTCGCGGGAAGGGGGGCCTCGCAAAAAAATAAAAAAAAATAATAAAAAAAATAATAATTTTTTTTAAATTTTTTTTATTAATTTTTTTTTGTGCGAGGCCCCCCTTCCCGCGAGGCCCTGTGCGACCGCACTGCTTGCACACCCCCTGAGGCGGCCCTGCACGCACACACGCACACACGTACACACGCACACACACACACACACACACACACACACAGATTTGAAGAGAAGTAGCCATTTTGAAGTTGTTCCTCATTCCAAATGGTTTGTATGATGTTAGTTGTTAGTTCCCTCCTTGTTACATGTAACTACACTGTACACAGGCTGTAATCTAAAGCATGTTAGTTGCCACTTTGTTACATTTAGTTACATGTAACTACAGGGTATGCAGGCTGTAATCTGAAGCACGCTAGTTCCCATCTCGTTGTTTGATTACACCAAGAGAGACATCTAGAGTGAGAGACATCTAGAGTGAGAGACATCTAGAGTGAGAGAGACATCTAGAGTGAGAGAGACATCTAGAGTGAGAGAGACATCTAGAGTGAGAGAGACATCTAGAGTGAGAGAGACATCTAGAGTGAGAGACATCTCAAAACCTCCTCCAGCACATAAAAACCACTTGACATTCAAATGCATATGTTCAGCCCCTCCCCCCCCCCACAGTACCCATTGCATTCCCCAGACATCTAGAGTGAGAGAGACATCTAGAGAGAGAGACATCTAGAGTGAGAGAGACATCTAGAGTGAGAGAGACATCTAGAGTGAGAGACATCTAGAGTGAGAGACATCTAGAGTGAGAGAGACATCTAGAGTGAGAGAGACATCTAGAGTGAGAGACATCTAGAGTGAGAGACATCTAGAGTGAGAGATACATCTAGAGTGAGAGACATCTAGAGTGAGAGACATCTAGAGTGAGAGAGACATCTAGAGTGAGAGAGACATCTAGAGTGAGATACATCTAGAGTGAGAGACATCTAGAGTGAGAGAGACATCTAGAGAGAGAGACATCTAGAGTGAGAGAGACATCTAGAGTGAGAGAGACATCTAGAGTGAGAGACATCTAGAGTGAGAGACATCTAGAGTGAGAGAGACATCTAGAGTGAGAGAGACATCTAGAGTGAGAGACATCTAGAGTGAGAGAGACATCTAGAGTGAGAGAGACATCTAGAGTGAGAGACATCTAGAGTGAGAGACATCTAGAGTGAGAGATACATCTAGAGTGAGAGACATCTAGAGTGAGAGACATCTAGAGTGAGAGATACATCTAGAGTGAGAGACATCTAGAGTGAGAGACATCTAGAGTGAGAGAGACATCTAGAGTGAGAGATACATCTAGAGTGAGAGACATCTAGAGTGAGAGAGATCTAGAGTGAGAGACATCTAGAGTGAGAGAGACATCTAGAGTGAGAGAGACATCTAGAGTGAGAGAGACATCTAGAGTGAGATACATCTAGAGTGAGAGACATCTAGAGTGAGAGAGACATCTAGAGAGAGAGACATCTAGAGTGAGAGAGACATCTAGAGTGAGAGAGACATCTAGAGTGAGAGACATCTAGAGTGAGAGAGACATCTAGAGTGAGAGAGACATCTAGAGTGAGAGAGACATCTAGAGTGAGAGAGACATCTAGAGTGAGAGACATCTAGAGTGAGAGACATCTAGAGTGAGAGAGACATCCAGAGTGAGAGAGACATCTAGAGTGAGAGATACATCTAGAGTGAGAGACATCTAGAGTGAGAGACATCTAGAGTGAGAGAGACATCTAGAGTGAGAGAGACATCCAGAGTGAGAGACATCTAGAGTGAGAGACATCTAGAGTGAGAGAAACATCTAGAGTGAGAGACATCTAGAGTGAGAGACATCTAGAGTGAGAGACATCTAGAGTGAGAGAGACATCTAGAGTGAGAGACATCTAGAGTGAGAGAGACATCTAGAGTGAGAGAGACATCTAGAGTGAGAGAGACATCTAGAGTGAGAGACATCTAGAGTGAGAGACATCTAGAGTGAGAGAGACATCTAGAGTGAGAGACATCTAGAGTGAGAGACATCTAGAGTGAGAGACATCTAGAGTGAGAGACATCTAGAGTGAGAGACATCTAGAGTGAGATACATCTAGAGTGAGAGAGACATCTAGAGTGAGAGACATCTAGAGTGAGAGAGACATCTAGAGTGAGAGACATCTAGAGTGAGAGACATCTAGAGTGAGAGACATCTAGAGTGAGAGAGACATCTAGAGTGAGAGAGACATCTAGAGTGAGAGACATCTAGAGTGAGAGACATCTAGAGTGAGAGACATCTAGAGTGAGAGAGACATCTAGAGTGAGAGACATCTAGAGTGAGAGACATCTAGAGTGAGAGAGACATCTAGAGTGAGAGACATCTAGAGTGAGAGAGACATCTAGAGTGAGAGAGACATCTAGAGTGAGAGAGACATCTAGAGTGAGAGAGACATCTAGAGTGAGAGAGACATCTAGAGTGAGAGAGACATCTAGAGTGAGAGAGACATCTAGAGTGAGAGACATCCTGAGAGGGTGAACGCTGTTCACCGATGGCAGGCAGAGCGACCAGACCATAATAATCCAGTAATGACGTTTGCCGGTGAGGCTGAACAACAGCTGAGACGGTCTCCAGGGGCAGACGGTATCCATGACAACACACACTGCCCCCTGGACCTTTGTTCCGAGGTGAATGCACAGATGTACCCCATAATAACTTGGATAAGTGAAGTTGGGAGCTAGCTGGTAAGAGTAAGTGCTTGATCAAGGCGTGTATGGAGATGGAAAAGTAGTGCACCTACCTTAGGCATGTAGGTATATTAAAGTGGGATTGGGGTCAGGCCTGTGTCTCTGTGCAACAGAACCCGTATATGGCTTGCGTTAAAAATTGACATTTTAAATTAGGGCTGTCAGTTTATCGCGTTAATTAGATTAATTAATTACACAGCAAATTATCGCGTTATGAAAATTAACTCAAAATTAATTACAAAAAAATATATAAAATTATCTCATTCATTCCATAAGAATGTAGAATACACATTTACAGACTTTTTTTTGGTCCATTTGCATGTTCTTGCCTGGTATATGATTCTAGGGACATCTATGGATCTCAGGGAATGTATTCTCAGTGTCAGAAATACTGTGTCTGTTACTAGGCTTGAGTAAATTGTAATGAACCAAATGAGAATATCAATACATTTTTTTTTTTTATCTTTTATTGACCAGACCTGAAAAATCTAAGCAAATTAATAGATGGAAGATGATTAAACAGAAGGTTTTGTAGATACAGTACTGAATTCTGCCATCCGGACACATGCAATTTGAAATATGAATATAGAATATAGAATATCAAGCATAAAATGGTTATGTGATTAAAATGCGATTAATTAGATTAATTAATTACAAATCCTGTAATTAATTAGATAAATTATTTTAATCGCCTGACAGCACTATTTTAAATGTTTTGCTTGCAGTCAAATAAAGCTGCAAATTGCTCATATAAAAGGCCAGCCCAGAGTGGGGCCAATCATTACCACTGATCACCCAGAGAGAGACAATGCCTTAAAATAAGGAAGGATAAAACGCTTGAGTAAGATATATATATATGTTATTATTAGTGCTGTCAATAGAAAACAAAATAATTAACTAATTAATCTCACAATTTTCTGTAATTAATCTAGATTAATCTAGATTAAAAATCGCATTTTTCTACTTAAAACTGAAGCTTGTAACAGATATTTACTTAAGTAAAATCATGGAATTAATGTAAAATCAACACAAAGACAGTATATTTAGATTCAAAGACTATTTTAACACATTGTCTGCCACGCAGTTTGCCCATCTTATACAGTACCACTCTCTGCCAGTGCTGTAACCCTATGGAGTGGCTCACCTTCTTTGCAGGGCTATAACTTTTTTAATATTATAGCTATATCGACATTACTATGGCCCATTCAACATCGGGTATCTATCGTTCCGGATGTGGGAACGTTATATTTTTCCATTCATACATTGTCGTGTTAATACAGTCATGAATATAAGTATGTTTTTAGACTGTATAGCAGTAATTCCTAGAATGCAAGTTATAGGCCCCGACGCATATTATACATAATCGATTGCCGTTTTGTTCCTATACACGCTATATTAAAAAATTCAAGTGCATATGATCGCTATACATTATGCTCCATCATGCGTGAAGGAAAGGGGGGGGGGGTCGTTTATGATTCCTTGATTGTCAGTAACGGCTTTCTTTAGTACGAGATCATACGTTGTTCAGATTGACTTGACTTACTTGACTTAATCCTCTTTACCCCGTTGGGGGGCATAGGGCGTCCACCAGAGATCTCCATCTCACTCTCTTCTGGGCCAGGGCCTTTGCTTCTTTCCAGCTCACTCAGATGGATTGCAATAAAATAAATGCACAATCGAGCTGGAATTAACGTTAGATTCCTCTTACCTGTGGCCGATGAGTCTGGAGAAAATTCCAATTATTTGATTTCGATCTGCTAGATCCATTTTCCGTTTGTACGACGCAATAAACGCCGAAAGCATATTGATTCTTGCGTCTCGAAAGCGATCCAATGCCACTCGAGTGTTTGTCTGGATCCACGTAACAAGATAGCTCTGCCGGAACATTTTCCCCGATGCACATCCGGTTTAGAGTGGAGTGCAACTCGCCCGAAATCCACCAGGGGGCGGTATTGAGGCGTTGCAATATCAGACAAAGTCCAGCTGGCTCCCGGAGCCTTGCTGAATGAATTATGAATGCCAATAGCGAATAAAGGAAATAACGATCATAAAAACGAGTAAACTCGTTGTTGGCGTTATTAGATTGGCGGGCAATAACGAGTATACTTGTTTTTGGCGCAGAACCAGTTAATAGCTTTCTTTGAATACAGTTTCTCTCCTGTGAAATACAAATGTTCAACAAAACCATCAACATTGACTCAGCTAGACTGCTTTCTTATATCCGCGGCGCTAACAGAAATAAAAACAACCCAGGCCTATGTTAAAGTGCAGATTGGCTTAGAGGATGATAATGTCTTGTATGAACTACCAGTAATATAAATCATATTAACAACAAAAATGTGTTCCATCTTCATGTCAGATGATTTTCAAAAAGGTGCATGAGTCAATGCAAAAAAAGAACAAGCAAATATACTGCTGAAAGTGCAGAACGTTAAAATGTTTTACTCCATAGATGAATCTAGATTAAAAAAATGTAACGCTTTAAATAATTTGTATTAATCTCCAGAGTTAAAACATTAATTTTGACAGCCCTAGTTATTATATATATATATATATACGCTTAAACCAATGGAGTCAGTCACCTTGTTTGCAGGGCTATAGCTATGGATGCAATACTATGGCCCTTTGACATCGAGTATCTATCTATTCAAGATGTGAAAAAGAAAAAAATTCCATCCATACATTCCCGTTTTATACCGTGGTGAATATAAGTATGGTTTTAGAGCGGTTTAGGGTAATTCCTGGGAGGCTAGTAATAGCCTGCGACGTGTATTATATATTATCCATTGGCATTTTGTCCCTACACACGCTACAATAAAAAATTCAAATGCATACGATCGGTATTATGTTCCATCATTAATGCATGAAAGGGGGGGGTCGTTTCTGATTAATTGATTGTCAATAACGGCATTCGTTAGTACAACAACATACGCTGATCAGGGCGATGGCTATGAAAACAAGGCACAATCAAGCTGAAATTGACGTTAAATTGCTCTTACCTGTGGCCTGTGGGATTCCAAAAAGAATATTCCAATTATTTGATTGCCATCTGGTAGATCGTATGTCCATTTGGCCCACGACATAACCCACCACAGCATAATGAATCGGGGGTCCCGAAAACTATTCAATGCGATCGGGTGAAGCCATAGCTTCAGGTTACTAGAAAAGTCCGCCTGGACCAATATAATCGACGCACAGGCCAATAAAGACTTTCAAAGGATGTGCAATACCGGCCGCAACCCACCAGGCGGCGGTATTGGACTTTTGTGATCGCAGACTCATTCCCTATGATAACACCAGGCTTCCTGGATGGATAATGAATGGAAATAGCGAATAAAAGAAATAACGATCAAATAACGAGTATTGGCGTTCAACAGTGATGGGTATAACGGCACTATAAGTAACTTCGTTACTAACAGCGTTCGTTTTTTCAGTAACGAGTAATCTAACGGATTACTCTTCCAATCTTAATAACGTCGTTACCGTTACTACAAAAAAATGCGGCGCGTTTGATTGATTGAATTGATTGAAAAGTTTATTAACAGATTGCAGAATGGGTACAGTACAGTACAGCTCAATACATACAATTGTTAAGAGGATGCAGACCTGAGAAAGACTTTCATCTTGTTTCCATCAGGGTCCCCCATTTTCAATTCATCATATGACACACATGACATACAGATAGACAGTACTGCTACATCTATACATTTATGACATACCAGATTTTCAAATACAGTACTGTTTGTGATACTAAAAAAATCCAGAAGAAGAGTATATGCATTTGACATAGAAACTGTGCATTGGGGGAGGTTGGGTAGGTGGGGTGGGGCTGTACATTGGAGGGGGGGGGGGGGGGGGGGGGGGTGGTATGGTAGGGGGGGCGGGACACTGTACATTGGAATACTGACATACATTTGACATGGAAACTGTACATTGGAGGAGGTTGGGTAGGTGGGGTGGGGTGGGGCTGTACATTGGAATACTGACAAAGCCATGCTTGGTCTTTATTGTACAACTGGGTTAGGACATTTGTAGGGGCCAGTTTTGAATTGCAGCCTCCCGTAGGTGTTCTTTGAGAGTGTTTTTGAAGGTGGGTAGTGATTTACATTCCTTTACAGCTTTGGGTAGGGCGTTCCACATTGTTGTGGCATAATTGCGAAACTGGGTTTTACATGATTTGTGGAGCTCCCTCTGGTGTTGTGATCGTGGTATTCACTGACCTTTGGGAAGTATTTTGACATGTACATGGGTACCTTGGTCGTGTAGTGTATCTTGTAGACCAGGCCCATTGCAAGTTGCTGTACTCTGTTGTCTACTCTAAGCCATCCTAGGTTGGCAAAGTGTGCAGGGGTGAGGTGGGTTCTAGGAGTCAGGTCAAGCAGTAGTCTGACTAGTTTGTTTTGAGATGTTTGTAATTTGGTTTTTAGTGCCTTTGAGGTGCTTTGGTACCATGAGGTGCAAGCATAGTCGTAGTACCCTTGAATGAGTGCTCCTGCCAGAGTCTTCAGGGTATTCTTGTTTACCAGGGAGGAGATCCGGTACAAGAATCGAGTTCGTTGATTGACTTTTTTTATTACATTGGATGCCATTTTGTCACAGGAAAGATTAGCCTCTAGGATGGAACCCAGGTAGGTAATTTCATCTTTCCTTGTGACAATATTGTCACCCACTGTAACTGAGAAGCCGTCTGTTTTGCTGAATTTGTTATTTGAACCGAAGAGAATGGACTCTGTTTTGCCCATGTGTAATGATAGTTTGTTGTCGGCGAGCCATATGCAGATTTTGCCTAGTTCCGAGCTGAGGGTTTTTTCAACCTGTAACTTGTTCTTGTCAGAGACCAGCAGGGCTGAGTCGTCCGCAAACAGGAACAAGTTGCAGTCACAAGCTGACGACATGTCATTTGCATAAATTAGGAACAGTAGTGGTCCTAGTATGCTTCCTTGTGGAACACCACAGTTCACTGTGAGGGGGGGGGGATAGGGTACCGTTTACCTCCACCATCTGTTCTCTCCCCTCCAGGTAGGATTGTATCCAGCTCACTGATAAACTATCAAAACCAATTGCTTTTAGCTTGTCAATCAGAATGGTGTGATTGACAGTGTCGAAGGCCTTTTGTAGGTCTAGCATGACCATGCCGCAGTATTTGCCCGCGTCCACCTCTTGCTTGATGTGGTCGTTCAAATAGAGAAGGCATGTGTCAGTGGAGTGGGATGTTCTGAAGCCAGATTGGAATTCGTAGATTAGATTTTTATCCGTAAGGTACTTTTCGACCTGTTCGTATACTATTTTTTCCATGACTTTCGAGATGGATGTAAGGATAGAAACAGGGCGGTAGTTGCCTGGGTCTAATTTGCTGCCCTTTTTGTGCAGGGGTGTTACTCTCGCTATTTTGAAGTCCTTGGGGACGTGTCCCTGTTTTATGGAGAGGTTTATTATGTGTGTGATGACTGGGGTGATGGCGGCTGCTGAGTCTCTGAGGAATTTGGAGGGGATGTTGTCATGGCCAGTGGCCTTGTTCGGTTGGAGGGCGCTCAGTTTATTGAGTACCTCATCTGTAGTTACCATTTCCAGTTTGAAATCGTCTTTGTGGACGCCTAGGTTCTTGTAGTATGCTACTATGTGTTCTACCCCATACTGCCCTGAGTGGGAGGGTAGTTTGTTTACCAGTGTTGTGGCTATGTTTGTGAAGAAAGTGTTTAAGTAATTGGCTACATCCAGTTTGTCTGTGATGAGCGTGTTGTCCGTCTTTATGTTTATGTTTGAGAACCTGGTTTTAAGTTTTTTACTGCAGCCTAGTTGATTATTGAGTAATTTCCAAAGTTCACGTGGTTTATTTTTGTTTTCCTCAGTTTTGTCATTGATGAAATTTTTTTTTGCAGTTTTTATCATGGAGTTTACTGTACGTCATTTCTTAGTCTGTTTCTTTCTAGTTTGAGTTCAGTCACGTGGGCTTGGAGTTCACTGCTCGTGCTTTTGGTAAGCTTTGACTGACTTTTATGAAATTCAGAGCATTTTTTGTCTCTGGCTTTCATAGCGGTCAGTATTTCAGTGTGCATCCACGGCTCAGCGCGATTTTTTACCCTGGTGGTTCTTAGGGGGGCCATGTTGTTTAGTATTGTTGAGAATTTGGTTTTGAAGCCAAGCCAGGTTTCTTCAACCAGTGTACCATTGAGTTCATCTGACCAGTCCAGGCTCTTCAGTTACTATGAATGAACCTGTTTCTTTCATCAGACATATCTCTGCGCCGAGAGGCAATAATATGTTCTTCCTTGTTTAGTGGACAGTGCGCGAGCCAAGCATACATGCTGACGATTGGCTGAGGTTGAATACAATGTCATGGTAAGCCAATCAGAGGTGGAGGTGGGCGGGTGTCTAAAGCATCCAGAGTCTGACACACAGCGCGACAAGACAAGCGATCACTGATCAGTCAGCATGAGACCGCGGTCCGTGTAGTGTACGTTTTGAGCTCAAAAACGAATCCAACGAACAACACAATGTCAACATGAGACCGCGGGTCCATGAGCGTTTTGTGTTCACTCTTTGCAGCGCAGGGCACTGAGTGGCTCTACTGCAGTGCTGACAGCCTTATCAACAGTGCTGCACTTCCTGGTTTAATAGCACAGGCTTCAGCTGCTCAGAGATATATCTCTGTATGTCATGCATGTCTTAAATGTAATGATTAGATTAGTTTAGATGATTCGATTAGCTTCTTATATCTGTATGTTGTGTATGTCATTGATTGATTGATTGAAAAGTTTATTAACAGATTGCAGAATGGGTACAGTACAGTACAGCTCAATACATACAATTGTTAAGGGGATGCAGACCAGAGAAAGACTTTCGTCATAAATGTCATGAATTGAAAATGGGGGACCCTGATGTAAACAAGACGAAACTCTTTCTCTGGTCTGCATCCCCTTAACAATTGTGTGTATTGAGCCGTACTGTATTGTACCCATTCTGAAATCTGTTAATTAAAATGTTCAATCAATCAGTATATATTTGTTATTTATTTTTGGTATAGTGCTTAACAAGCATAATTTAATGTTGCCCAGTTGTGGCCTGTTGAGGGGCAATACATATCAAAAGTTCCAAAACATCTATTCTGTTTGTATTTGTATGATCCTGTTATGGTTTGTAACCGACCCCAATCGCACAACACAAGACAGGTATGATGGTTTGCCAAGAAACAGATATTTATTTAGAACAGGGAAAAAGGGCACTGTCCCTTTAAGGGAGAAAACACAAAACACTGGAATAACACAAGAGGGGAAGGTAAAGTGCCTTTAAGAGGCGGGCAGGAAAAGGGAACACTATGGGAAGGTAAGGGAACGCCTAAGGGAAGGTTAAGGGAACGCCTAGGGAACAGAGGAACTAGAGACTAGGAGAACTAGGGAAAGAGGACTAGGGACTAGGAGAACTAGAAGGGGAGAACTTGGGACAGAGGGGACTGAGGCCCGCGGAGGCGGGCTGGGGAACAGGGAGGAACTGGGGACAGAGAACCGCGGAGGCGGGCTGGGGACAGGGAGGAACTGGGGACTGGTGGGAAAACATCTGGGCCGCTCTGCAGAACAGAGGAGAGGGTTAATATTCAAAGGGAACAAACAGAGCAGATGCAGAACAGTCCAAATAACAAAGTAACAAAGTAAATACTATCTTCGTGTGAACAAACACACAGTGGGAGATGATATGTCCAAAATAATATCCACGAGAGAACAAAACAGAGTGGGAGATGAAATGTCCAAACTAATAACTAAGTGAGAACTAAAGGAGGCAATACGCTGGGTGAGTGACATCACAATCAAAACTCACCCAGGCGTATGCGTAATGGTGCAGGAACAGCAGCGGGACGAGGGCAAGGGGCATTACGCTGAGTGAGTGACATCACAATCAAAACTCACCCAGGCGTATGCGTAAAGGTACAGGGACAGCAGCGGGAACGGGGGCAAGAGGCATTACGCTGAGTGAGTGACATCACAATCAAAACTCACCCAGGCGTATGCGTAAAGGTACAGGGACAGCAGCGGGAACGGGGGCAAGAGGCATTACGCTGAGTGAGTGACATCACAATCAAAACTCACCCAGGCGTATGCGTAAAGGTACAGGGACAGCAGCGGGAACGGGGGCAAGGGCACTACGCTGAGTGAGTGACATCACAATCAAAACTCACCCAGGCGTATGCGTAAAGGTACAGGGACAGCAGCGGGAACGGGGGCAAGAGGCATTACGCTGAGTGAGTGACATCACAATCAAAACTCACCCAGGCGTATGCGTAAAGGTACAGGGACAGCAGCGGGAACGGGGGCAAGGGCACTACGCTGAGTGAGTGACATCACAATCAAAACTCACCCAGGCGTATGCGTAATGGTACAGGGACAGCAGCGGGGCGAGGGCATCGCCACCGGGTGGCTGGCTGTCCGAGCCGAGGGACAGAGTGCTGGAACAGTGGCGGTGGCGAGGGTGTCGTCCACCGGGTAGCCGACTGTCGGAGCCGAGGAACAGAGTGCGCGCCACACCTTGGTGTGCGCGTCGGAACAGTGGCGGTGGCGAGGGTGTCGTCCACCGGGTAGCCGCTGTCGGAGCCGAGGAACAGAGTGCGCGCCACACCTTGGTGTGCGCGTCGGAACAGTGGCGGTGGCGAGGGTGTCGTCCACCGGGTAGCCGCTGTCGGAGCCGAGGAACAGAGTGCGCGCCACACCTTGGTGTGCGCGTCGGAACCGAGAGACGCATCGGGGTGCGTCTGCGAGGAGGAGTGTGCCAAGCACGAGGATCTTTGGAAGATGCGCGTTGCGCGCTGGAGACTGGAGAGCGTGCCAAGCCCTTGAAGATGCGCGTTGCGCGCTGGAGACTGGAGAGCGTGCCAAGCCCTTGAAGATGCGCGTTGCGCGCTGGAGACTGGAGAGCGTGCCAAGCCCTTGAAGATGCGCGTTGCGCGCTGGTGACTGGAGAGCGTGCCAAGCCCTTGCAGATGCGCGTTGCGCGCTGGTGACTGGAGAGCGTGCCAAGCCCGAGGGTCCGGAAGATGCGCGTCTGCGCGCTGAGGTCTGGAGTGGAACACTGGAATACCTCCCGTAGAGGATTAGAGAGCGCAGTACAGTGTCTCCCTCCAGGCAAACGGCGACAGGTGGTGAAGGCTTGAGCGCATCTGGCGCGCTGGTCTGGAGTGGAACACTGGAATACCTCCCGTAGAGGATTAGAGAGCGCAGTACAATGTCTCCCTCCAGGCAAACGGCGACAGGTGGCCAAGCTTGCACCTCGTCTCACGCCGGGCGCTGGTCTGGATGTGCGTCAGGACGAACAGCTGCGCTGGGGTCTGCAGAGGAACGCTGGGGTGCCTCCCGTGGAAGTTACAGGGAGCGCAGAACAGTCTCCTCCACAGGCTACGGCGACAGCAGACGAAGGCTGGAGCAAAAACATCTCAAGGCTGGAGAAATCCATATACAGCATTGGTAGACCAGAGGATCTCCCGAAAGAGTCTAGATGTTAGAGAATATGACTCAGCATGAATACAACACGACCCCACGCCGAAACGAGGGGAAGCGCCCTGGTATTTAAAGCCCACAGGGGAACTAATTAGCCTGCCACCACAGGTGCGAGAGGTAATTGATAATCGAACAGGTGTGGCCACTGAGAGTAAAGAACGAGAGGGTGGGGGCTAGAGAGAGTGAGTAGGGAATTCCTAACAGTAGGCTTAAAGAAGACAGAGAAAGTTGGTGAGCAGCGGACAAAACCTCACAGTACCCCCCCCTCAACGGGAGCCACCTGGCGACCCAAAACAAATACAGACAGAGTGGCAGGGGGCAAAACAAGACAAAAACAAAAGGTACTGGCCAAGCCAGCAGGGGAAGCCACCACAAGAGTGGGGCTAGCAAAAGAAACAGGGTCGCCGAGGGGTAACTAGGGTAGCAGAGGGGCAACCGGGGGAACTGGTCTAGAGGAACTGGTCTAGAGGGACTGGGTCTAGAGGGACTGGGTCTAGAGAACTGGTCTAGAGAACTGGGCTAGAGAACTGGTCTAGAGAACTGGTCTAGAGGAACCGGTCTAGAGGAACTGGGTCTAGAGAACTGGTCTAGAGCAACTGGTCTAGAGGAACTGAGGGGCAAGCAGGGTAGCAAAGGGGTAACCATGGTAGCACCGGGAAAGGGCTAGCAGAGGGAAGGTTAGCTGCCAGGGCACTGATAGCTACAGGGCCTATGCTAGCTGTACTGCTACATCAACATAGAGGCTGCGCAAGCTGCCGGAGCCAGGCTAGCAGAGGGAAAGGGTAGCTGCCAGGGCACTGATAGCTACAGGGCCTATGCTAGCTGTACTGCTACATTAACATAGAGGCTGCGCTAGCTGCCGGAGCTAGGCTGGCAGACAGGGCTGGACCAGCATGAGAGAACAAGCTAGCTGGAAGGACAGTCCTAGCTGTGTGAGATAAACTGACCTTGCTAGCTGAAAGGGCAGTCCTAGCAGTGGGGAAACTACACAAAAAAAATGGAGGCCATGCAGAGGGACCGGGTTAGCTGCCTGGCATGGCTAGCTACAGGGCCCATGCCAGCAGCAAGGGCTGCATAAAACATAGAGGCTGTGCTAGCAGCCGGGGCTAAGCTAGCAGACTGGGGCTCTGCTGAGGGACTGGGTTAGCTGCCAGGGCAAGGCTAGCTACAGGGGCCATGCTGGTGGTAGAGGCCTAACAAGCTGCAGGGGGGTCAAACAGGGCTAACAGGGAAGCCAAACAGGGGAGCTAGAGGGAACAAGAAAAAAAAGGCAAACTCAACATACACCGTCTGTGCTGGCTGGGGTCGTCGATTTGGTGGGGTCGTACTGTTATGGTTTGTAACCGACCCCAATCGCACAACACAAGACAGGTATGATGGTTTGCCAAGAAACAGATATTTATTTAGAACAGGGAAAAAGGGCACTGTCCCTTTAAGGGAGAAAACACAAAACACTGGAATAACACAAGAGGGGAAGGTAAAGTGCCTTTAAGAGGCGGGCAGGAAAAGGGAACACTATGGGAAGGTAAGGGAACGCCTAAGGGAAGGTTAAGGGAACGCCTAGGGAACAGAGGAACTAGAGACTAGGAGAACTAGGGAAAGAGGACTAGGGACTAGGAGAACTAGAAGGGGAGAACTTGGGACAGAGGGGACTGAGGCCCGCGGAGGCGGGCTGGGGAACAGGGAGGAACTGGGGACAGAGAACCGCGGAGGCGGGCTGGGGACAGGGAGGAACTGGGGACTGGTGGGAAAACATCTGGGCCGCTCTGCAGAACAGAGGAGAGGGTTAATATTCAAAGGGAACAAACAGAGCAGATGCAGAACAGTCCAAATAACAAAGTAACAAAGTAAATACTATCTTCGTGTGAACAAACACACAGTGGGAGATGATATGTCCAAAATAATATCCACGAGAGAACAAAACAGAGTGGGAGATGAAATGTCCAAACTAATAACTAAGTGAGAACTAAAGGAGGCAATACGCTGGGTGAGTGACATCACAATCAAAACTCACCCAGGCGTATGCGTAATGGTGCAGGAACAGCAGCGGGACGAGGGCAAGGGGCATTACGCTGAGTGAGTGACATCACAATCAAAACTCACCCAGGCGTATGCGTAAAGGTACAGGGACAGCAGCGGGAACGGGGGCAAGAGGCATTACGCTGAGTGAGTGACATCACAATCAAAACTCACCCAGGCGTATGCGTAAAGGTACAGGGACAGCAGCGGGAACGGGGGCAAGAGGCATTACGCTGAGTGAGTGACATCACAATCAAAACTCACCCAGGCGTATGCGTAAAGGTACAGGGACAGCAGCGGGAACGGGGGCAAGGGCACTACGCTGAGTGAGTGACATCACAATCAAAACTCACCCAGGCGTATGCGTAAAGGTACAGGGACAGCAGCGGGAACGGGGGCAAGAGGCATTACGCTGAGTGAGTGACATCACAATCAAAACTCACCCAGGCGTATGCGTAAAGGTACAGGGACAGCAGCGGGAACGGGGGCAAGGGCACTACGCTGAGTGAGTGACATCACAATCAAAACTCACCCAGGCGTATGCGTAATGGTACAGGGACAGCAGCGGGGCGAGGGCATCGCCACCGGGTGGCTGGCTGTCCGAGCCGAGGGACAGAGTGCTGGAACAGTGGCGGTGGCGAGGGTGTCGTCCACCGGGTAGCCGACTGTCGGAGCCGAGGAACAGAGTGCGCGCCACACCTTGGTGTGCGCGTCGGAACAGTGGCGGTGGCGAGGGTGTCGTCCACCGGGTAGCCGCTGTCGGAGCCGAGGAACAGAGTGCGCGCCACACCTTGGTGTGCGCGTCGGAACAGTGGCGGTGGCGAGGGTGTCGTCCACCGGGTAGCCGCTGTCGGAGCCGAGGAACAGAGTGCGCGCCACACCTTGGTGTGCGCGTCGGAACCGAGAGACGCATCGGGGTGCGTCTGCGAGGAGGAGTGTGCCAAGCACGAGGATCTTTGGAAGATGCGCGTTGCGCGCTGGAGACTGGAGAGCGTGCCAAGCCCTTGAAGATGCGCGTTGCGCGCTGGAGACTGGAGAGCGTGCCAAGCCCTTGAAGATGCGCGTTGCGCGCTGGAGACTGGAGAGCGTGCCAAGCCCTTGAAGATGCGCGTTGCGCGCTGGTGACTGGAGAGCGTGCCAAGCCCTTGCAGATGCGCGTTGCGCGCTGGTGACTGGAGAGCGTGCCAAGCCCGAGGGTCCGGAAGATGCGCGTCTGCGCGCTGAGGTCTGGAGTGGAACACTGGAATACCTCCCGTAGAGGATTAGAGAGCGCAGTACAGTGTCTCCCTCCAGGCAAACGGCGACAGGTGGTGAAGGCTTGAGCGCATCTGGCGCGCTGGTCTGGAGTGGAACACTGGAATACCTCCCGTAGAGGATTAGAGAGCGCAGTACAATGTCTCCCTCCAGGCAAACGGCGACAGGTGGCCAAGCTTGCACCTCGTCTCACGCCGGGCGCTGGTCTGGATGTGCGTCAGGACGAACAGCTGCGCTGGGGTCTGCAGAGGAACGCTGGGGTGCCTCCCGTGGAAGTTACAGGGAGCGCAGAACAGTCTCCTCCACAGGCTACGGCGACAGCAGACGAAGGCTGGAGCAAAAACATCTCAAGGCTGGAGAAATCCATATACAGCATTGGTAGACCAGAGGATCTCCCGAAAGAGTCTAGATGTTAGAGAATATGACTCAGCATGAATACAACACGACCCCACGCCGAAACGAGGGGAAGCGCCCTGGTATTTAAAGCCCACAGGGGAACTAATTAGCCTGCCACCACAGGTGCGAGAGGTAATTGATAATCGAACAGGTGTGGCCACTGAGAGTAAAGAACGAGAGGGTGGGGGCTAGAGAGAGTGAGTAGGGAATTCCTAACAGTAGGCTTAAAGAAGACAGAGAAAGTTGGTGAGCAGCGGACAAAACCTCACAGATCCACTATATAAACATAGTAATTATAATATCTACATAGCCTACATGGCATTTGATTGGAGGCTAGTCTCACTTTGTCCCACAGCAACATTAAAATAGTTTAGATTTGTGTATGTTGTTTATGTAAAAAAAATTCTTGAAAGTAACGCAATAGTTACTTTCTGAAGTAACTAGTTACTTTTATAATTTGTAACTGAGTAAGTAATTTAGTAACTTTTTGGAAGAAGTAACTAGTAACTGTAACTAGTTACTTTTTTAAAGTAACTTGCCCAACACTGGCGTTCAACGATTGGCAGCCAATAACGAGTTTAATCGTTGTTGGCAGAGAAAGAGTCAATGTTTTACCCTGGTTGTAGGAATGAAGCCTAAAGGCCTCTGCATGCTACAGAAACTTCAGAGCAACTGCAACACAACATCGGCACGATTTCAGCGCGGTTGTTTTAGAGGGTCTTGTAGACTGTGTTGCTTGGACGTTGCGTACATGTCCCCAGAATCTAATCTGAACAACCGTTGCGTTGATATTGCGTAGCAGTGATTGGTTGGTTAGCGAATGGGGGCGGGGCTGTCATAGAATAATATTAGTCCCGCAGAGAATAATATCCTCCATTGTTGAAGCCAGCGTTGACGCTAAATAATTAGCGTCACATAGCTCGCCTTTTTCTGAAAACCCAAGCACATATTGTTCCATAGCATACGCCTTCAGTTGATCCTCTCTTACCTTGACGATTAAAAAGCCTCCATAATTTAGTAAATAAAGCTGTAGCCAGCCAGCTAGCATTGGGTCTATTCAAAATGCTATCCACATTAGCTACATAGCTAACCAAGTAAATACAATGGTATCCGTCCTGAGGTAACGTTAAATACAACGTTTGCTAGTCGAAATGACTGGACACACACAGGGACAAGTTAAACATCAATCAATTAATTTATTCCAATAGGTAGTTTGAGCTGCATGCATGTGAGCCGAGGTCCTCTCCATTGGAAACTAATGATGTTACGGTAACGTTAGCTAGAAAAGCACAGAAAGTTAAGCTGCTAGCAACAGATACTATAACACTTCCGGTCGGGGGTTTTCAAAATAAAAGAGCGACGTCTAAAATCACCGGAAATACGTTTATTTTGTACATTATCTAACGTTAACACGAACCTAAACTAACTTTAGTTAAACTAACTTTGCGCGTCGATGTTGCAGAAGCATAAAGGCAGAGTGTCTAAAACACCGTTGCTTTGTCGATGTTGTGTTGCAGTTGCTTTGAAGTTTCTGTAGCATGCAGAGGCCTTAAGAAGGAAAGTCAAATGTCCCTTTCCCCATTTGAAAGAGACAGAATGCATGCTAACATTAGCTTAGCTCACAATGTTAGTAGAGAAACTACTAACTAGTTGAAACTAATTATACTAACCACTGATAGCTCGTCCAAATTTTGCAAAACACAACACAGGGATACTGTACCTATGGAGAATGACTCATCCTATGTACTTGAACAGCACCTATTTATAAAAGCTTTTGGGAGGAAATTCACTATTATATTGGGTAAGACCGTTTTAAATGTTTGGAATTGAATGTCTCACTCTTGCTTGCTAATGCTGATCTATCCTCCACAATACTTTTGTTTTGAGACCAAATGAAACTGGTTAATGCTGACAGATGCCAACAAGTTACCATGACAACAGAACGATGAAGTGTGATCCCTGCTGAAGGACTAGAAGTCATATTGGGAGGAGTGCATGAGAACTGAGATAGATGTTAGTCTTGTTGGCCCCCATTATTATGATAACAGCCGTCGCAACACCAAGGCACCCACCCTGCTGTCCAAGTGATATTTCCTTTGAAATGCATTTTCCAGACAATCATGTTAGTCTACACTCTGTTATAGCTTAGATTGAGAAAATAAACTTTCTTTTGAAACTGTATTTAATAATAACCTAACATGTGAGTTTTCCCCCAACAGTGACACAGAATGAATGCGGTATACAGAGATATAATGATGATATTAAATAATAACCTAACATGCGAGTAGGTTTTTCTAGTGACAAATAATGACTGTATTATTATATAATTATAAAGTGAGATAATGATGATATTAATAATAATAATGATTATGTCGACAATATTATCCAGGGGATTAAGCAAAAAGGTATGTGCACTGTAATCCTTGTGTATAAGGTGGGGTCGGGGGGGGGGACTGTAGATTGGAGGGGGTTGGGTTAGGACATTTACAGGGGCCAGTTTCGAATTGCAGTCTCCCGTAGGTGCTCTTTTAGAGACGTTTTGAAGGTGGGTAGTGATTCACATTCCTTTACTTGTATCCACTGCTATGTCCGCCCACTACAATCACGCGAGCTGTCTAATGCCTGTCTTGTCTCCCTGTCTCCCTGTCTCCCGTCTCCCTGTCTCCCTGTCTCCCTGTGAGTTGCTGTCCCGGAGTGTTGACCAGAGTGTCGGATGTCCCGTGATGAAGACCGGGAGGATGCAACCTTCTCTGCGTGCCCTCCTGTCTTCCTGTCTCCGGCTGTCTCGTAGTGATGACCGGAGTGCTGGACGTCCCGCGATGATGTCGGGGAGGTTGCGACCCTCTCTGCGCCGCCCCCTATCTCCCTGTCTCTGGCTGTCTCGGAGCGATGACCAGAGTGTTGAACGTTCCGTGATTAAGACAGGGAGGATGGGACCCTCTTTGCGCCGCCCCTGTGCCTCAAATAGATCCGCTATCAGCTCTATCTTTAATCTTTCAAAATGTTCAGTTGCTATTGCATGCACTCATCTGTGTTTCACTTCACACATGAGTGCATGCTTACCAACTGTCCGTCTGCAACACTACTATCACCGACATCTAAGAAGGGAGATCCCCCCTTGAATGGCCCTTCTAAGGTTTCTCTCCTCCACACTGCCTGTGGTGCATTTCTTCCTATTGTTAGGTTTTAGTGAGTTTTTCCTTACCTTCGCGTGGGGTATGTCTGGGAGTGTTTGCATTCATTCATTTATTTTGCATTTATTTTAAATTTGTTGGACCTTATGGTGTTCTTGTTTTGTTCTTGACTTATTGTTATGTTTCTTCTTGACTTGTTTAAAGAAGACGTGTCCGGCCCATGGGGACATTAACGTGTGTTGTCGGGCCTTACAAATAAATTTGATTTGATTTGATTTACAGCTGTAGTAGCAGCATGTCACTGGGTTTTCAGTGTCTCTCATAAACATCATTGTAGGGAAAGAAAGATTGAGATGAGCGGAAAAGTTGAGAGATTCCTGCACCACCTTGTTGCAGTCTCCTCCTTGTCCAGTAGAGGTCCCCCCTGTGTCTGTTTCATCACAGGTCCACACCGTCCACAGAGATAGTGACTTTGGACTTTGTGAAATTGTATGCAGCGTTTCCGCTTATGATTATGAATAAAGCTGTGATTTATATGATAAAGGCTGTTTTAGATATAGGCCTAATTTTTACGCTTCTCTTCCGAATGAACCTGTTCACATCCTGGGTACGCCTACACATAATAGTCAGAACTTTGAGATCCAAACACTGGGACAGCTAGGAGGCTTGTTGTGAAGCTTTCATTCGGTTCAGAATGTTGGACCCCCTAGCCTCGTTTCCTGTTCACAGCACAATCCGTTCTGCGCCTCATTCTGGACACCAGCGGAAGTGAAGGGGACACTTTTCAGTCTGTACAAAAGGCCCTTAAACAACTGTGAATGATGGGGGGGGGGAGGGGGGGCAAGGGGAGCATTTAGCTGAGGGCAAAGTTGTGGACGAGACAGTGCACTGAAGATGGCTCTGAAAAGAAGCTAAATGTTTGTCTCTCTCGTAACACTATGGCACGGAGAATTGAAGAAAAGTCTAGACATCAAGAGACAAGAGAGTAGCAGGAGGGCGGATTTAGATTTTCTCCCCCTAGCCTGCGATGAAAGCACTTGTGTATCTGACTCAGCTGCTCAGGTGATTATTGTCTGAGTGTAACGGAGGTACCGCAGTATATCCACAGTCACGATGGTCAGGGCCGCCTCAGGGGGTGTGCGAGCAGTGCGGTCGCACAGGGCCTCGCGGGAAGGGGGGCCTCGCAAAAAAAAAAAAAAAAAAAAAAAAAATTATTAATTTTTTTATTATTATTATTTTTTTTTTTTTTTTTTTTTGCGAGGCCCCCCTTCCCGCGAGGCCCTTTTTCATCACAGACCTAAAATCTAGTTTTGCTTATATGCTTATATATTTCACATTAGACACGTTTGTAGAATGTGTCTGACTTGTTCCTGGGTCTGCAGTCCTGCAGCTGCAGACATACTCACTATTGGAGCTCAGCCTCTGGGGTTCTGCAGCAGCATTGGTTTCAACGAAGGGAGTGGTTTTACTTACATCATGTGTAGACAGTGTAGTACGCCGGCAGCGTGAGTCGGCTGCGTTTGACATTTTCGCCCGTGCAGCTTTTGACTATGCTTAGTTATGCCCAATAGCCAAGACGAAGAAAGAGGTCGGTCATTATCAGTCGGTCGGTCAGCAAGGAACGTTGACGAAAGGCCTCTCGCTAACGGGACAAATGGCCAGAGCCTTTCATGGTATAGCCATGTCGGCTAGTAGCTAGCTTAGCTAAATGCTAACTAGCGTTAGCTAACCTAGCGAGGCGAGGCGAGTGGATGTCTTTTCAAAAGAAGGAGAAGAGAACTTGTGAGCAGATAAATCTGTTAGGCAGCAATACGCCGAAATTACACCGTGGGGCCAAGAAAGTCTCCTTCCACGTTGATACTGCGTTATGGTGAGTCAACTTATGATTATATACCCGCCGTGGACCTGAGTCACCTGACCCTATCTCTCTTTCTCTCTCTGGAGCCAAACTGGTCGACTAGCTAATACTACTAGTAGCTAACTGTGTGAGCTAACTGTTAGCCAGTTAGCTGTTTAGCGTCAGCTGGGAACGTTCGTTTGATGCTATCAGTTAGCCTTGAGAATAGCAGGCCCTTTGACAGAAGATGTAGTCGGGCCTGCACCATGACAAGGCTCTGGCCATAGCTTCTTTTTGTCCCGCCAGCGAGAGGCCTTTCGTCAACGTGGAGACCTGTGTGCCTTTCGCCCTGCGTTCATCGTGCAGGTAACTTGGATTAATGAAAATGTCATGATGACATTACCCCACTCTTCCTTCCTTCCCCTCCCGAATGTTTTGTTAATAACGATGTTTTTTTCCAGGCAAAACATATGCTACTTCACAACATTTGGAGATACGACATGTGCTGTGTGTGAATGGTCGTTTGTGTAGCTTGGGTAGCGTTGGGCCGTTGGCCAAAGCTGTGTGTCACGTGGCCTGGTGTCACAGTACCTGGCTAGCCTATTTAGCTGATGTCGGCCATTGGCTCCTTGCTGCTTTGGTTTCTCTGTTGACCCTCTTCTTGTTGGATTTAAGTGTTGATCTTTGTCCTTTTGAATCTCTCATACATGCTATAGTCTCTCTCTAACACACACACACACATGACAAACACACATGTTCTCTCTCTCTCTCTCTCTCTCTCTCTCTTTCTAACACACACAGTCTGCCTATGGCGGCCTTTCTCGATGGCTAGGCTGTGCTCAAGGATCTTCAGTCACAGTGCTCAGGTATTCTGCCACTGTGTACTCTCTGTTTAGGGCCAAATAGCATTTCAATTTCTTTCCAATGTGTCTCTCTCTCCCTCTCTCTCTGTACACTGTATATTGACTGTAGAACGGGAGCTCTCTCTCGCTCTCTCTTTTGCTATATGTTGACTGTATCATGCCCCGCCTCGGGCAGCGCTATTATTGAAGAATATGTTGACTGTATAAAAAAAAAAAAAAAAAAAAAAAATATATATATATATATATATATATATATATATATATATATTTTTTTTTTTTTACATTGGGGGGGGGGGGGGGGGGGGGGGGGCTCGCGTTAAATCTCGCACAGGGCCTCGCATTTCTCCCAGGCGGCCCTGCCCACACGCACACACTCACTCAAACAAACAACACACTGCAGCACCCACCCTCCACACTTTAGATCACACAAACACACTTACACTTTATATTTATTGATAAAGGATTTGCACTACAACTCGTACACCTACTGTGAATTGTACCTAAATTGCACCTCGTCCCATTTCGCCATTTCTGCCTTGCACTATATAGTATTGTATATTAGTACACTGCACAGTATTGTATATTGTATGGTAACTACGTCTATTCTGCATCGAACATTGTACATATGTCTAAACTGAACACTGTGACCTCATTTCTTTACTTCTAATTTTACTATGTTATTTTATTTCATACTTATCCTGTCTTGCACAGTCTCTGGAGCGCAACAGTAAGAAGCATTTTGTATAAAAGTATTCTGTACTTCTGTATGACAACTATTAAAGAAACTTGAAACTTGAACTTGAAATGCCTGAGTTCAATTTGGATTTAGTATCACCAGGCGTGCATGAGAACAGATAATGAAATCTACTGTAATCGACTGTACTTTTTTATTTTTATCAGGGTGGCACCATTTTGAAACTATTTTCAAATCTAATTGTTGCTGAATGCTAACAATATGGAAGAGAAACTAACTGCGTTTTCAAATTTGTCAAAAACTTTACCTTTTGTGGCTTATTATCCCGAATAATAACAGTTATTGATATAATTCATACAGAACTCTGAAAATGGTCGCCCTCGCGACTAGACTTGTCCAAATTGAAATGTTAAATCTATCTAATGACACTTTTAACCTATTGCTAAACTAACGTATTGTTGATAATATACATTCTACATGCTGTTGTGACATGTTAGTGATGTTAATACTTGAATACGTTTGAAATGAAAACAGTCAAAAAAATATTGATTTATGACCAGATGTCATTTCAGGACCGATACCGGTCCCGTCGGGTGGAACAGGTTAAGAGAGAGGAGAGACAGAGGATTGGGCCTTTAAGAGAGAGGAGAGACAGAGATACACCAATCAGACGCACCACAGCACAAGATGTAGCCTAAGAAGAGACACAAAAAAACTAACGGGGAATCGCAAATTCGCAATTCAAACCACCTCCAAATGTGGTTTGGATCAGATTAGCAAAAATAACATTTCATGTAGTTTTTTTGCTGTCCACACTTCAATCTGGATACAATCTGGATATGCCAAAAAATAAATCTGATTTGGGCTGGCAGTGTGAACAAGGCCTTATAGTGTCTGGTCATCCTTACTAGCCAGTCACACCCTCATCACACCCCCTGTTTACATAACGCCACAGTGAGTCAGGGGGGAACGTATAGACCTTGTGCCGTACCTGTCCTCCAGTTGCCACAGTGACACTCTCTCTTCCCTGCCCCCCCCCCCCCCCGCCAGGTGGTGCACGAGATTGACTCCCTGACCTGCGACCTGCCGCTGGAGGAGGACGGCCTGAGCTCCAAGACGGACACGCTCAGCTCCAGCTGCTCCACCTCCACCACCACCTCCACCACCACCACCGCCTCCAGCCTGGAGAGGACCAAGCCTCGCCCCCCCGCCGTCTCCATCTTCAGGACCCCGGCCCCCCCGAACATGCCAGCCGTCTCCATCTTCAGGACCCCCCCAGTCCCCCCGAACACGCCAGCCGTCTCCATCTTCAGGACCCCCCCAGTCCCCCCGAACACGCCAGCCGTCTCCATCTTCAGGACCCCCCCAGTCCCCCCGAACATGCCAGCCGTCTCCATCTTCAGGACCCCCCCGGTCCCCCCGAACACGCCAGCCGTCTCCATCTTCAGGACCCCCCCGGTCCCCCCGAACATGCCAGCCGTCTCCATCTTCAGGACCCCCCCGGTCCCCCCGAACATGCCAGCCGTCTCCATCTTCAGGACCCCCCCGGTCCCCCCGAACACGCCCGCCGTCCTGGCCGTCCTGAAGAAGAGGCCCTGTCCTCCGCCACCCCCGCCCCGGCTCACGCCTCCACGCGGGGGGGAGGACCACGGCGGCGCGAGGAACCTGCCTCACCCCACGCTGGTGCTCTCGGGGAACCCGTCCAACAAAGCCAACGGGACGTTGCTGCTGCGCAATGGAGGTGTGTTCCCCCTGGCAGGAACGCTGTGCTGCGGCGGCGGTGGCGGCGGGGGGGCGCCCGAGGCGGGGGGCCTGGTGCCCACGTTGCCCAGGCCGATGCCGCTGCTGCGCCATGAGAAGAACCGGTGCCCCCGGGCGGCGCCGGGCAGGGAGCCGGGCAGGGAGAGGGTGCGCTTCAGCGAGAAGGTCCAGTACCACGGCTACCGCCCGGACTGCGACCTCCAGTACGACGACGCGGACCTCCACCTGCGGGCGGAGCTGAGCGACCTCCGGCTGGGCCCGGTGCACTGCTGCTCCTCCTCCTCCTCCCCTCCACCTCATCCGCCTCCTCCTCTCCACCACCTCCCTCACCAACTCATGCTGGAAAACGGTGGCCCACCAGTCGGCCACAGCTTCGTGCCGACAGCCGGCGTTCCTCCTCCTCCTCCTCCTCCTCCACACCACCACCCCGACCACCACCCCCACCACCACCCCCATCACCACCCCGACCACCACCCCTATCACCCGTCCTCCACAAAGCCCCAGAAAACCATCCTGCGCAAATCCACCACCACCACGGTTTGACGCCAAACGCTGCTGCGCCCCTCTCCGGCGTAAACGTGCTTCAGCTATTCAGTGTTTTCTACTTTACGATCCATTTCTGCTCCGGATGAACCTTGGATTATCCAAACAGTGAGGAGGAGGAGGTGCAGGAGCAGGAGGAGGAGCAGGAGGAGGAACGGAGGACCAAGACGTGGAGGAGATGGAGACGTGAGGAGATATGTGTTCAGAGCAGAGTGGAGCAAGTGGTGAGTTTGTTTGTGTGTTTGTGATAAAGCGCATATGGCTGTTTTCCTTATGTACCTATACACGTTATGTCCTTATGAAAATGCATGTCAGTGTATGCATATGGATGCATGGGTGAGTGATTGATTGATTGATTGATTGATTGGTTGATTGATTGATTGAAAACTGTATTAACAGATTGCAGAATGGGTACAATACAGTACGGCTCAATACACACAATTGTTAAGGGGATGCAGACCAGAGAAAGACTTTCGTCTTGTTTACATCAGGGTCCCCCATTTTCAATTCATCATAACATATATGACATACGCAACATACAGAGATATATATCATGACATTTCTGACATACATGACATACAGGTATACATACAGGCAGGGCCGCCTCAGGGGGTGTGCGAGCAGTGCGGTCGCACAGGGCCTCGCGGGAAGGGGGGCCTCGCAAAAAAAAAAAAAAAAAAAAAATTATTAATTTTTTTTATTATTATTTTTTATTTATTTATTTATTTTTTGCGAGGCCCCCCTTCCCGCGAGGCCCTTTTTCATCACAGACCTAAAATCTAGTTTTGCTTATATGCTTATATATTTCACATTAGACACGTTTGTAGAATGTGTCTGACTTGTTCCTGGGTCTGCAGTCCTGCAGCTGCAGACATACTCACTATTGGAGCTCAGCCTCTGGGGTTCTGCAGCAGCATTGGTTTCAACGAAGGGAGTGGTTTTACTTACATCATGTGTAGACAGTGTAGTACGCCGGCAGCGTGAGTCGGCTGCGTTTGACATTTTCGCCCGTGCAGCTTTTGACTATGCTTAGTTATGCCCAATAGCCAAGACGAAGAAAGAGGTCGGTCATTATCAGTCGGTCGGTCAGCAAGGAACGTTGACGAAAGGCCTCTCGCTAACGGGACAAATGGCCAGAGCCTTTCATGGTATAGCCATGTCGGCTAGTAGCTAGCTTAGCTAAATGCTAACTAGCGTTAGCTAACCTAGCGAGGCGAGGCGAGTGGATGTCTTTTCAAAAGAAGGAGAAGAGAACTTGTGAGCAGATAAATCTGTTAGGCAGCAATACGCCGAAATTACACCGTGGGGCCAAGAAAGTCTCCTTCCACGTTGATACTGCGTTATGGTGAGTCAACTTATGATTATATACCCGCCGTGGACCTGAGTCACCTGACCCTATCTCTCTTTCTCTCTCTGGAGCCAAACTGGTCGACTAGCTAATACTACTAGTAGCTAACTGTGTGAGCTAACTGTTAGCCAGTTAGCTGTTTAGCGTCAGCTGGGAACGTTCGTTTGATGCTATCAGTTAGCCTTGAGAATAGCAGGCCCTTTGACAGAAGATGTAGTCGGGCCTGCACCATGACAAGGCTCTGGCCATAGCTTCTTTTTGTCCCGCCAGCGAGAGGCCTTTCGTCAACGTGGAGACCTGTGTGCCTTTCGCCCTGCGTTCATCGTGCAGGTAACTTGGATTAATGAAAATGTCATGATGACATTACCCCACTCTTCCTTCCTTCCCCTCCCGAATGTTTTGTTAATAACGATGTTTTTTTCCAGGCAAAACATATGCTACTTCACAACATTTGGAGATACGACATGTGCTGTGTGTGAATGGTCGTTTGTGTAGCTTGGGTAGCGTTGGGCCGTTGGCCAAAGCTGTGTGTCACGTGGCCTGGTGTCACAGTACCTGGCTAGCCTATTTAGCTGATGTCGGCCATTGGCTCCTTGCTGCTTTGGTTTCTCTGTTGACCCTCTTCTTGTTGGATTTAAGTGTTGATCTTTGTCCTTTTGAATCTCTCATACATGCTATAGTCTCTCTCTAACACACACACACACATGACAAACACACATGTTCTCTCTCTCTCTCTCTCTCTCTCTCTCTTTCTAACACACACAGTCTGCCTATGGCGGCCTTTCTCGATGGCTAGGCTGTGCTCAAGGATCTTCAGTCACAGTGCTCAGGTATTCTGCCACTGTGTACTCTCTGTTTAGGGCCAAATAGCATTTCAATTTCTTTCCAATGTGTCTCTCTCTCCCTCTCTCTCTGTACACTGTATATTGACTGTAGAACGGGAGCTCTCTCTCGCTCTCTCTTTTGCTATATGTTGACTGTATCATGCCCCGCCTCGGGCAGCGCTATTATTGAAGAATATGTTGACTGTATAAAAAAAAAAAAAAAAAAAATATATATATATATATATATATATATATATATATATATATATATATATATATTTTTTTTTACATTGGGGGGGGGGGGGGGGGGGGGGGGGCTCGCGTTAAATCTCGCACAGGGCCTCGCATTTCTCCCAGGCGGCCCTGCCCACACGCACACACTCACTCAAACAAACAACACACTGCAGCACCCACCGTCCACACTTTAGATCACACAAACACACTTACACTTTATATTTATTGATAAAGGATTTGCACTACAACTCGTACACCTACTGTGAATTGTACCTAAATTGCACCTCGTCCCATTTCGCCATTTCTGCCTTGCACTATATAGTATTGTATATTAGTACACTGCACAGTATTGTATATTGTATGGTAACTACGTCTATTCTGCATCGAACATTGTACATATGTCTAAACTGAACACTGTGACCTCATTTCTTTACTTCTAATTTTACTATGTTATTTTATTTCATACTTATCCTGTCTTGCACAGTCTCTGGAGCGCAACAGTAAGAAGCATTTTGTATAAAAGTATTCTGTACTTCTGTATGACAACTATTAAAGAAACTTGAAACTTGAACTTGAAATGCCTGAGTTCAATTTGGATTTAGTATCACCAGGCGTGCATGAGAACAGATAATGAAATCTACTGTAATCGACTGTACTTTTTTATTTTTATCAGGGTGGCACCATTTTGAAACTATTTTCAAATCTAATTGTTGCTGAATGCTAACAATATGGAAGAGAAACTAACTGCGTTTTCAAATTTGTCAAAAACTTTACCTTTTGTGGCTTATTATCCCGAATAATAACAGTTATTGATATAATTCATACAGAACTCTGAAAATGGTCGCCCTCGCGACTAGACTTGTCCAAATTGAAATGTTAAATCTATCTAATGACACTTTTAACCTATTGCTAAACTAACGTATTGTTGATAATATACATTCTACATGCTGTTGTGACATGTTAGTGATGTTAATACTTGAATACGTTTGAAATGAAAACAGTCAAAAAAATATTGATTTATGACCAGATGTCATTTCAGGACCGATACCGGTCCCGTCGGGTGGAACAGGTTAAGAGAGAGGAGAGACAGAGGATTGGGCCTTTAAGAGAGAGGAGAGACAGAGATACACCAATCAGACGCACCACAGCACAAGATGTAGCCTAAGAAGAGACACAAAAAAACTAACGGGGAATCGCAAATTCGCAATTCAAACCACCTCCAAATGTGGTTTGGATCAGATTAGCAAAAATAACATTTCATGTAGTTTTTTTGCTGTCCACACTTCAATCTGGATACAATCTGGATATGCCAAAAAATAAATCTGATTTGGGCTGGCAGTGTGAACAAGGCCTTATAGTGTCTGGTCATCCTTACTAGCCAGTCACACCCTCATCACACCCCCTGTTTACATAACGCCACAGTGAGTCAGGGGGGAACGTATAGACCTTGTGCCGTACCTGTCCTCCAGTTGCCACAGTGACACTCTCTCTTCCCTGCCCCCCCCCCCCCCCCGCCAGGTGGTGCACGAGATTGACTCCCTGACCTGCGACCTGCCGCTGGAGGAGGACGGCCTGAGCTCCAAGACGGACACGCTCAGCTCCAGCTGCTCCACCTCCACCACCACCTCCACCACCACCACCGCCTCCAGCCTGGAGAGGACCAAGCCTCGCCCCCCCGCCGTCTCCATCTTCAGGACCCCGGCCCCCCCGAACATGCCAGCCGTCTCCATCTTCAGGACCCCCCCAGTCCCCCCGAACATGCCAGCCGTCTCCATCTTCAGGACCCCCCCAGTCCCCCCGAACATGCCAGCCGTCTCCATCTTCAGGACCCCCCCGGTCCCCCCGAACATGCCAGCCGTCTCCATCTTCAGGACCCCCCCGGTCCCCCCGAACATGCCAGCCGTCTCCATCTTCAGGACCCCCCCGGTCCCCCCGAACATGCCAGCCGTCCTGGCCGTCCTGAAGAAGAGGCCCTGTCCTCCGCCACCCCCGCCCCGGCTCACGCCTCCACGCGGGGGGGAGGACCACGGCGGCGCGAGGAACCTGCCTCACCCCACGCTGGTGCTCTCGGGGAACCCGTCCAACAAAGCCAACGGGACGTTGCTGCTGCGCAATGGAGGTGTGTTCCCCCTGGCAGGAACGCTGTGCTGCGGCGGCGGTGGCGGCGGGGGGGCGCCCGAGGCGGGGGGCCTGGTGCCCACGTTGCCCAGGCCGATGCCGCTGCTGCGCCATGAGAAGAACCGGTGCCCCCGGGCGGCGCCGGGCAGGGAGCCGGGCAGGGAGAGGGTGCGCTTCAGCGAGAAGGTCCAGTACCACGGCTACCGCCCGGACTGCGACCTCCAGTACGACGACGCGGACCTCCACCTGCGGGCGGAGCTGAGCGACCTCCGGCTGGGCCCGGTGCACTGCTGCTCCTCCTCCTCCTCCCCTCCACCTCATCCGCCTCCTCCTCTCCACCACCTCCCTCACCAACTCATGCTGGAAAACGGTGGCCCACCAGTCGGCCACAGCTTCGTGCCGACAGCCGGCGTTCCTCCTCCTCCTCCTCCTCCTCCACACCACCACCCCGACCACCACCCCCACCACCACCCCCATCACCACCCCGACCACCACCCCTATCACCCGTCCTCCACAAAGCCCCAGAAAACCATCCTGCGCAAATCCACCACCACCACGGTTTGACGCCAAACGCTGCTGCGCCCCTCTCCGGCGTAAACGTGCTTCAGCTATTCAGTGTTTTCTACTTTACGATCCATTTCTGCTCCGGATGAACCTTGGATTATCCAAACAGTGAGGAGGAGGAGGTGCAGGAGCAGGAGGAGGAGCAGGAGGAGGAACGGAGGACCAAGACGTGGAGGAGATGGAGACGTGAGGAGATATGTGTTCAGAGCAGAGTGGAGCAAGTGGTGAGTTTGTTTGTGTGTTTGTGATAAAGCGCATATGGCTGTTTTCCTTATGTACCTATACACGTTATGTCCTTATGAAAATGCATGTCAGTGTATGCATATGGATGCATGGGTGAGTGATTGATTGATTGATTGATTGATTGGTTGATTGATTGATTGAAAACTGTATTAACAGATTGCAGAATGGGTACAATACAGTACGGCTCAATACACACAATTGTTAAGGGGATGCAGACCAGAGAAAGACTTTCGTCTTGTTTACATCAGGGTCCCCCATTTTCAATTCATCATAACATATATGACATACGCAACATACAGAGATATATATCATGACATTTCTGACATACATGACATACAGGTATACATACAGGCAGGGCCGCCTCAGGGGGTGTGCGAGCAGTGCGGTCGCACAGGGCCTCGCGGGAAGGGGGGCCTCGCAAAAAAAAAAAAAAAAAAAAAAAAAAAAAAAAATTATTAATTTTTTTTATTATTATTTTTTATTTATTTATTTTTTTTTTGCGAGGCCCCCCTTCCCGCGAGGCCCTTTTTCATCACAGACCTAAAATCTAGTTTTGCTTATATGCTTATATATTTCACATTAGACACGTTTGTAGAATGTGTCTGACTTGTTCCTGGGTCTGCAGTCCTGCAGCTGCAGACATACTCACTATTGGAGCTCAGCCTCTGGGGTTCTGCAGCAGCATTGGTTTCAACGAAGGGAGTGGTTTTACTTACATCATGTGTAGACAGTGTAGTACGCCGGCAGCGTGAGTCGGCTGCGTTTGACATTTTCGCCCGTGCAGCTTTTGACTATGCTTAGTTATGCCCAATAGCCAAGACGAAGAAAGAGGTCGGTCATTATCAGTCGGTCGGTCAGCAAGGAACGTTGACGAAAGGCCTCTCGCTAACGGGACAAATGGCCAGAGCCTTTCATGGTATAGCCATGTCGGCTAGTAGCTAGCTTAGCTAAATGCTAACTAGCGTTAGCTAACCTAGCGAGGCGAGGCGAGTGGATGTCTTTTCAAAAGAAGGAGAAGAGAACTTGTGAGCAGATAAATCTGTTAGGCAGCAATACGCCGAAATTACACCGTGGGGCCAAGAAAGTCTCCTTCCACGTTGATACTGTGTTATGGTGAGTCAACTTATGATTATATACCCGCCGTGGACCTGAGTCACCTGACCCTATCTCTCTTTCTCTCTCTGGAGCCAAACTGGTCGACTAGCTAATACTACTAGTAGCTAACTGTGTGAGCTAACTGTTAGCCAGTTAGCTGTTTAGCGTCAGCTGGGAACGTTCGTTTGATGCTATCAGTTAGCCTTGAGAATAGCAGGCCCTTTGACAGAAGATGTAGTCGGGCCTGCACCATGACAAGGCTCTGGCCATAGCTTCTTTTTGTCCCGCCAGCGAGAGGCCTTTCGTCAACGTGGAGACCTGTGTGCCTTTCGCCCTGCGTTCATCGTGCAGGTAACTTGGATTAATGAAAATGTCATGATGACATTACCCCACTCTTCCTTCCTTCCCCTCCCGAATGTTTTGTTAATAACGATGTTTTTTTCCAGGCAAAACATATGCTACTTCACAACATTTGGAGATACGACATGTGCTGTGTGTGAATGGTCGTTTGTGTAGCTTGGGTAGCGTTGGGCCGTTGGCCAAAGCTGTGTGTCACGTGGCCTGGTGTCACAGTACCTGGCTAGCCTATTTAGCTGATGTCGGCCATTGGCTCCTTGCTGCTTTGGTTTCTCTGTTGACCCTCTTCTTGTTGGATTTAAGTGTTGATCTTTGTCCTTTTGAATCTCTCATACATGCTATAGTCTCTCTCTAACACACACACACACATGACAAACACACATGTTCTCTCTCTCTCTCTCTCTCTCTCTCTCTTTCTAACACACACAGTCTGCCTATGGCGGCCTTTCTCGATGGCTAGGCTGTGCTCAAGGATCTTCAGTCACAGTGCTCAGGTATTCTGCCACTGTGTACTCTCTGTTTAGGGCCAAATAGCATTTCAATTTCTTTCCAATGTGTCTCTCTCTCTCTCTCTCTCTGTACACTGTATATTGACTGTAGAACGGGAGCTCTCTCTCGCTCTCTCTTTTGCTATATGTTGACTGTATCATGCCCCGCCTCGGGCAGCGCTATTATTGAAGAATATGTTGACTGTATAAAAAAAAAAAAAAAAAAAAAAATATATATATATATATATATATATAATTTTTTTTTTTTTTTTACCTTGGGGGGGGGGGGGGGGGGGGGGGGCTCGCGTTAAATCTCGCACAGGGCCTCGCATTTCTCCCAGGCGGCCCTGACGATGGTACAAGTAGTTCAGTGGCTGTGGATGGTAAGCGGTACTGCAAGTAAACTCACTCCCCAGAGGCATCCAGACCCGGAAGTAAGAAGTGAATTCACTTCTTGCTTAGTGGTCTGTGATGCCGCCCACGATGCGGGCGTCCAGGGTTCAACTGCCACTCAGGGCGATCCCTTAACAGGGATTTCATCACAAATTTCATCACAAGCAACGTGTTGCTCATATGCCCACTTGACGTGGAGAAAAATATTGGCTGGAAAAGCAATGTTACGAGGAGAGGATGAACAAGGAGATACGTTGACATCATATCTTTATTTTCTCTCTCACTATTTTCGAGAAAATACGGCGATGTTGTCTTCGTCACTGGAGTGTCTGGAAGATGGTGATCATTCTAAAACCCTCCACCGGTTTTCGTATTGGGAGCACGCCGCTGCATGCCTCTCAACTGCAGGTCCTTGCTGTGTTGGTTGGGGTGAAACCTTTCAGGCCACAGCTGAACTGTAGGACACGCCGCTGTTGTGAGGAGCGGTGGGTTTCAGGTTGGGTGAGTACTGTTGCTGGCAGGCTTCACTTGTCTGTTAGTGCTATGGGGGCTAATTGACAATGTTTATGAAAACCGGCCCCAGGCTAGGGTCCTTTGTTCAGCCTCCTAGGCGACAGAAGACCTTGGTCTGAAGACCATTGAAGTTTTAACTAGTGGGCCACGACCATTAAACACTGGTGATCCCTGTGTGTTCTGGACGAGTGGGTATCTCTCTGTCACCGTGTAGCCCCTTCTTTCATATCCAAATGAGAGTATTCCTTCACAAGGAGGTATGTGCATAAGATGTTCGATAGCGGAAGATCTATGTTCAAGTCAGCTACACAGGCCAGTTTGGTATTGTGCTGATTCCGTCGGGTGTTGGTAAAATCACTGTTGTAAAGCTGTGTTGACATCTTGTTTCTCTTTTCTCTTAAAAAGTGAGGAGGGTTTCAGAACGGCGGCCTGTCTGGGTGAGTGTTATATCATTGTGTACAAGTTCAGGTGATAGCTGCTTAGCTTACGGTTAGCCAGTCAGCTGTTAGCTGCGGCGTTAGCCTGCTGGGATCACTGCGTGGCCTACAGAGGTTGGGCCTACTGTTAGCCAGTCAGCTGTTAGCTGCGGCGCTAGCCTGTTGTGATCACTAGGAAACGTTAGCTTGCTGCTATCGGACAAGGCCAGCGCGAGGTAGCTCCGGCTACTCGCGCGCCGCCGTGAGCTCCCCTCTGGTCGCGTGCGCCGTTCGCTCGGCGTCTCGCGAGCAGGGGCAGTAGCGACCGACGGTTGGAGCGGCCGTTAGCTTAATGCTACTCTGTTGAACGTGCTTTGATTATAACATGTTTTACACTCTTGACTACGACGTCATCTTTGACAGGGGATGTTCGTCGATCCTGCCCTGAGCCAGGACGGCAAGGATTGCGTCAACAAAGGGGACCGTTGCGACGGGTAGAGCGGCGACGCTGCCCAGATCGAACAACACAGGATGGCTGTGTTTTCTACGGTGTCTTAAGACTGCACTTCGCTGATCTACGCTCCGGGTAGGACAAGGTTTGGCCAGACCTTATACGCGTCTTTCTGGCTTTACCTTCTATATGTTTTGTAAATAACGCTGTTTTCCAAAAACGTGTGTTGCTGCAATACATTTGGGATACGACGCAAGTTTTGTGTGAACTGTCTTGTCACTGGTAAATAGCTTCTCCGGGCAAATCGGGTTGTTGTTACAGATGTGAGGTTGTTGTGTGAGAAACATCATGTGTGTTGTTATGTACCGTGTACTCACAACTAAGGGGTAACTAACCTATGAAGCTATGCTTAGTGACAAATGAGTAAAGAATTTTCTTATCTCAGCCTGTGATGACAATGAACAGTGTGTTCACATATTAACAGGTTTTCCTGTTTTAACTGGCCGTATTAAGGGTAAAGCAGGAGGATTGTGTTTTCCCCCCGGTTCCCTGGGACTTTTTCATCCTCCTATCAGACATGTTGTTGCACTACATTGTGTCTTTTGTGTGGTAGGGATGCGATGTAACTAAGGCTGTCAAAGTTAACGCGATATTAACGCGTTAACTCCCGATTCTATTAATGCCACTAATTTTTTTAACTCAAGATTAACAATTTTTTTTTTTTTTTTTTTTTTTTTTTTACTTTTTTTTTTTACTAGGCTTCACTCAGGTGTATTATTGATGCTCTCATTGATACTATGTTTGTTTCTGAAGTGTGTGTGTGTGTGTAGAGAGAGAGGGGGGTGAGAGAGATGAGGAAGGGGCAAGAGAGAAAGAGAGCTGGGAGAGTGTGTGTGTGAGGGAGAGAGTGTGTGTGTGTGTGTGTGAGAGAGAGAGAGAGAGAGAGAGAGAGAGAGAGAGAGAGAGAGAGAGAGAGGGGGGTGTGTGATTAATCAGCCCTTGTGTGTGTGAATGTAACAAGTTCCTAACGTTTTCTTTCCCCTATTATTTCATGCACACTTTATTCATTGTTTTAAATTATTATTTTCTTTTAAGTTATTTTGTGCATCACTCTGTTTTGAATTTGATGCAAATTTGCAATGCATGAGGGTCATCCTTTTGTGTTAAATGGCTGCATAAAGCAAGCATTTGTTGACTCGCATGTTGATAAGAGTATTAAAACTTGGAACTTGAAAAAGATCTGTTTAAGGTAAAAAATAAAAAATAAAAATGCGATTAATTTGCGATTAATCGTGAGTTAACTATGGACAATCATGCGATTAATCGAGTTAAATATTTTAATCGTTTGACAGCACTAGATGTAACCCTTAGCTTGATTGCTGAGGTTGTGCTAAAACTGCTGGAGAAACTTTATTTTTCTAAAAGAAAAGATTGTTTGGTCGCTGTCGTGTGTGCTTAGCAAGGCCTGTGGCCGATACTAATCGAGAATTATGTATTCTCTCATTATGAAAAACGGCGTTCCTCTGTAGAGTGTTTTTGCCATTTTTTGTAGGTGATGATGGGTTGTGTGTGTCATGTGACCTACAACTGGGTTGGACTGGCCACAGAAGCACATGTGTATGTTGGACCGGGGCTCTTAGAGAGCCCTCTCTATTCTGTGTTTTTTCCTTAGTAAAAATCAGATAGCAGGTTAGCTCATGCGCTGTGTGAAGCTGTCAAACGCTTCATAGAGCTGACTATGACTGTGTCATATTCTCTTTTTGTCATTACATCGTATCATGGGTGTGGGGTCGTAAAGGGGTGAACTGGTAACCTTTCCTCTCCCCCTTGTTTCTGTCGGTCAGGGGTACACCCCCTGTCCTTCAAGGTTCCTGTCACGTTGCGGTTCGGCACGTTACGGGGTGGGGGGGGGGGAGGGGGGGGGGGGGAGTTTCCTGGTCCCACGGCCTGGAATATTGGGCGTGTGCACCGCAGAAATTCCCCCGCCATAGAGTACGTCACCGTGCGCGTCTCTGTTGGTAGGACTTCCGTGTGCTGTTCAGGTCCATGTGATGGATCTGTTTCGGGGGGGTGGTCGGGGCTCCTCCTCACCAAGTGCCTATTCGGGCCTTCTGTGAGTTCGGACTCCTCCTTCCATGTGAGGGAGCCTCCATCAGAGTACAGAGCCTTCCTCCTCAGATTGTCAAAGTGAGTGGACCCTCTAGAAGGTGTCCTATTCTATTGTGTATGTATTCGATTCAATTCGATTATTGAGTGTGTATGGGTTCAGTGCCTCTTCCCCGGAGAGCCCTAAAACCAATTTTTTACATGGCTCAAGGTGCAATATATTCTTTTCAATCTGTACAGCTCGCGTGGGAAGTCTCTCTGGGGATCCCCGTCTCCTTCCTATGGGAGGGTGGTGGGATGTAAAAATGTGAATTTTTTTTACCCCCGGCTGTGTAGACTGGGATACATACTGTTGGTGCTTCCTTCTTTTCTATTCAAAAAGTGTTGGAGTTAGGAAGTGTCACACCCCTCTTGTCGTTCCCCTGGGCGCCTTGGGGATTCAATGACAGGTCTAAATAGCCTGTTCATTGATGGGGGTGTGTCCCGACGCACGTATAGTGCTAGCTCGCTGTAAACAGGCGACTGACTGGCACGCCTTGGTTGCTTGAGGTTAAAACGGCGTTTTTATAAAGCAACTGAGATGGAGGTTTTTCCTCTTCCGACGACCACATCCCACGACCTGGGTTGGTTATCGACGGGTTCTCGTTCATGTCTGGGGGATGATGACGGAATGGATCTGAACATATGTAGAGGGGTCTCACGCCCTGGGGGTGGGCCACCAGGCGCGGTTCGCCCAAATGTCTGGGTGGCGCCTTCTTTTCATGTTAAGATCAACACGCATATCTGCCTTTTCTCCTGGAGTAGGCATGTCGGCGTGGTTAGGGCACAGGACTGGTTCTGGTCACGCTGGTCCGGATCAGTTGAACCCGTTGTCCGCCGGGGATGCAGATCTGCTGTTCTGGTACCCTGAGGGACTTGGGCTTTTTTCAGGGGGAAAAATGCCAGGTCGGTCCGGGTGTCACAGGGTTAAGCGCTAAGGAGACCCTGGTTGGGTACGTTTTTACTCAGCACTGTCGTAATGGCTTACGGCCATGCCAACCTGTACACGCTCGATCTCGTCGGATCTCGGCCGCTACACAGGTTGGTCCTGGTTAGTACTTGGTTGGGAGACCGCCTGGGAATACCAAGTACGGTGTGCTTAGGGGCTGGTTCTCCATTATTTTTCGCTCCTCTCTCACGCATGGCGAAGAGGGGCCTGTTGGGGTGGTCTTTGACCTCCTCTGGTGACCCTGTGCTTCCCGTATCGCCAGGCCCGGTCCGAAGTAATGTTTCGTCGACCCGTAGGCCTGGGTTAACCCTTTTTTGAAAACTGAAACACTTGTACTGCGGTATAGCCGGTGTATACCCGCAGGTGTGTTTTGGAGTTTTTTCTTGAGGGGTTATAGGAACAACCACCGCATTGGGTAACGCCAAGGTGGTTGATTCCCTGGTGTGTTGGAGCAGTGTCAACTCCCGGGTTCATTGTTTGAGGGTGCCCCTGCACGTTCATGACGTCTGCCAATCGTGTCAGCCTTCTCTGCCTCAACCCCTCTGGGTGGGTTTTTTTTAAATGGAGGCTTGGTCATGCAACACCGCCAGCTTACGCTCCTTCCGCCGGGGCGGCTGTGTTCAGCTGTCCCCTCTGGCGCCTGTCTCGTCCGCAGTCTCCAGGCTAGGGTTAATAGCCTGTTGCCTGGTTTTTCCCCGGTGCGCTGCCTGCTTCCGTTGGTTAACCTTTTTTGTGTGCTTACGGCCATGCTGACTGCCTGTTGCAGGGTCAGTGTGCCAGGCGGTGTACTATTGGGGGGACAGGGCCCGCTTGGCTGAGGGGCCTTTGTCCGAATACGCTGGCGATGTGGGGGGCGGGGCACTACGTGCCCACCTGGTGGGGTCTTGATGCTGGCATCATGGACTTCTCCGGGCCCCCGTTCCAGGGGGTCCAGTCCCTTTGGTGGGTCTGGGTCTTCCTTTGCGCTCCGCTGCTACGGCCTTGCCACGGGGTTGGGTTTGCCCTCGACCCCGTGATTCTGGGGGCAGTAACGAGGTTGTTTCCCTCCGCTCGTTCCCGGGTGGCATGCGGGTTGTGCGTGTGTGTAGTCGTGGGGTCAAGCCACGGTCTGCTCACCCTGTGCGTTGAGTTGCTTGAGTGCCTCTTCGCACGGTCGGGTCCGTCGCCCTCCCGGTAAACCTCTAATAGGGGGGGTGCCCTCCATTAGGGGGGGTCGGGGGGGCTCGACCCTCCCTGGTCTGATGGTTGTGGGGGGCCTCAGCAGGGTACATTTGTCGAGCTTCTAGCTCCCGCTCAGCTCCTATTATGCATGAAACGCTAAGCGTGAGCTAAGTGTGATACAGAACGTTAGGTTATGACTATAACCAAGTTCTGTTAACACTTAGTGAACGCTCAGCGTCTAGACGCTGCTGCAGGCCCTTGATTTTTCATTGTGGTGAAATTTGTTGGGAAGGAGATGAGTGTGTGGCACCATCCCTGCTTATATAGGTAAGCGGATGGGGGTGTGGCCAGATGAATGCTGGCATTTAAAGGTACATTTGTGAAATTATTCAGTGTATATATGCTGAAGCGAGATATATGCATGAAACGCTGAGCGTTCACTAAGTGTTAACAGAACTTGGTTATAGTCATAACCTAACGTTAACCCTTTACTATCATACTACAGATGGTTAACCATCTGTTTCAACCTTTGAAACTGAAACTTGTTTGGGGTCACTCAGAACAGCCGCCCCCTCCCCTGGCATGTTCAGGTTATACCCAATCTGGCCCTCTGTGTAAAATGATTGGACACCCCTGATCTAGTCTATCTATAGTTCTGGGTCACCAAAGATTGCCTTTTAAAAATAAGCCCCCACTCCAAATTGACTTGGTATAACTTGTACAAGCCTATTCCACAGTGACCCACCGCAAAGTGCACTTTTGAGTATGTTTTACTCAAATCGACAACATCATCGATTATCAGGAAATACCCTATGTAAAGTGTAAAGAACATTCTGACCTTACCCTTAAAATATTCCAGAACTATATCATATAGTAATGAGCTGTGCTCTAGCTCTATACTCTATACTCTGCATACTTCACTACTCAGTGCAGAGCCTGTTAATGATAAAGGAAAATACTTACTTGATTGTTCAAATACAACTTTACTGTCAACACAGCATCAGTACCAGGTGTCCTTCACTGTAGTCTTGCGCTATAACTAAACAGAAACTCCCACTCCACCTCTCTCCGATGGAGAGCATATGCCGTAAATACTGAAGTAGGAGGGGTACCAAATCGTGTCATTCCCCCCCGACACTCAACTAACCGCCTCGGACAGTCCTTCATACCAGCGGCCATCAGGCTCCACAACAGTGGGCAGCGACTAGCAGCCTCCAGGCTCCACAACAGGGGGCAGCGACAGCGACTGCTACCAGACATTGACCTGGGACTTATAGGAACCCAAGGGGGACAACCTACACTACCCTGGTACTTTGATTAATGTATACTCAGTAGATAGTAAATTATAACACTACCTCATGCATACTGCACCTTATGTGACACTGTGAATAATGTGAATATTCCTCAGCTAGTCAGATAGTAAATTATATTGACCATATTGATCAAATTGTTTACACTGCCTGTGTTGTCTTTTACTACCTGTATACTGTGTTGTTTTACTACCTGTACCCCTCCCCCCTCCCCCCCATGCTGCTATGATGCCTGAATTTCCCCAAGGGGATCAATAAAGGAATATCTTATCTTATCTTAACTGAATATTCAATAATAACATATACCGTAAATACTGGTGTATAAATTAATACTAAATAACAACTTAACAAACTCCCTCTCCTCTTAAAGAAATACAAATAAATTACTAGTATTACATGTCCATTTCTTAGGTAGATAACAATGGCTATTAGAAATACATATTTTAGGACACAATAGATTTGAATATGGGAAGTGTCGATTCCTTTCACATTATTAAAGCCACTACTGTATGTTGCACATGTATGGCTTCTTAAAGTTAAACCGGCCTCCTTAGCCAAGGTACCAGACTCCTTCACCGAGTGCCTTTAGGAGCACAAGAGCTGATGCTCCTGTTTTAGTAAGACAGTTCGCAAGTTCTTATTTTGTGGTCGACCACAAAGACTCGCTGGACTTGGGATTGGATGAGTTCTTTGATGCTGCTTATTTCCAAATGGAGTCTTTTCTCTGTGACTGACTTGGTGGATTTTAGGCCTCAACCAGGGAGTAGTTGTCTTTGATAGGGATGCACCAACTTTTTCAGTCCCGATACTGATACCGATACCTGGGCTTTGGGTATCGGCCGATACCGAGGACCGATCCGATACCTATTGTTCAATTAATAAACTGTATGCCTCACTGTGTGCAAGAGACTGGGGTCATTCTTTTGGGCAAGGCAACATCAGGCTTGACTTAAAACATTACTTTCCCAACTTAGTGAAACAAAATGTAACAAATTAACACATAAATTGTACTGTTATTTATTATTAAAAATGAAATAACAAAAAATAATTGTCTCCGATACCCTAGTATCTAGCTATTTTAGTCATATCGGGGCCGATATCCGATATCAATATGGGATCGGTGCATGATCCCTATATAGTCTGTGACACAGTCACCACCAGTGATGCGTTCAGGGAAGAACGTGGTCAGAAAGACGGCATCATTAACGCCATCAGACATGGCGCGCATACCAGTGAGGCTAACTGCCTAAGAAAACGGGCACAGAGGCACTGAAAGAGGATTTCACACACTATAGACAAATATCAAGATGTATCCATCAGTGGACCAATTGCATGCTTTCGCAGAGGACAAGAAGAATATATATAATTTTGGGGGTATTCGACTACCAGTCGATTATCTGCAAATTTCGGCCAATCAAAGTCGACTATACAAATTCTTATCCTTAGCCTACACTCCAGTGACATTGCAGTCTTGATATTGCCAATAATAATAATAATAATAATAATAATAATAATAATAATAATAATAATAATAATAATAATAATAATAATACAACTTTATTTGCGTAGCACCTTTCATACAAGAATTGCAGCCCAAAGTGCTTCACAGCAGTGATGTCGACACACAATAGACATAGGCATAAAATGTGTATAATTATAGAGAGGCATAAAACAAGCCAACGAGAATTGATATTAAAACCTCCCGGAAGAATTCTAGATTTCTGTCATTAAAATCTATGCGGAAAAGAAAAACAAGATTGTAATAGATTTCTTATTGATTATGATAGATTTCTGACATTAAAATATATAGAAAGACTTAGAAGGTTTCTGACTAAATTAAAACAATGCAGATATAATAATGAGTATAAGAAAGATGGCGCCGCAACGGCTGCCTGTCTGTGCGCTCCGTCGAGACTGTGCTTACTTTTGTTAATATTTATAGTTTTTAGAGTTTTGTTTGTACCAACTGTTGGTGCATTTAATGTGTATGACCGTCAGTCACTCATAGACATTGGATTACGGGAAATTTACCAACTGGATTACTCTCTGGATCAGCTCTCTGAACCACAACAATGGCCTGAAGAGATTCTCCGGAGATTAGGACCAGATCCTTTGTTCCTTGATCCCAGGAACAGGGGAACCAGACGGCGTGGGAAGAGAGCTGGGATCCGTAACAGGCTGAGATCCAGACGCCACCGAACACCATTGCCCAGTATATTGCTAGCCAATGTACAATCAATTGACAATAAACTGGATGACATCCGAGCAAGGATTCAATACCAACGAGACGTTAGGGACTGCAACGTTCTCTGCTTCACCGAAACGTGGCTCACGCCGGAGGTTCCAGACCACGCAATCCAACCAGCCGATCACTTCTTTATCCATCGCAAGGATCGGACAGCAGAGTCCGGTAAACAACGTGGAGGAGGTATTGCCTTCATGTTTAACAAAAATTGGAGCGATCCAACTAACGTGAAGGAATTATCCAACCACTGCTGCCCATAACTGGAATATATAACCATCAAGTGTCGTCCTTTCTTCCTCCCGAGGGAGTTAACGGCGATCATCCTTGTAGGAGTGTATATTCCACCGCAAGCCAGCAACAACGTTGCGCTCTCCAGACTCCACGACGAGGTAAATAGAATACAAGCTGCGAACGGTAACGCCGCCATTTTGGTGCTGGGAGATTTCAATAGCGCCAATCTGAGAAAGGTATTACCTGACTTCTATCAGCATGTGACTTGCAACACCAGAGGCGGTAACATCCTAGATCACTGTTACACGCAATTTAAAGGTGGCTACAAGGCTCATTCTGATAGTGGCTTTGGTAAATCAGATCACGCGTCAATCTTTCTTTCACCAATGTACAAACAGAAAATCAAAAGTACTCCTGTAGTCTCGCGAGAGGTGCAGAAATGGGATTTGACGTCAGAGGAGACGCTCCGGTCTGCGTTTCACTGCAAAGACTGGAATGTGTTCCGCGACACAGATAACATTAATGTCTACACGGAGACAGTGGTGGACTATGTTTGTACTATGGTGGAAGAAACAATCCCCACTACCAAAATGAGAGTTTACCCAAATCAAAAACCCTGGGTAGACAAATCCGTCCGTGAAGCTCTGAGAGAGCGCACCAAAGCATACAGCGACGGCCTAGTGGCAGGCAACATGAATGACCACAAGGTGGCGCGATACAACGTAAGGAGGACAGTGTCAGAGGCCAAACGGCGCTACAGGGATAAAATTGAACTCCAGTTTGAACAAGCTGACTCTAGAGCTATGTGGCAGGGGCTCAAAACGATGACAGACTACAAAGGCGCCTCCCTCAAACTGAACAGTGACATCTCCTTAGCAAATGACCTCAATACCTTCTATGCGAGGTTTGATGCTGGTAATAACAACACCAGCTCACAAGCCACGGCAAAGGGGGGGGGGGGGGTCGGCTGCTGATGGAGGCGCAGCGTTCAGGGTAACAGAGCATGAGGTGAGGCGGACCTTTAAAAAAGTGAATATCAGGAAGGCAACAGGTCCGGACGGCATCCCCGGCCGCGTCCTAAAAGTCTGTGCCGACCAACTGGCCCCAGTATTCACTGACATATTTAACCTGTCCTTAGAACAGGCTGTCATCCCCACCTGCCTGAAGAAGTCCACTATTATCCCTGTACCCAAAAAATCCAAGCCTGCTTGCCTCAACGACTACCGCCCTGTAGCTCTCACCTCCATAGCCATGAAGTGCTTTGAGAAGCTAGTAAAGGGCTACATCTGCTCCTCCCTCCCCATCAACATGGACCCCCTGCAATTTGCATACCGCCCCAACAGGTCCACGGAGGACGCCATAGCCCATGTGCTGCACACAGCAGCATCACACCTGGACAAGAGGCAGGGGAACTATGTGAGAATGCTATTCATCGACTACAGCTCGGCATTCAATACCATAGTCCCCTCCATACTCATAGCCAAGCTCAGGGACCTGGGCTTGAACTATGACCTCTGCCAGTGGGTCTTGGACTTCCTGACTGGCAGACCCCAGGTGGTGAGAGCAGGCAACTGCACCTCCTCATCCATCACCCTCAACATAGGGGCCCCCCAGGGCTGTGTTCTGAGTCCCCTCCTCTACTCCCTGTACACACACGACTGTGTGGCTCAGCGGAGTAGCAATACAATCATCAAATTTGCTGACGACACAGTGGTGGTGGGCCTGATCTCTGCCAACGACGAGAGGGCCTACCTGGAAGAGGTCAAGGTCCTGGCGGGATGGTGCCAGGAAAACAGCCTCTCCCTGAACGTCAGCAAAACAAAGGAGATGATTGTGGACTTCAGGAGGTCGGGGGTCAAGGACTACAGCCCCCTCAGCATCGACGGGGCACCGGTTGAGAGAGTCAACAGCTTTAAGTACCTCGGAGCCTACATATCCGAGGACTTGACATGGACCACACACATTGACAGTGTTGTGAAGAAGGCACGACAACGCCTCTACTTCCTCAGGCGCCTAAGGAAGTTCCAAGTCAGTCAGAAGATCCTTAAGAACTTCTACTCATGTACAATAGAGAGCATCTTGACTGGCAACATCACCTCCTGGTTTGGGAATAGCACTGCACAAGACCGAAGCAGACTACAAAGAGTGACACGTTCAGCCGAACGCACAATTGGAGGGGGGCTCCCCACCCTCCAGAACATTTACAACAAGCGTTGCAAGGGCAAGGCTAAGAGAATCATTAAAGACTCCAGTCACCCGAACAACTGCCTCTTTGAACTGCTGCGGTCAGGCAAGCGATACCGGAGTCTCAAGGCGAGCACAGAAAGACTCAGAAGAAGCTTCTATCCCCAGGCCATCAGGCTGCTAAACGAACAATGAATGAACACTACACAACAACAACCACCAAACGCACATAGCACACACATCCACACGCACACACTCACTTTAAACAAACACACTGTAGCACCCACTCCACACACTTTATAGCACACACCCACTTTAAACAAACACACTGTAGCACCCACTCCCCACACTTTATATTTATTGATGAAGGATTGCACTACAACTCGTACACCTTACTGTAAATTGTACCTAAATTGTACCTCATCCCATTTCTGCTTTGCACTATATAGTACTGTACATTAGTACACTGCATAGTATTGTATATTATATGGTAACTCAGAACATTGTACATATGTCTATACCGAACACTGTGACCTCATTTTCTTCTTCTAAATTACATGCTATACTATGTTATTTGATACTATCTTGTCTAGCACAGTCTCTGGAGCGTAACAGTAAGAAGCATTTTGTATGAAAGTATTCTGTACTTCTGTATGACAACTATTAAAGAAACTGAAACTGAAACTATAACAATAGACAGAATAAGAGCAGTGCAAAAAGTGTAGACAGAATAAAAGCATTAATTTACCTTAATTAGCATAAAATACACAGCAAAATAGTGCAATAGTATAGTGCAGGTTGGTTGCTATGGAGAACGTGTGAGGTTCGCCTTTCCCTGGACCTTTAATTCCTGTTCCCTGGACCTTTAATTCCCTGTTCTCCTCACTTCTCCAGCCCCCACCCTCGCGCTCGTTTAGCCTCGTCTGCTCTTCAGCAGCCGACACCCTTGGACTATCTGTCAGTATCTGTTTGATTGGTTCGTGCCGAACACACTCTTCTAGTTCAAGTATCAATTACCTTCACGCACCTGATGTGTATTCTAATTAGCGCCCCTGTGGGCTTTAAATACCTCGCTCTTCCCCTCAGTCCTGGTCGGGTCGTTCCGTATCATATCTCTATCAGCAAAACTCCTACGGGAGGTTCTCAATCTGTAGGCTCCTACGGGAGTTTCTGTTTCTGTCTGTTATGCTGTTTCATCTCCGGCGTGAGATGCGCTCAAGCCTTCGCCACCTGTCGCCCTTTGCCTGGAGGGAGACACTGTACTGCGCTCTCTAATCCTCTACGGGAGGTATTCCAGTGTTCCACTCCAGACCTCCGAGCCAGACGCGCTCTTCACTCCAGACGCGCATCCAGACGCACTCCAGACACGCATCCAGACTCCGCGCCAGACGCGCTCTTCACTCCAGACGCGCATCCAGACGCGCATCCAGACTCCGCGCCAGATGCGCTCTCCGTACCGGCGCGTACTCCAAGCAGACGCGCACCACTCAGACCTCCGCGCCAGATGCGCTCTCCGTACCGGCGCGTACTCCAAGCAGACGCGCACCACTCAGACCTCCGCGCCAGATGCGCTCTCCGTACCGGCGCGTACTCCAAGCAGACGCGCACCACTCAGACCTCCGCGCCAGATGCGCTCTCCGTACCGGCGCGTACTCCAAGCAGACGCGCACCACTCAGACCTCCGCGCCAGATGCGCTCTCCGTACCGGCGCGTACTCCAAGCAGACGCGCACCACTCAGACCTCCGCGCCAGATGCGCTCTCCGAGCCGGCGCGCTCTCCTCCAGACGTCTAGCCTGCGCGCTCCTACTCCTTCCCTGTAAGCAGCTCCAGCCTAGTCCTCCCTGTCCCCAGCCCGCCTCCGCGGGCCTCTGTCCCTGTTTCCCCTCTCTAGTCCTCCTAGTCCTCCCTGTCCAGTCCTTCTAGTCCTCCTAGTCCTCCCGGTCCAGTCCTTCTAGTCCTCCTAGTCCTCCCTGTCCAGTCCTCCTAGTCCTCCCTGTCCAGTTCTTCTAGTCCTCCTAGTCCTCCCTGTCCAGTCCTTCTAGTCCTCCTAGTCCTCCCGGTCCAGTCCTTCTTGTCCTCCTAGTCCTCCCGGTCCAGTCCTTCTAGTCCTCCTAGTCCTCCCTGTCCAGTCCTCCTAGTCCTCCCTGTCCAGTCCTCTCTAGTCCTCCTAGTCCTCCCTGTCCAGTCCCTCTAGTCCTCCTAGTCTTCCCTGTCCAGTCCTCCTAGTCCTCCCTGTTCCTGCCCTGTTCCCTTGCCCTGGCCCTGTCCGTTAGCCTTTCCCTTAGCCTTCCCCTTGGCCAGCTCGCCTCTTAAAGGCACTGTGCCTATTTTCCCAAGTTCTTGTTTTCCTGTAATTTGTGTTCTCCCTTAAAGGGACAGTGCCGTTTTCTGTTGTTTTCAATAAATGCCCTGTTCTTGGCTTACTCTCATACCTGTCTTGTGTTGTGCGATTGGGGTCGGTTACAAACCATAACAGTACGACCCGACCAGTCGACGACCCCAGCCAGTACAGACAGTGTATGTTGAGTTTGCCTTTTTTTTGTTCCCTCTAGTTAGCCTTGTTAGTTTCCCCTGTTAGTCTCCCCTGTTTGACTCCCCTGTTTGCTTCCCTGTTAGCCTCGTTAGCTCCCCTGCAGCTTGCTAGGCCTCTTCTACCAGCATGGCCCCAGTCTGCTAGCTTAGCCCCGGCTGCTAGCACAGCCTCTATGTTAATGCAGCCTTGCAGCTAGCATAGGCCCTGTAGCTAGCCATGCCCAGGCAGCTAACCCGGTCCCTCTGCATGGCCTCCACTTTTTGTGTAGCCTTCCCACTGCTAGGACTGCCCCTTCAGCTAGCAAGGTTCGTTTTCCCCACTGCTAGGACTGCCCTTTCAGCTAGCAAGGTCAGTTTCCCCACTGCTAGGACTGCCCCTTCAGCTAGCAAGGTCTGTTTTCCCCACTGCTAGGACTGCCCTTTCAGCTAGCAAGGTCAGTTTGCCCCACTGCTAGGACTGCCCCTTCAGCTAGCAAGGTCAGTTCCCCACAGCTAGGACTGTCCTTCCAGCTAGCTTGTTCCCCTCTCCAGTGCCCCTTTTCCAGCCCTGTCTGCCAGCCTAGCTCCGGCAGCCAGCGCAGCCTCTATGTTAATGTAGCATTACAGCTAGCATAGGCCCTGTAGCTATCTGTGCCCTGGCTGTTACCCTTCAGCTACCCTAGTTACCCCTCAGCTCCTCTGTTTACCCCTCAGCTCCTCTGGTTACCCCTCAGCTCCTTAGTTACCCCTCAGCTCCTCTAGTTACCCTTCAGCTCCTCTAGTTACCCCTCGGCTACCCTGCCCCTTTGCTAGCCCCGCTTTTGGTGTAGCTTCCCCTGCTAGCATGGCCCAGTACTTTTTGTTGTTGCCTTGTTTTGTCCCCTGCCACTCTGTCTGTATTTTTGGGTCGCCCGGTGGCTCCCGTGGAGGGGGGAGTACTGTGAGGTTCGCCTTTCCCTGGACCTTTAATTCCCTGTTCTCCTCACTTCTCCAGCCCCCACCCTCGCACTCGTTTAGCCTTGTCTGCTCTTCAGCAGCCCACACCCTTGGACTATCTGTCAGTATCTGTTTGATTGGTTCGTGCCGAACACACTCTTCTAGTTCAAGTATCAATTACCTTCACGCACCTGATGTGTATTCTAATTAGCGCCCCTGTGGGCTTTAAATACCTCGCTCTTCCCCTCAGTCCTGGTCGGGTCGTTCCGTATCATATCTCTATCAGCAAAACTCCTACGGGAGGTTCTCAATCTGTAGGCTCCTACGGGAGTTTCTGTTTCTGTCTGTTATGCTGTTTCATCTCCGGCGTGAGATGCGCTCAAGCCTTCGCCACCTGTCGCCGTTTGCCTGGAGGGAGACACTGTACTGCGCTCTCTAATCCTCTACGCGAGGTATTCCAGTGTTCCACTCCAGACCTCCGAGCCAGACGCGCTCTTCACTCCAGACGCGCATCCAGACGCGCATCCAGACGCACTCCAGACGCGCATCCAGACTCCGCGCCAGACGCGCTCTTCACTCCAGACGCGCATCCAGACGCGCATCCAGACTCCGCGCCAGATGCGCTCTCCGTACCGGCGCGTACTCCAAGCAGACGCGCACCACTCAGACCTCCGCGCCAGATGCGCTCTCCGTACCGGCGCGTACTCCAAGCAGACGCGCACCACTCAGACCTCCGCGCCAGATGCGCTCTCCGTACCGGCGCGTACTCCAAGCAGACGCGCACCACTCAGACCTCCGCGCCAGATGCGCTCTCCGTACCGGCGCGTACTCCAAGCAGACGTGCACCACTCAGACCTCCGCGCCAGATGCGCTCTCCGTACCGGCGCGTACTCCAAGCAGACGCGCACCACTCAGACCTCCGCGCCAGATGCGCTCTCCGAACCGGCGCGCTCTCCTCCAGACGTCTAGCCTGCGCGCTCCTTCTCCTTCCCTGTAAGCAGCTCCAGCCTAGTCCCCCCTGTCCCCAGCCCGCCTCCGTGGGCCTCTGTCCCTGTTTCCCCTCTCTAGTCCTCCTAGTCCTCCCTGTCCAGTCCTTCTAGTCCTCCTAGTCCTCCCGGTCCAGTCCTTCTAGTCCTCCTAGTCCTCCCTGTCCAGTCCTCCTAGTCCTCCCTGTCCAGTTCTTCTAGTCCTCCTAGTCCTCCCTGTCCAGTCCTTCTAGTCCTCCTAGTCCTCCCGGTCCAGTCCTTCTTGTCCTCCTAGTCCTCCCGGTCCAGTCCTTCTAGTCCTCCTAGTCCTCCCTGTCCAGTCCTCCTAGTCCTCCCTGTCCAGTCCTCTCTAGTCCTCCTAGTCCTCCCTGTCCAGTCCCTCTAGTCCTCCTAGTCCTCCCGGTCCAGTCCTTCTTGTCCTCCTAGTCCTCCCGGTCCAGTCCTTCTAGTCCTCCTAGTCCTCCCTGTCCAGTCCTCCTAGTCCTCCCTGTCCAGTCCTCTCTAGTCCTCCTAGTCCTCCCTGTCCAGTCCTCCTAGTCCTCCTAGTCTTCCCTGTCCAGTCCTCCTAGTCCTCCCTGTTCCTGCCCTGTTCCCTTGCCCTGGCCCTGTCCGTTAGCCTTTCCCTTAGCCTTCCCCTTGGCCAGCTCGCCTCTTAAAGGCACTGTGCCTATTTTCCCAAGTTCTTGTTTTCCTGTAATTTGTGTTCTCCCTTAAAGGGACAGTGCCGTTTTCTGTTGTTTTCAATAAATGCCCTGTTCTTGGCTTACTCTCATACCTGTCTTGTGTTGTGCGATTGGGGTCGGTTACAAACCATAACAGAACGCTTAGTTTTAACCATTCATGAAGGCTATATAGGCACAGGAAGTCCTTCATTCCGACAGCCATCAGACTCTATAATGCATCACTGTGCCTCACTGCATCACTGAGCACAGGGTGACACTACTATCTTCCTGGACTTTTACTTTTACTTTACTTTTAAACCAACATAGTACAAATGTACACTTACTGTATATTTCTGTATATTTGTACAGTATATTTTATATTAGAATGTAACATTCTATATATCCCGGACCGTATTTTATTCTTAGGCTTATTGTTATTCTTATTTGTAACTTTGTTTTTGTCTACCTAAATGTTTACTGGTTACTGTGAGCGATTTGTAGTGCCAAATTTCCCTCGGGATGAATAAAGTATTTATATTCTATAAATAGAATATAGCTGAAGCATTCTGGGTTAGAAGCAGTTGGAATAGGGCCGGGGGAAATGCAGTTTTAGCCTAGGCCCTGGATTGTGATGGAAGAGTCAGATTCAGATTCAGAGTTTTATTTGCCACATGGAATCAATACAATCAGAGTTTCTTCATACACAATCATAAATATCATACCATGGACAAAAGGAGCAGGAAGAAGAATGAATCTTATAGTTACCTGCCCCTTATTCCTAAACTAAACGAGTATTTACTTAATGGTCGGCGTACAACCTAATTTACACAAAATAATAATTTATACCATTATACAAGAAACACACAATCCACAGTTAAACAAGAAAAAATTTAATAATAATAATAATAAAGAATAAAGAATAAAAGAAAGAAAAAAATAAGAAAAGATCTCACTATTCAGATCACATTTGACTGTCATACTGACTAAATATATATTTTTTTATAATTCTTTTTTAATTGACAAACACTATTACATCCCTTAAGCTCGCTATGGAGAGAATTCCACAACTTTACACCAATAACTGAAGGACACATCTGTTTAAGTGTGGTACGTGCAAACTGATGTTTAAAATTGTATTTTCTCCTACTAAACTCACTTTCTAAATGAAAAAGATTTTGTAGTTTTTCTGGCAGTGTATTATTTCTTGCCCTAAACATAATTAACATTGTTTGAAACTTAACCATGTCTTCAAGTTGAATTATTCTAGATTTAATAAATAATGTGTTTGTAAAGATCGACTGAATGTCTCTCCATGACATCGTCGGTGACTCTGAGCAGAGCGTGGAGGGTTAGGGTTAGGGTTAGGGTTCAGTGATGTCTGTGACTCTGAGCAGAGCGTGGAGGAGGACTGGTGACAGTTCAGTGATGTCTGTGACTCTGAGCAGAGCGTGGAGGAGGACTGGTGACAGTTCAGTGATGTCTGTGACTCTGAGCAGAGCGTGGAGGAGGACTGGTGACAGTTCAGTGATGTCTGTGACTCTGAGCAGAGCGTGGAGGAGGACTGGTGACAGTTCAGTGATGTCAGTGACTCTGAGCAGAGCGTGGAGGAGGACTGGTGACAGTTCAGTGATGTCGGTGACTCTGAGCAGAGCGTGGAGGAGGACTGGTGACAGTTCAGTGATGTCTGTGACTCTGAGCAGAGCGTGGAGGAGGACTGGTGACAGTTCAGTGATGTCAGTGACTCTGAGCAGAGCGTGGAGGAGGACTGGTGACAGTTCAGTGATGTCAGTGACTCTGAGCAGAGTGTGGAGGAGGACTGGTGACAGTTCAGTGATGTCTGTGACTCTGAGCAGAGCGTGGAGGAGGACTGGTGACAGTTCAGTGATGTCAGTGACTCTGAGCAGAGCGTGGAGGAGGACTGGTGACAGTTCAGTGATGTCAGTGACTCTGAGCAGAGCGTGGAGGAGGACTGGTGACAGTTCAGTGATGTCTGTGACTCTGCCATCAGGGAGGCAGTAGGTGAGGATGTCCGGTGGTTTACAGTTCCCATTACAGATGGCAAATTTGGGAGAGAGTGAGATGGCTCAGTGGAATTTGTTTAATTTGATTCACCTGGGTGTGTAGGCGTAGGTAAATGGTAAATGGTGCTTTTATCCAAACGCGCTTTTTTTTTTGTATTTTATTTTTTTATAATTTTTTAAACAAACATATAAACAAACATGACAACACACGATAAGATATACAAGCATTAATTAACAGTGCATATCCAATGAAATCACCATTTAGTTAAATGTCTTATACAGGATATACCCTTAATACCTGTTATCTAGTACCCTACACACATATGCTCCAGCTCGTATCCCCCCCCCCCCCTTCCGGACCCCCCATCGGATAATCCATCCATTATAACTTGTTCCTACCAGACACTACCTTTATATGCTAGCTTTTATTCTCTCCTCCCTGTCCAGTCCTTCTAGTCCTCCTAGTCCTCCCGGTCCAGTCCTTCTAGTCCTCCTAGTCCTCCCTGTCCAGTCCTCCTAGTCCTCCCTGTCCAGTTCTTCTAGTCCTCCTAGTCCTCCCTGTCCAGTCCTTCTAGTCCTCCTAGTCCTCCCGGTCCAGTCCTTCTTGTCCTCCTAGTCCTCCCGGTCCAGTCCTTCTAGTCCTCCTAGTCCTCCCTGTCCAGTCCTCCTAGTCCTCCCTGTCCAGTCCTCTCTAGTCCTCCTAGTCCTCCCTGTCCAGTCCCTCTAGTCCTCCTAGTCCTCCCGGTCCAGTCCTTCTTGTCCTCCTAGTCCTCCCGGTCCAGTCCTTCTAGTCCTCCTAGTCCTCCCTGTCCAGTCCTCCTAGTCCTCCCTGTCCAGTCCTCTCTAGTCCTCCTAGTCCTCCCTGTCCAGTCCTCCTAGTCCTCCTAGTCTTCCCTGTCCAGTCCTCCTAGTCCTCCCTGTTCCTGCCCTGTTCCCTTGCCCTGGCCCTGTCCGTTAGCCTTTCCCTTAGCCTTCCCCTTGGCCAGCTCGCCTCTTAAAGGCACTGTGCCTATTTTCCCAAGTTCTTGTTTTCCTGTAATTTGTGTTCTCCCTTAAAGGGACAGTGCCGTTTTCTGTTGTTTTCAATAAATGCCCTGTTCTTGGCTTACTCTCATACCTGTCTTGTGTTGTGCGATTGGGGTCGGTTACAAACCATAACAGAACGCTTAGTTTTAACCATTCATGAAGGCTATATAGGCACAGGAAGTCCTTCATTCCGACAGCCATCAGACTCTATAATGCATCACTGTGCCTCACTGCATCACTGAGCACAGGGTGACACTACTATCTTCCTGGACTTTTACTTTTACTTTACTTTTAAACCAACATAGTACAAATGTACACTTACTGTATATTTCTGTATATTTGTACAGTATATTTTATATTAGAATGTAACATTCTATATATCCCGGACCGTATTTTATTCTTAGGCTTATTGTTATTCTTATTTGTAACTTTGTTTTTGTCTACCTAAATGTTTACTGGTTACTGTGAGCGATTTGTAGTGCCAAATTTCCCTCGGGATGAATAAAGTATTTATATTCTATAAATAGAATATAGCTGAAGCATTCTGGGTTAGAAGCAGTTGGAATAGGGCCGGGGGAAATGCAGTTTTAGCCTAGGCCCTGGATTGTGATGGAAGAGTCAGATTCAGATTCAGAGTTTTATTTGCCACATGGAATCAATACAATCAGAGTTTCTTCATACACAATCATAAATATCATACCATGGACAAAAGGAGCAGGAAGAAGAATGAATCTTATAGTTACCTGCCCCTTATTCCTAAACTAAACGAGTATTTACTTAATGGTCGGCGTACAACCTAATTTACACAAAATAATAATTTATACCATTATACAAGAAACACACAATCCACAGTTAAACAAGAAAAAATTTAATAATAATAATAATAAAGAATAAAGAATAAAAGAAAGAAAAAAATAAGAAAAGATCTCACTATTCAGATCACATTTGACTGTCATACTGACTAAATATATATTTTTTTATAATTCTTTTTTAATTGACAAACACTATTACATCCCTTAAGCTCGCTATGGAGAGAATTCCACAACTTTACACCAATAACTGAAGGACACATCTGTTTAAGTGTGGTACGTGCAAACTGATGTTTAAAATTGTATTTTCTCCTACTAAACTCACTTTCTAAATGAAAAAGATTTTGTAGTTTTTCTGGCAGTGTATTATTTCTTGCCCTAAACATAATTAACATTGTTTGAAACTTAACCATGTCTTCAAGTTGAATTATTCTAGATTTAATAAATAATGTGTTTGTAAAGATCGACTGAATGTCTCTCCATGACATCGTCGGTGACTCTGAGCAGAGCGTGGAGGGTTAGGGTTAGGGTTAGGGTTCAGTGATGTCTGTGACTCTGAGCAGAGCGTGGAGGAGGACTGGTGACAGTTCAGTGATGTCTGTGACTCTGAGCAGAGCGTGGAGGAGGACTGGTGACAGTTCAGTGATGTCTGTGACTCTGAGCAGAGCGTGGAGGAGGACTGGTGACAGTTCAGTGATGTCTGTGACTCTGAGCAGAGCGTGGAGGAGGACTGGTGACAGTTCAGTGATGTCTGTGACTCTGAGCAGAGCGTGGAGGAGGACTGGTGACAGTTCAGTGATGTCTGTGACTCTGAGCAGAGCGTGGAGGAGGACTGGTGACAGTTCAGTGATGTCTGTGACTCTGAGCAGAGCGTGGAGGAGGACTGGTGACAGTTCAGTGATGTCTGTGACTCTGAGCAGAGCGTGGAGGAGGACTGGTGACAGTTCAGTGATGTCTGTGACTCTGAGCAGAGCGTGGAGGAGGACTGGTGACAGTTCAGTGATGTCTGTGACTCTGAGCAGAGCGTGGAGGAGGACTGGTGACAGTTCAGTGATGTCTGTGACTCTGAGCAGAGCGTGGAGGAGGACTGGTGACAGTTCAGTGATGTCAGTGACTCTGAGCAGAGCGTGGAGGAGGACTGGTGACAGTTCAGTGATGTCAGTGACTCTGAGCAGAGCGTGGAGGAGGACTGGTGACAGTTCAGTGATGTCAGTGACTCTGAGCAGAGCGTGGAGGAGGACTGGTGACAGTTCAGTGATGTCTGTGACTCTGCCATCAGGGAGGCAGTAGGTGAGGATGTCCGGTGGTTTACAGTTCCCATTACAGATGGCAAATTTGGGAGAGAGTGAGATGGCTCAGTGGAATTTGTTTAATTTGATTCACCTGGGTGTGTAGGCGTAGGTAAATGGTAAATGGTGCTTTTATCCAAACGCGCTTTTTTTTTTGTATTTTATTTTTTTATAATTTTTTAAACAAACATATAAACAAACATGACAACACACGATAAGATATACAAGCATTAATTAACAGTGCATATCCAATGAAATCACCATTTAGTTAAATGTCTTATACAGGATATACCCTTAATACCTGTTATCTAGTACCCTACACACATATGCTCCAGCTCGTATCCCCCCCCCCCCCTTCCGGACCCCCCATCGGATAATCCATCCATTATAACTTGTTCCTACCAGACACTACCTTTATATGCTAGCTTTTATTCTCTCCACCACTTCTAACCACATTGGGTCTCATTCTCGAACGAAGTTACGACAAAATATTTTGTCTTAGCCAGATTTCGGCCTATTTAAGACATACAGGTATTAGGGCTGGGAGTAGGAGTCTTCAAATTTTCCTGAGATCTTATTTGAGAGCATCTAAGAGTGCTGAGGAGCACACTTAAATATGCTCTCAGCCCACGATCAAATCTCATGATTGATTGACTAATTTAAAATGTTATTATAACTTGACAGACTGTGTTCTCATAGTGATTCCTTCACGTCAACGCTACAGGCCTCCTTGGAATTAATTACTTAATCATAATTAAAATAAATATGACAATATTTGTACGATAAGAAATTACGAATTTGATGTCGGAAAAATAAATAATATGGATTCATCTGATCACAGGGCAGCTGGATTAACCATATCTGAACCAGCTATTTTGGACAAATAATTATTCAGATATTCAAACACAATTATGCAATTATTGTGAAATGATTGAAAATAATAATAATTTAATGTTTTCTGTGGAATTTGTATTTCTTATTTGTTACACATCTGTTTTAATGATTAATTATATACATTTGAAAGAATGCAGGTCAACATGCAATGTATCCCATTGATTGGTATACAATGGGACAGACCTTTGTTTGATTGATTGATTGAAAACTTTATTAACAGATTGCAGAATGGGTACAGTACAGTACAGCTCAATTACATAAGGGGATGCAGACCAGAGAAAGAATTTCGTCTTGTTTACATCAGGGTCCCCCATTTTCAATTCATCATAACATATATGACACACATGACATACAGATAGACATTACTGCTACATACATTTATGACATACCAGATTTGCAAATACAGTACTGTTTGTGATACAAAAAGAGTCCAGAAAAGAGAGTACATTTGACGTAGAAACTGTTGGAGGAGGTTGGGTAGGGGTGGGTGGGGGATAGACTTACACTGTACAAGCAAAACTGTACATTGGAATATTGACAAAACCATACTTGGTCATTTACTGTACATTGGAGGGGGTTGATATAGCTATAAACCTGCATTCCTTCGAATATATCATTAATCAATTAAACTTATATTGAAATACACTATATAGCCTATACACCAACACTGAAATGACAGTGGATAAATAAATAAGAACTAAAGCTAATCAGTGGAAATAGACTGCATTAATATTCCATAACAAGTATTGTGTGCGCCTACGAATGAACAGTAGCCTATAGGCTTATGGAATAATAAGCCATACTGCATTCATTACGCCCGCCGTAGGCTATATATATGTCATTCATTCATTCATATACAGTACTGCGCGCGCGCGCGTGTGTGTGTGTCTGTGTGTGCACGCGCGCTGCGGCAGGTGTGTACCGCGAGCTGTATATGATGCCAATACATTAATCTAATCTAGCTTTGATGGGCGCAAGCGTGATTACGAAACCTAGCCGCATTTCTCGGAGACGCTCTCTGATTGGCACTGACTGACGCTAGGTTTCGTAATCACGCGGCTCGCAAAGCACTTTCGCCATTCCATTTCACACAGCTGCGTCATTAGTTGCCTTATAAGGACCATGGAGGCGGTGTTTTGTATGCAAATGAGCTGAACGGGAACGCGCTTTGGAGTTTACGACAGAATGTCATTCTCCAAGCAGATATCAGATCATATAATTTCTGCAACCGTTTCAGCCACTTAAGACATATCTCCAGCACGTTCAGGACTCAGAGTGTACTTGTCATAGATTATGTCTCAGTGGTTCCAAGATAAGTCTTCCAGAATATATCTTTGGAAAATTTTCGGGAATGAGACCCATTGTCATTTTGGATTTATTGAGACCCAAAATTCTTGCTGTAGATATTTCTTGATAAATTACATCGAGATATGTAAGAATCCAGACCTTCCGGCAAATTTTTTCCGGTTGAAACCATCGTGATGCTATCAGCTTTTTAGCCACTGTGATACCAGATAAAACCAATCTCTTTAGCTGTGGATGTACTGCACACTCAAAGACATCATTCAGCAGTAATACAGAGGGGTGTACAGGTATATTCAGAGTTAAGAGATTTGATAATTGTTGGGTCACTTCTTTCCAGAATATCTTAACTGGTGGGCAGTCCCAGTACATGTGCATAAATGTCCCCCCAATTTGTACATAAGGAGCATTTGGGGTCTTGTTTAAGACCCATTTTGTTCAGTCTTATAGGAGTTAAGTATGTCCTGTGAATATATAGTTAAGATTGATTTGTTGATGGTCCGGGTTCCTTGATGCAAGTCGAACATTTGCCCAGGCTTCTTGCCAGTCAAAATCTATCTCCAGGTCTGGTATATCCCTCCTCCAGACTGAGTCTAGATGGAGGGTTTCATATGAGGATGTTAGTAATTGATGATAAAAATCTGAAACAAAACCTCTCGATGTCTCTCTTTCATAGAAGAATTTGTGGTATCTGTGGTGTACAATTGGTATCCTTAATGGAACACTGTGAGCCTTCAAACATGCCAATAACTGTGCGTAAAAATAATATGTGGACTTGGTGAGATAATTTTTTTTGCGTATTTCATCATAACTACAAAAACCCCGTTTGTTGAAAACATCTCCTAATGAGTGTATGCCTTGCTTTTCCCATCTAGGGAATCTTATAGGTTGTTTTCCAATCAAGAGTGCATTGTTATTGAATAAGGGAGTATGATTATGCCATTTCTGTGGGATAGAATATTTTTTTTGTGTTTCACGCCATATCCGGATCGCATGAGTAATTATGGGGCCAAATTTCCGTTCGCATTGCTTAATTGATAATTTGGTGTATACTATGTCCTTCAACCTATGTGGAGCTACTATATTTTCTTCTAAATTTCTCCAGGATACTGATGCTTGGGGATCAAACCATGTTGTCAGTGGTCTTAAAGTGTACGCCTTAAAATAGTGGTAGAAATCTGGAAATGCCATACCACCGTCTGCTCTGTTTCTCTGTGCGGTGGATCTTTTTATACGTGGTGGTTTGTTATTCCAAATAAATTTGTATGTGGAGGAGTGTAATTCTTTCCAGTAACCCTCTGGAGGGGGTAACGCTAGCATTGAGCTGAAGAAGTTGATTCTAGGTAGGACGTCCATCTTAACTATTGATATCCGTGCCTGTACTGAGTTTGACCACCTGTCAAGGTCGTATTTGATTTTGTTTTGGATTTTTACGTAATTGTGCTTCACCGTTTGGCTTATGGTAGGGAATATTTCAACTCCCAAACATCTAAAGTGTTTTACCATCGGTATCTCTTCTGGGAGGGTTATATTTCTTTTTGCAGGGGCGTTAAGTGGGAGGAAGTCCAAACGCGCGTTTACAATTAGTTCCTCACATTTGACCCATTCACTCACACATTCACACACTGACGGCGGAGGCGACCGCCAACCTGCTCATCGGGAGCAATTAGGGGTTAAGTGTCTCGCTCAAGGACACTTCGACACGCTGCCCGGGAGGAGCGGGAATCGAACCGAGAACCTCCGGATTACCAGTCGACTGCTCTACCTCCCGAGCCACTGTCTATCCGAGGGATAGTGTCGCTGCAGATCACGCCGTCACTAGCCACCGTAGTGTCCAGTTCCATGCTGACCAGGTGAGTCGAAAGCTGGAGGTTCGGAGGACACTCAGGAGCTGGAGGCAGCACGGGGTTAAATCCGCCTGTAACGTTTTCCTCTGGACACTGGCAGGGTTGTCGTAAAATAAGCTGCTTCCTCGAGTGCTAGAGTTGGCTCGGTTAGCTCCCCTGGTAGCTCACAGAGTGCTGTGTAGTAGAGGTCTGCAAGCGCGAGGGGGCCCGCCGACACCGTGGATAGATTAGGGCCGCGCTCGGGGCGTTTTTTTTTATGCATAGATAGGGTTTGGGCTCCTTTTATTTGTCTCGCTTAATTTGACACACGCGTGCATAAGCGAGTCGCACACCCAGACACACAAAGAAGGAGACTGGTGTAGTGGTGTATATTGATCTGTGTTGTTTGATCTGTCTTTGTTTTGACTGCACACGTGCGTTTTGGTTACTATCACTTCCGGCGATTAGCATGTGGGTGTGGTGTAACATTGACCTGTACCGCGGGGGAGGGGAAGAACAACGAGGGTTATTAGGGTTCCAATGTTTTTTAAATGTAGGGACATGCTATCAAGGAAAAATGCCGCTAGGGTGCTAAGTAGGCTCTTGATTGTTATGCGTTCAAAACAAATCTGTTATGACATCCAGGGCCCTGTTTCTTGTACCTGGTTCAACTAAGTCGATCAAGATGTCATTATCCAGCTTCAGTTAACCCGATGTTTGAAGCCGGGATTTTCCTGTTCCTCGAAGGTGGATTCAGTCTCGTTAACTCAAGCCAGACTTGAGACCCAGGCTAAATGCGCGCGGCCGCTTCAGTTGAAAAGCCAGCACGTATCGATAGCAGAGAATCTGATTCTCTAGCGGCATTGATTGATTAATTGATTTAGAACTTTATTAACATATTGCAGTACGGCTCAATCGCCTCGCCGACAAGTTAAATGCGTTATCTATAGGCTAATTTCAAGTCCCTCATTACCTCAATCAATCAGATTATATTTCTTTAAACTTGCCTGCTGGATTGAATAATCAAATGAGATCTTGCTAGCGAAAATAATTAGTTAAACTGTTATACATAATAACGATACGGCTCCCTTACCCATTGATTGATGTATGGTCGATCTTTTACTTATCTTCTCTGTGGTCTAACGGGTTGTTCTTTTGACTTTCACGCAGACGACCGGGGTTCGAGACCCAGTCATCTCCTTCTTTTTGCAATATAGGAATAATTCAATTTGGTGCACGTTGAGAGCTATATAAAGAATGACATCCTCAATGCATGTAGATTTATAATATTTTAACTTAAAACTATGCTACCTTTGCGTATAATCATTAATATTATATTCCAAAAATTTATATTGGAAAGACGGGGTTTCAAACCCCGGTCGCCGGGTTGCCAGGATTGAGCACTACCGCTGAGCCACCGTGCCAGATGGGATAAATTCATTGTTTATACATTAATGAACGAGAGACCCGTGTTTAGAATATTCTTTGTTTTGAATGAAGTTATATCTCTTTATCCTCATTCATTAATGTGACGTCAACGGCTCATTCAATTTCTCAAATCCGTCAAACAGCGCATCTCATCAGACATCTTAATCCCAGTTACAATTAAAATAACCACATAATGTGTACATCGCACGAGCGAGTGCCACGGTATATATAACGTGCATTATTTAGGACAAAGTGAATTTAGTATCAGCATTTTGGGTCTATTTTACATTTCAAAAGCCCCCTCTGGAAGAATGGAGCACAAAAACGTAATTCAGAATGGTATAATGCAGATCGTAGACTGTGGGAATAATTTCAGGAAACGGGCTGTCACTTCTTTGCGGGGGCGTGGCGATGGTTCAGGCTAACTTGAACTTAAACTCTGCTTTCGACCAGGCTCAAACTTTTGGATCTGTTGTCATGGTGATTTGGAAAATCCAGGTACGGGGAACCGGAAAGTCCGGCTAACTCAGTTATCCAGTTAAAGTTATCCGGCTAACTCAGTTATCCAGGTACGAGGAACGGGGCCCAGGACAGTCTATTTTTGTTTTCATCGATAAACACCATAAACACATACACTACACCGACCACACAGGTAGGCCTACCCATGTACATGTCGAAATACTTCCCAAAGGTCAGTGAATACCACGATCACAACACCAGAGGGAGCTCCACAAATCATGTGCAACCCAGATTCGGTTCAAACAAGGGACTAAACACATTTCGCAATTATGCCACATCAATGTGGAATGCCCTACCCACAGCCGTAAAAATATATGAATCACTACCCACATTCAAAACCGCTCTCAAAGAGCACCTACGGGAGGCTGCAATTCGAAACTGGCCACTGTAAAGGTCCAACCCCCCCCCCCCCCCCCCCAAATAGACAGTCTCCTCCCCATCATATATAATCTCTGTTAGGATCTATGGGTAACAGTACTATATATTTGCATATCGTATATGTCACAAATGTAACAGTACTATATACCTGTATGTCATGTATGTCCCTATGCCATAAATGTCATGTATGTCATGTATGTCATAAATGTCACTATGAATTGAAAATTGGGGACCCTGATGTAAACAAGACAAACATCTTTCTCTGGTCTGCATCCCCTTAACAATTGTGTGTATTGAGCCGTACTGTATTGTACCCATTCTGCAATCTGTTAAATAAAGTTATATTTCGTATCTGGCTTATCGCGTCCCGCTCTTAAGCCTATTGAGATACCCCTTATCTCCTGTACCTACTGTACTCCACCACGAAAACAACTTGTACACCCACACCTGACTGGGTCCCGCCTCTATGGAGGCATAGCCTATAAGACCATGGCCATGGTCACCAACACACCCTTCCTCTATTTTCGTTCCATCATATTGGATGCAGTGCACCTTATGTAACTAGTAGTATGAAAAAGATTGGAGGAATTGCGTAATGTTGAAAGCTTACCGGAGGTTTCCGTGCCCCTGGCATCTTCGAAGCATGTTTCAGCGACACGACGGGCCAATGTTGATGTTTCCTCGTCTGACGACAGCAGATCGAGGGGCAGCGTACATGGTTTGGCTATCGGGCCGGCTTGTACAACGGTGAGCCCTGTGTCATCAGGCACGGGTATTAGTGTTAGTAATGCTGGGTTGTGTGTCGGCGCCAGGGGGGGATGGTTTGGTGAACGTTCACTGCGGTGAACGGGTTCCAAGCGGTCCTGCAAGCGTGCTGTTAAACAACTAATGCTAGCTACATGCTAATACTAATGCTACATGCTGAACTCTACTGCTACGCTGTTCTAATGTCTCCGCCGTGAGATGTTGTCACTTCTCCCTCCTCTTGCCCGGTTCATCAATGAAGGTCAGTCGGTAGCTGTTGTGGGGGTTTTGCTGAGTCCTATTTACCTTTTTACGGGTAAATGGGTTGACAACAGGGTAGGCCGTGGCTAGGTAGCCTAGCCAGGTACGGTGTCCCCATCTGGGAGCCGATGCGTGAGCTCGGCGGTGTAGCAGTAGAGCTATACTACTGCAGGATGGGACTTAACGGCGGGTTAGGGCTCAGCTGGCTAGTTCCTATCCACATTGGCGTCGGGTAGTGGGGCTATGGGTCCAGCCGACATTGTAAACATGTTGCGTGTTTGTGCGCAGGCGGTTGTTGATCTGGGTTCCACATCGCCTCACGCTAGGCTGTAGTAGTGTACAGCATGTTCTGGAGGGGTGTTCAGTGGGGGGGCTTTTTTCACCTAGAAAGCCCCCCGTATGAAACCGGCCCTTTCTGTCGGGGTCCCCCCTTGGGTGCGATTGCCTCATGGGTGGTGTCAGGGTCAGATCTCCCGACACGGAACGCTCTGCTCGCACGGTTCCAGGGTTGGCTACGCACAGCGGGTGGGACCGGGCCAACTATCTACAGTTCCTGGCGGACCTGCGCCACATGGCGGCGGGTGCGTTGGGAGTGTCATCACATATGACTACGGCAGTACCATATGTCGAGGTGGATGGAGAGAACGCTGAGGCGGGGACTTGTGTTTACACAACCCCACCCGTTTTCGGGTTTGGTACAGACCCTATTGTCAGGGTCTCCAGCAGTGACAGCTCTGGTCAACGAGATCCAATCTCTGTGGACAAAGCAAGCCATCGTCGTGGCGTTCTCCTCCCGGTGTTCTCTGGTGCCTGAGAAATCGGGAGGGGGGGGTGTCAGACCCAGGCTGGACCTGTCCCATGGGAAGGTTCAGCATTTTTTGGATCGTCTCCTACCTGTTGAACACTGTCAGGTGGGGGTCTGGTTCTCCTCCATAGACCTGTAGGATGCGTATGCGCATCTCTGATCTTCCATCCTGGGGCTTACCTATGCTTCCTTTGCAGGGTTAGCGAATGAGTACCAGAGGCTGCCGTTCGGTTTTCTCTGGCTCCCCGCATCTTCACCAAGTGCGTGGAGGCCGCACTGGGGCCTCTGCGTCGTCAGGGGTTACGGAGTGTATTCTGCCCTGACGATGTTCTGGTCCTTCGCGGTCAAGGTGGATCGTCAGGTCTCGTACCAGGCAGGTCCCTACCAGCCTGGGGTTTGCTGTAGACTGGGAGTAGAGTACTCCTCTTCCCAGTCAACGGTTGGAGGGCTATGGGCATCCCTCTCAGAGCGTGTTGTCAACACGCTCGGGAGGTTCCGTCCTAGGACGGTTACGGCGCTGTCTCACGTCACGTTTTTCACCGACGCCTCCCTCGCTGGTGATGCGTCGGGCCAACGCAGTAGGGGGCAGCTGGCAAACCATGCTGCCCGGTCTGCGCTACGTTCAATGTGTTGGTATTGAAAGCGGTCCTTCTGGTCCTCAAACGGTGTTGATCAGGACGGACAATGCGACGTCAGTGTCGTATATCGACAGACAGGGAGGAGTACGCTCCCCCCGTCTGCACCAGGCGGCGGGCGGCTGGCTATGGGCGTCCTCCATCTGCGCGGCCTGAGGGCTCCCTACATCCCCGGCAGGGAGAATGTGGGTACAGGTGTACTGTTGCGGGGCGGTCCTCATCCTGACCGGTGGGGATTACGTCCAGACATAGCCAGGCAGGTCTGGGACCGATGCCGTGCCGCTTGGGATTCTTCCCCATACATCTGTTAGGTCAGTTGTTGGGACGGGTACGTTGAGGAGCGCAGGTTCTTGATCCTGATGGCGCCGGACCGGGGCACAGCTGTGTGGTCCCGGTCCTGATCCAGCTACTGGTAGTCTGGAGAGGATGGACCTTTCTGTGGTTGATACCATCCGGAATGCGCATGCTCCCTCCACTGTTGCGCTTTGCGCGGGCAGATGGCGTATGTTCCAAGTGTGGTGTAAGGCGGGGGGCCGGGACCCAGTCTCCTGCCCCCTGGATGCTGTCCTTAGTTACCTCCAGTCTCTCCTTGATAGACTGTCGGCTTCGACGGTGAGAGTATATGCAGCAGCTATATCCTCCTATCATGAGGGATTTGAGGGGATTGTCTTGGTCTTGTTCAGCCACCCTCTTGTGAAGCGTTTCCTGCTTGGCGCTCGACGCGTTAAGCCGGTGCAACGCTCCTTGGCTCCGACTTGGGATCTTCAATTGGTCGGTTGTCCTTGGCCCCGTTTGAGCCGCTCGAGCAGGCGCCGTTGGAACAGCTGTCGTTCAAGACCGCGTTCTTGCTGGCCGTCACCTCCGCTGAACGCGTGGGTGTGCTTTGTGCTCTCTCGGTACGTCCAGAGTGCCTGTCTTTCGTCCGATTGCGGTGCCACTCTGCGGCCTAATCCTGCCTTCGTGCCTGTAAATATCCGGAGTTCTTCCGCTCCAGGGATATTGTGGTTCAGGCGTTTCATCCGCCTCCTCACGGTAGTGAGTTAGATGCGGGCCTTCACCTGTCATGTCCGGTCCGTGCTTTGGGAATTACCTCAGCCGTACTCAGGACCTCGGGGTCACCGCTCAGCTTTTTGTCTGTCACGGTGGTTCTCATGCCGGTAAGGCACTATCGAACAACGCCTGTCCCATTGGTTGTGCGAGGGCATTGCCCTCTGCTACACGTTGGCTGGGCAGGATCCCCCTGGGGGCGTCAGGGTGCACTCCACTCGTGGGGTGGCTGCCTCTGCCGCTCTCCTGGGTGGGGCTTCGGTGGAGGATCATGGTCCTCCCCGGGCCCCTTTGTAAGGTTTTACCTCATGGACATGACCGGGGGTTCTGTCTCCCAGGCGGTTCTGGGGTCTGTGGCCTTTCCTGCTTCCCGTCCTTTGGTAGGGTAGCAGGAGTGTGTGGGTATGGGCCACAGTGTGTTAGGTCACACGTGGTTCCGCCTGTGCTGTGTGTTCAAGGGGTTCTAGTTCCCTCTTGCTCGCACTCAGGTGGAGTTGACTGCGCCCCCCCTTCATTAGGAAGGATGGGGTGACAGGGCTCCCCGAACCCCTTGATGTGGGCTTACAGGTCCTCAGGGGGTACATCTGTCGGGTCTCGCGTCCGCTCTAACCCATATCTCAATAGGCTTAAGCGCGGGACGCGATAAGCTAGATACGAAATATAACGATAGGTTATGTATATAACCTAGTTATATGAGTATTGGCTGAGCGTCCCGCTCTTAAGCGGCCCTGAGTTCCCTTTTGAGGGATCTTTTACTGGAACGGGATTTTGGCGAGGAAGGGTGTGTTGGTGACCATGGCCATGGTCTTATAGGCTACGCCTCCATAGGGACGGGACCCGGTCAGGTGTGGGTGTACAAGTTGTTTTCGTGGTGGAGTACAGTAGGTACAGGAGATAAGGGGTATCTCAATAGGCTTAAGAGCGGGACGCTCAGCCAATACTCATATAACTAGGTTATATACATAACCTATCGTTTTCATTCATTCATGTTCGGTGTGTTTGATTGATTGCTTGATTGAAAATGTTATTACCAGATTGCAGAATGGGTACAATACAGTACAGCTCAATACACACAATTGTTAAGGGGATGCAGACCAGAGAAAGACTTTCGTCTTGTTTACATCAGGGTCCCCCATTTTCAATTCATCATAACATATGACATACATGCAGGGCCGCCTGGGAGAAATGCAAGGCCCTGTGCGAGATTTAAACGCGTTTACCATAGCGGTGCCGGCAACAAGTCCCTCGCGGACTATAGCCGACTTGAGCATGGAGATATTCTCATAATGAAACACCAAGCTCACCTCCCTCGCACCAGGTGCTGACACCAGGCCACACACCGTTAGCTACTACAACAGCTAGCCGGCCCGTTTGGCTCCCGAGAGAGAGAGAGAGAGATATATCCACGGCGGGAATAGAATAGAGTGCATTAAAAACTCACCAAACGTCCAAGAGGATGGAGACAACCGCGTGGAGTTGACGAAGTTCATCTGCCGAATGACCGTCCTCTTCATCTTGGCATAACAATGCTGCACGCGCTCTCTCTAGGTTAGCTAACGCTAGTTAGCCTTTAGCTAAGCTAGCTACTAGCCGACATCATCATGGCTATCCCGACTGAACCACACGTTAGCACTCAATATTATAACGTAGCTAAAGCTAACTAGCTGTCCCTGCCTTTAGCCGGGATGGCTAGCCTGACTGAACTGTCTAACATGCAACAACTTTCATCTTCAGTCCATCTGCCGAATGACCGTCCTCTTCGTTTTGGCTGGCATAACTAAGCATAACCTCCAAAGCTGCACGCGCGAAATAGTCAAACGCAGCTGACGCACACCGGCATACACATGATGTAACCCCTCCCTTCTTGAAACCAATCTGCAGAGCCCCAGAGCTCCAATAGAGAATAGTGCAGAGCCGCAGAGCCAGGAACATTCTACAAACGTGTCTAATGTGAAATATATAAGCATATAAGCAAAACTAGATTTTAGGTCTGTGATGAAAAAGGGCCTCACGGGAAGGGGGGCCTCGAAAAAAAATTATAATAATAATAATAAAAATAATAAATAGAAAATATTTTTATTTTTATTTTTTTTTATTTTACAAAGTAGTACAAAAATTGTTTACAAAGAGTATATACATTTGAGGGTTGAAGAAACTGTACATTGGAGGAGGTTGGGTATGTGGGGTGTGGGGGGGGACTGTACATTGGAGGTGGTTGGGGGGGGGGGGTACATTGGAGGGGGTCGGGTTTAGACATTTACAGGGGCCAGTTTCGAATTGCAGTCTCCCGTAGGTGCTCTTTAAGAGTGGTTTTGAAAGTGGGTAGTGATTCACATTCCTTTACAGCCATGGGTAGGGCGTTCCACATTGATGTGGCATAATTGCGAAACGTGTTTAGTCCCTTGTTTGAGCCGAATCTGGGTTTAACATTATTTGTGGAGCTCCCTCTGGTGTTGTGATTGTGGTATTCACTGACCTTTGGGAAGTATTTTGATATGTACATGGGTACCGTAGTGGTGTAGTGTATCTTGTAGACCAGGCCCATTGCAAGTTGAGGTACTCTGTCGTCTACTCTAAGCCAGTGTTTCTCAACTGGTGGGTCGCGACCCAAAAGTGGGTCGCGGGGCCATTTTGAGTGGGTCGCGGATGTTTGTGTAAAAGAAAAAGAAAAAAGATTTTTTATTTTTTTTTTCTCACTACCTATCTTTGTGAAAGTGGCTTCTCAGCTCTGGTCCAGCTGAAGACAAAGCGGGGGAACAGATTGGACATTGAGCATGACCTCAGAGTTGCTTTGTCTACCATCACCCCAGACTTTGAGACTTTTGTCAGGAGCAAACATCATCCCCAGTTATCCCATTAGTTCCCTGCATGTTAAGCTAAGAAGTCTGCTAAGAAGGATATATTATTTATTATTATTATTTTATTTCATTGTGTTTTTAGCCCTTAGTTGCACTTTTGTTGCAACCCCAGTTATCCCATTAGCTCCCCCAAACGTAGGTCTGTTATGTTAAGATAAGAAATCTGCTAAGAAGCATATTATTTATTATTATTTTATTTCATTGGGTTTTTAGCCCTAGTTGCACTTTTATTGCAATCCCAGTTATCCCATTAGTTCCCCCAAACTTAGGTATGTTATGTTAAGCTAAGAAGTCTGCTAAGAAGCATAATTATTTATTATTATTATTTAATTTCATTGGGTTTTTAGCCCTAGTTGCACTTTTGTTGCACTTTTTTGTGTTTATTTCATGTTTTGAAAGATTGCATATTATTGCAATTTTTTTTTTTACATAAATCATAGTGGTTAAAAATTTTGGGTCGCGACTTAATGACTAAGGAAAATGTTGGGTCCCGAGGCTAGACCAGTTGAGAACCACTGCTCTAAGCCATCCTAGGTTGTCAAAGTGGGCAGGGGTGAGGTGGGTTCTAGGAGTAAGGTCAAGCAGTAGTCTGACCAGTTTGTTTTGTGATGTTTGTATAGTTTTTTGTGGTGCTTTGGTACCATGAGGTGCAAGCATAGTCGTAGTACCCTTGAATGAGTGCTCCTGCCAGCGTCTTCAGGGTATTCTTGTTTACCAGTGAGGAGATCCGGTACAAGAATCTAGTTTGTTGGTTGACTTTTTTTTATTACATTGGATGCCATTTTGTCACAGGAAAGATTTGCCTCTAGGATGGAACCTAGGTATGTAATTTCATCTTTCCTTGTGACAATATTGTCACCCAATGTAACTGAGAAGTCTATGTGTCTATGTGTTTGCACGTATGTGTGTGTGCAAGTGTTAGAACGGATCGTCGCAATGCAACTTACTGACCACTTATCAAACAATAATCTTAATGAATCTTTTCAATCTGGCTTTAGAGCCTTACACTCCACCGAAACGGCAGTTACCAAAGTCACAAATGACTTACTGCTCTCTCTTGACTCAAACCTCACTTCTGTGCTCTTATTGCTTGATCTCAGTGCAGCCTTTGACACTATCAATCACTCGATTCTTCTAGGTCGGCTTATTACAGATATGTGAGAATGGTTCTACAAATCCTTCCGCTACGTTCTTAATTACGGTCATGTCAATGTCATTCCAATCCGTTTATTTTTACAGTTCTTGAGTATGGCCATGATTGCATTTCCATCTGTTGGAGTAAGAAACATGGAGCTTTGGTTTCTATGGATTGAGTCTTCTACACCCACACTTAGTGACGGACCGCTTTCTGTGATTTTTTCAGCTAGACTATGTCCAACCCCTACAAAGAACTTGTTAAAGCCATCGGCCACTTCCTCCATATTACTACTTTTCCTGCTGTCCTCAATGAAGTAATTTGGATACAGTCCACCTTTTGGCCCTTTTCTTATTATGTCATTAAGCACTTTCCAAATACCCTTGCTATCATGTGTAGCAGGGTGGATTATCCCTGCTTCGTGGGAACTGTGGTGCACGGTCACTAGGTAGCGAGACACAGTAGAACTCTGGCTAGCTGCACCTCCGTCTTTGGGGTCCGGAGCGTCAACTGGAGGCTGGCAGTGGGAGTGTATGAGGCCCAGGATTTACAAACCTGGTCCGGTACTCTGGTCTTCCTCCCTCTCTCTTGGGCAGTCAGCAGTACTCCCCAACACACCCTCACCCTCCACAATTGTCTCCTTAGCCCCCCCCCCACACCTAATGACTGGATGGTAAAGAAATAACTTGGTTCCCCCGCAAGCAGTACCCTCCCTCAGTAACACCAGAAACCTTACAGTGGGAAATGGAAGGTTGAATAGGAAGGGGTTAATAATGGATATATTACCCGCATCAAAGGGTTAGGGTTAGGCTCAATAAAAGACACACACACAGTGCTCCCGTTCTGGATGAGTGTTATTGTAACGTGGCCTAGTTACAACAATGCTACGTCTGGTGATTATTGCACCATGGGTATCAACACACAATAATTACACTGGCATAAATCAATTATATAATTACACCCAGGCACCAAGTGCTCTCACGTCTGGGCTGAACACAGTATCTACCTTCTCTAAGGGATTACATATACTGCTCCAGGTCGGTAATATGGGGAAGGAAGGGGGAACATAGGGGAGGAAAATAGAAGGATTCACTGAACGGGAAATATTATGAAACACACACCTTATCACGCTCAAAGAAAAGGAATGAAACAAAAGAGTGAGCCCACAAAATACCAGTAAAGTCCTATCTTAATGCCGGCATATATTGTTCGGGGTACCCCTATGGAATGGTAGTAGCAATGTTACTTTTGCCCGCAGGCTGCACCACACTGTGTATTGTATAAGGAATCGGGAGCATCAATGCTCATTTGTACTCATCCGAAATGGCCGCCTCGCCACTCCACTGTTGTCCGGGAGGCAAGATGGCGTTGAACGCTCTCGGCGAGGATGTTAGCAGGCGGAGCTGGGCAGAGAGGCAGCGCCGGCTGAGAGCGTGTGCTGAGCGATGACGACCCCTGCTGGATGGGAGGAACTCCCGTAAGCCGCAGGCAGCCTGGTGCAGGTCTGAGTGAAGTCCGCCGGAGCAGGCTGAATGCAGGCAGCCGGGTGCAGGTCTGGTCGAAGTCAGCCGGAGCAGAATGGTTGTTGGCCCACGCTCGTCCTGGTGCGCGCACTCTATACCGCACACTGTAACTACTATAACTCGGTGGTTAAAGACTTGGATACTTGGTTAACCGCACGTTACTTATACCGCACACAGTAACTATCATAACCCGATTGCTAGTGCCTGGCTCTGCACTAATTGTTCATATACTATCGCTGGTACTGCTAGGATATCGTGTCCACTAGCCAGTACTTGTTATCACCCGTTGCTATCTCACGGGGCCCTCTGGCATAACGTCAGCAACAGGGCTCTCCATAGCCCCCGTTAGCTGCGACTACTCGTTGTCCAAGTTCACTGCCGAAGAGGACGGCTTCCGCTTGCCTCCTCCATATATCACCTCCCAACTCTCTCCGCCACTCTCTGCCTGCTACCGCCCCCTGCTGGTCCCGCCTGCCAGTCACAAGGGGAGACGCATTGTAGAATATGATCCAGTACTGTCATTTATAATCCATATTCCAGTGCTCTTATGAAGGGGACGCTTGTGTCATTGTTCGTGTGAGTATCAATGAAACTAGTTAGAATGTCTTTGTGTACAAAAGGGATATAAAACACCAGTCAGCAGTCCTGAATAATATACAATATTTTTCAGACTGCTACACATGTTTATTCCTTTCTAGTAAATTGGCATAAAAAACCTTTTTACAATTCCTCATAATATTGGTTAGTTTGTTTTTATATAGTTTATATTTCAATTCAGACTCATCCGTCCTATTTGTAATACTGTGAGGATTGGTTCTTTCCCCGCCACACGCTTCTTGGGGTGCTGTGATGATTGGTCCGTTGCCTAACGCACACTTCTAGGTTAAGTATCAATTACCATCACGCACCTGATGTGTGTGCTAATCAGCGCCCCAGAGGGCTTTATATACCTGGTTCTTCCTTCTATCGTTGTCGGGTCGTTCTGGAATACAACTGCATTTGCCTGTTTTTTCCCCGTTGCTGTTCCTGGTCTACTTTCTCTCCAGGACCTTTCTGTGGAGAACCGCTGTTGAGAACCTTGTTCCCCGTTTGGAGCTGCGCCTCGTTTTGCCCGCTTTACGCGTTGCGCTTGGGTGAGTGGAACCAAACCCCTCTGGATTATTCTGATTGTGTGTATTGAAGAAACACTGAAGACTGTCACTATCATTTGGTTCTGGATTATTCTGATTGTGTGTATTGAAGAAACACTGAAGACTGTCACTATCAATTGGTTCTGGATTATTCTGATTGTGTGTATAGAAGAAACACTGAAGACTGTCACTATCAATTGGTTCTGGATTATTCTAAATTGTGTGTTGTGGGGAACACTGAAGACCGTCACTGTCAATTGGTTCTGGACAGTGGCGGACTGGGACACAAATTCAGCCCGGGACATTCAGACGCACCAGCCCACGCACCGGCCCCGAAACCGGCCCACACAACGGCCGTTATGAAACACTTGTCCAGTATTAAACAACCCAAGGCTGTGGCTAAGGAGTCAACAACAGGGAGACCAAATCTACACCCCGCCCCTAGATGTGCACTCGTGCACAGTGCACACACACACACACACACACACACACACACACACACACACACACACACACACACACACACATGCATATACCGTTACTTCCTGTCATTGGCATATTTTTTTTTTTACTAACATCTTAGTGCCTCATTAGCCTAGAGATTAAGGATACATGAAGTATTAACTACACCATAATAATATTGAGGTTTTGATCCATAGAAAGGTCTGTGCTACACAATTTCAGTTAGATTGGATTTATTGTCCTTTAATTTGGCACTCATGACATTAGTTGCTTGCCGTTTAATCAACATCGAAAGACCCCCCACTTCTCTCTCTCTCTCTCTCTCTCTCTCTCTCTCTCTCTCTCTCTCTCTCTCTCTCTCTCTCTCTCTGTGTATGTGTCTCTCTGTGTGTGTGTCTCTCTCTCTCTGTGTCTCTCCCTCTCTCTGTGTGTCTCTCTCTGTGTCTGTCTGTCTGTCTGTCTGTCTGTCTGTCTGTCTGTCTGTCTGTCTGTCTGTCTGTCTGTCTGTCTGTCTGTCTGTCTGTCTGTCTGTCTGTCTGTCTGTCTGTCTGTCTGTCTGTCTGTCTGTCTGTCTGTCTGTCTGTCTGTCTGTCTGTCTGCATTCACACTCACACAGTCATATGCTACTGGTGGTCGTGAGCAGCATCAGCAAACACAGCTGCCCTGTGGCAGACTGACGGAATCATGTCTGCTATTCAGCGCCAACCACCATCAACAACCTTCATAAATACATTCAACATTAATGGAATAGGCTAACTACCAACTTAGCTGTAGCAGTTAGCTGTTATATGCAATCACATTTGTTTAACTACGGGGTAGTAGTTGACCTAGTTGTTAGCTTAAGCTAGTTAGCTGTGGTTATTTACAAACATGTAGATGAGACTAATCATATACAGATCGAGAACATGGCTAACAGTTGGGAATTCTAAGGCACATCTTATTTAAGCATGTAAAATGGCAACTAATCAATTCAATCAATTAGATTACCAATATTATATCAACATGAAAATTTGGAAGGGAACATAATAGTATTTTATTTTAGTATTTACTATTATAATATTAGTAGCCGATTAATTTGCAGCCCGTCCTAGGTTCTGATTGGCTCTCTAGGTTAGCACTTTAGCTTCTGATGCTGTGGTGGGCACTAGTCCTAACATTGCTAACTAAACTTTTAGTCAGAGAAAAAAACTTCACGAGTCACGACTATTTACGTCCACGTGCTGTAAGGAATCAGGAATACGGAAAGCACATTGTCTTGTAATAGAATGACTGAAATCACTGCAAGAGCTAGTATAGGCTAGCTAGCCCTCATGAACCGGCAGACACCAACAGTAGAATATATGCACTAGGCTACTGCATGCACCTGTCATGTTACTGTTGGTTCCTTCCACTTGAACTTCATCATCATTAGCAGCAGCAGCTACTCTAACGCCAGCCCTTCCTCTACTAAACATGTCTGTAATTTTAGAACATTGTTCTGCGTCTTTTACTAGCAATTTTAGTTTTTTAATTCTAGCTTTTTCAGCTCCACCCTTTCTTTTTTTGTGTTCTCCGTTTCTTTATTTTTTTTATATATTGATCTTTTTACCCCTCCATTTTCCTCCGATTTTCTCCCATCCCAATGTTAGTCGTATGCCAATTCCCAATCCCCTTCCTGGTCGCTGCGCACTTACCCCCCACAGTCGGTCTGGGAGAGTGGAGGCTACCACGTGCTTCCTCCGACACACGTCCAGCCAATCACTGCTTCTTTTCACCTGGCAGCGCGGATTCTCATTGAGAGGGCGTAGCGTGTGGAAGGATCACACTATCCCACTCAGGTCCTATCCACGCTTAGCAGGCGCCCCGACCGAACTGTAGGAGTCGCTGTTTACAACAACCCGGACCCACCCCTCCAGCTTCTCCCACCCTCTAATACTGCCAATTGTATTAGTGGCCAGCCAAGCCAAGCTGGTGACAACCCCGGAGCTGTGAGCTGGATTCGAACAGGCGAATCGAGCCGCTCCGGGGTTTGGTGACGAACGCAATCTCCGTTACGCCACCTGACCGCCTGTGTTCTCCATTTCTGCGCTTCTAGGCCTACTCGCGGTTGGGAGGAAATGTGAATCTCATTCACTGAGGTCTCATGTCTCATTCAAGACTGGCTAACAAAAGAATGTCTTTCACTTAACACCAATAAAACAGTGTGTATGATGTTCACAAAGTCACCAGTAGAAGTCACTCACTCTAATGTGTTTCTGGGAGAGGCGGAGCTGGACATTGTACATTAATTCAAGTATCTTGGGGTCACATTGGACTCTACATTGACCTTCAAAAAGTCATGTGAAGAAAGTGACAAACACAGTCAAGTTTAACATCGAAAACTTCAGGCAGATCAGGCCCTGCCTGCCAGTTAATGCTGCAAGGATGTTTCTGCATTCAATGATTTTATCACACATCGAGTACTGTTTTATCAACTGGTCTCTTTCATATGTCACTACTCTTACACCAATATAATTACTCTAAAAAAAAGCCATAAAAGTATTTGATAGGAAACCAATTTCATTTCATCACTGTAATGTTTTAGAAAAACATAACATGCTAAGTTTTGAGAATTTCCAAGTTTTCAAATATACTTGCTTCATGTACAAGGTTCTGCATGGACTTGCCCCTCCCCCATTGAATGAGTTCATCCAACAGAAAGCAGACACTGGCATTACCACCAGGGCCATCAGTAGAGGGGACTGTAAGGTGCCTTTTCGGTATACTACCTTTGCAAAAACTGTGTTCTCTGTTATATATATATTTCTTTTTCTTTTTTATATTTTAAAATAGTACACTCATTTGAGTAGTGGAAAGGGGGTAGGATTAAATAAGTGTATACTTCTTCCTACTCCTTTTTGAACATGTAGATTGAGTTGTGTTTTGCTTTTGTTATTGTTTGTTTGTATTCATTGCATGTTCGAAATAAAGATTTCAAATCAAAAGGTGGTAACTACTGGAATAGCCTACCAGTTGTGATTAGAGAGTGCCCTACATACTCCATGTTCAAGACCCATCTTAAACTGCATCTTAAGGCAAACCAGAACTGTGATCATTTTTAATCTGATTTAGTTTATGCAACTTGTTTATTGTTTTATTGCCGGCCCACACACTGGCCCACACACCGGCCCACATAATGGCCCACACACCGGCCCACATACGGCCCACACACTGGCCCACACACTACACCAGCCCACACACTACACCGGCCCACACACCGGCCCACATTACTGGCCCACATTACTGGCCCACACACTGGCCCACACACTGGCCCACACACTGGCCCACACACCGGCCCACACACCGGCCCACACACCGGCCCACATACTGGCCCACACACCGGCCCACACACTGGCCCACACACTGGCCCACACACCGGCCCACACACTGGCCCACACACTGGCCCACACACCGGCCCACACACCGGCCCACACACCGGCCCACACACTGGCCCACATTAGTGGCCCACACACCGACTCACACACTGGCCCACACACCGGCCCACACACTGGCCCACATACTGGCCCACACACCGGCCCACACACCGGCCCACATACTGGCCCACACACTGGCCCACACACCGGCCCACATACTGGCCCACACACTGGCCCACACACTGGCCCACACACTGGCCCACACACCGGCCCACATACTGGCCCACACACCGGCCCACATACTGGCCCACACACCGGCCCACATACTGGCCCACACACTGGCCCACACACCGGCCCACATACTGGCCCACACACCGGCCCACACACTGGCCCACATTAGTGGCCCACACACCGACTCACACACTGGCCCACACACCGGCCCACACACTGGCCCACATACTGGCCCACACACCGGCCCACACACCGGCCCACACACTGGCCCACACACCGGCCCACATTAGTGGCCCACACACTGGTCAAAAAAAAAAAAGTAAAAAAAAAAAAAAAAAAAAAAGTAAAATTATATATACTCCTTTTTCTTTTTTTTCTTTTTTGGGACCAGCCCACTTTGGTTCCGGCCCATCGGGATTCGTCCCGAACGTCCCGATGGCCAGTCCGCCACTGGTTCTGGACCCAGCTAGGGAGGAGGGAACCACACTGCCTCTGTGTTTCGTTGGACTGTTTCTGATATCTCTCTCTCTCTCTCCGTTTTCCACCTTGAGCGAGAGCTGGGAGTATCTGCAGAGCCGCTACAACGTCACATGCCAATTCCCCACCACTATCTGCTGGGAGTATCTGCAGAGCCGCTACAACGTCACATGCCAATTCCCGACCACTATCACCAGGAGGATTCTGCAGAGCGGCAGATGATTCTGCCGAAGGCAGTCTCCCTATTTGTTTGATTATTGTACTTATCCTTCTTCTGACTCTGTAAATAAATATGCCCTAGCTTTTGGCTAACTCTGAACTTCCTGTCTGTGCCGTTGCGTTTGAGGTCGGTTACAAACCATAACAAATACATTTCTTATACAACAGGTTTTTCTTTTTACTGGCGTTCATCAGTCCCTTGGTTAACCAGGGTTTTGTACAGTAATTTTTCCTGTTACATTTGACTAATGGGCAATGCTTATTATACAGATTCATGAAAATATCCAGAAAGGACTCATAAGCAGCATCAGTGTCCTGTTCTAGGTACACAGTTTCCCAATGCTGGGCCATTAACTCATTCTTAAGGGCATTCATTGAGCTATCAGTCTTAACCCGTATATATTTGGGTGCAGTGTCTGTTCTATTCTTTTTGTAATTAACTTCATACACCGTAAACACAGGTAAATGTCCGAAATGTCATTGATTAATAATCCACTAATGGTGTTACCAAAACTGTTACAAAATATGTTATCTATTAGAGTAGCGCTATGGGAAGTTATTCTAATGGGTCTGATAATGTTTGGAAGCAAACTCATACTGAACATTGAATCAATAAATGCTTCTGTTGTTTTATGATGCTTAGCCTTTAATAAATCAATGTTGAAGTCACCACATAAAAATAAGTCCTTTTGACCGTGACTTGAAAATAATGTCTCCATCCACTCCGTAAATTCTCCAGCGTCCGTCCCTGGCTCCCTGTAAATACAACTCACAATAATGTTTTTTCTTTTTTCCATTTGGATTTCAACTGTTACACATTCAAATAGATCGTCCACGGCCCTTGACATATCGTTAACCTTTTTACAGCACAAATTACTATCAATGTACAATACCACCCCTCCTCTGTCTTTGCTGCTTCTATTTACCCAAAACATTTCATAACCACACATGTTAAAATCTAAGTAATTGTCAGGCTTCAGCCAAGTCTCAGAAATAGCTATGATACTGAATGGTTTATCAAATTTTGCAAATGCACAGTCATCTTCGGACCCCACCCTTATCTCTGTGTGCCTGTGTGGTTGAGAAGGATGACCACTCTGCTCTCTCTACCCTAAACCCTGAGAACCTATTATTTTCGTAACCTATTCTTTTCAAATTTCAAATTTCAAATTTTAAAAACAGGTTAAGAGGCGGGACTTCCGACCTTTAGGGCGGGAATTCCGCTCATTACATCATCATCAGAATCAGCGGTCGCAGGACATAATCGTCTACTATAATATAATCAATCAGCATCTCTCCATCCCTTACTCTCCTTTGCAACTTTCCATAAATTCCTTTGCATCAATTCACATAAAAAAAGAGTATATCCACAATGAAAATGAATTCAGAGAACATAGATAATAAAGCCACAGATGAAAGGAACCTGCCAACGTGGTAATAGCTGTATTTTCAAACACAGTGCATATAGGAAGCAGCATTCACACACCTACATTTTGTTGTGGAGTGAAAAGGGAATGCGTCTTCACAAATGTCTCTCATTTTCACGTCATCTTTGGCTATCCACCTGATCTTGCCCATGACCTTTTGGAGGGTATAATCCCTGCAGAGCTAGCTCATTGCTTAAGAGTGCTTATATCCAGAAAGCTTTTCACATTGGCTGATCTGAACAACGCCATCAGTGGCGGCTCTGCCACTAGGGGCGCAAGGGCGCCGACCCACCTGCTGCCAGCTGCTGTTAAATCACAGAAGAAGAAAATAAAACTTTTTAGTTTTTTGTTTTATAGCCCTATAAATAATATAAACATGTTTAAAATGAATAATATTTACTCATTTTAAGTATGTTTGTATTTCCAATGCACAATATAACGTTATTATCTCAAATAAAAAAACACTCGTTTTCCTGAGCAGGAAGTGACATCACGTTTTTTTTATTTTTTCGTATTTCTCTGCCCGGGCTAGACACGATAACGCTCTGAGTGCGCGTCACAGTTTGATCGCTGTATCCGTCACAGCCAATCAGTGCATAACGCGTTGTGTGTTGAAATATGACTATTATGTTGGAATCCGGGCGCGATTTGAAGCGGTCTAGCCAGTAGCGTCAAGAATTTCTGTAGCCGCATTTCACGGAGACGCTCTCTGATTGGCCGACGCCAGTATTTTTTTCCGTAGCAGAATTTCACAGAGACGATATCTGATTGGCCGAATCCAATTTCTAATGTTCCAATTCTAGCTTATTCCGGCTAGGTTGGTTCCTAGGTTGGTCCTAGGTTGTTTGTCTTAGAGCGTGTCGTGACTGCAAGTTCTTTAGACTGTTAAGCTTAGGCACTCTTTCAAAGTTGGTTAAGGTTAGAGTTTGTCTTAGAGCATGGCGATAGAACGCCAGGTAGTTTGCAGTCTGTTCGAGCGGAAATGGACAAAGGAATGAAGTACTTGTGACTGTTGTGTGGTGCTGCTAACAAGCTAACACTTGGCTAACAAGCTATATGGCGGATGCAGTCTGGACACAGTGGACAGTGGTCTGGAATTGTCATCAACAGTGGATTATACACTTTATCAAGGCAAGCCCTGAACGTGTCAACTAAACAGTGAGTCTCTCTCGCTCTCGCTCTCTCTCTCTCTCTCTCTCTCTCTCTCTCTCTCTCTCTCTCTCTCTCTCTCTCTCTCTCTCTCTCTCTCTCTCTCTCTCTCTCTGTGGTTAACGTTAACGTTTGTAAATAGTTTTTTTTAGGAGCAGTACTGTTAGGCTACTGCTGGCCATTCATGAAGCGAGACATTGCTGATTGTTTATTTATTTTATAACACAAGACTATGACTACCAACTGCCTAGCCAGCCGTGTATCAATCTTGGATGCAATAATAACGTTACCACACTGACTGTGTCGATGGCTCATTGATTTAACTACTGCAGCTCTCTCGGATTGAAAATACGTGGATTATGGCTTGTTCAATATCGTCTATGTTTGAATGAATGAATGAATGAGAACTTTATTAACAGATTGCAGAATGGGTACAATACAGTACGGCTCAATACACACAATTGTTAAGGGGATGCAGACCAGAGAAAGACGTTTGTCTTGTTTACATCAGGGTCCCAGATTTTCGATTCATATCGATAGTTTAATTTTTTTTTTTTTTTTTTATTTAACCTTTATTTACCCAGGGTAGGTTTGCTGAGCACGGATGCTCTTTTTCAGCTACGCCCTGCTTCACATTCACACAGTTCCATTCACATCTGGGAGCTGCCCAGTACAACCACAGTCTGACACTGTTGGCCACTGAGCAACTCCACTGGAGCAGTTGGGGGTTTAGTGCCTTGCTCAAGGGCACTTCAGCGGTTGGTGTTAAGGGTATGGGAGAGAGTTATTCATTCACTTCCCCAGCCCAGATTTTTCCTGCCGGTCAGGGGGATCGAACCAGCGACCTTCCGGTCACAAACCTGCTTCTCTAACCTTTAGGCCACCGCTGCCCCTAGCCTTGGCTCGTTTAACAATATGCAAAATATGTGTACAGCCCTGTACTCATACTGAAGTTATTCTTGGTATATAATAGGTCTGATTGTGTAACGAATCGATTCCACGTCGCGCTGTGTGTGAGATAGAGAAGGAGAGAGGGAGAGATCTGCCTGTGTTTGGAGACGGGCGAGTTTTGTTTCTAACTTTTCTATTTATATATTGTGTTTCAAGTTGTGAATTAGAGTCTAGACTATACTTTATTTGACTGGTTGTGTGTTGTTGTAGTAACAGCTGAGCGACTCGTTCATAAGAGCCGATTCATTGCCGTGAGCGTGAGTCGAATCGCTCACGTCTTGCCATGAGTCTGTTGCGTGGTACTGTCTAGCCATCAACACTGAGGAAGGAACATAATTGTTCCGAAACATGTTTGTTTCAGGCTGCCATTAAATATACCAAAATCTGTGAGTGCTGGTCCAAGCGTATTGCTTTCTTTTTCTACTGTACATGTTTGCAAAATGTTTGGTATAGCGCCCCTAGTGGCGAAGCACCCACCGGCCGCCACTGAGCGCCATTCTGAAGTTTCCCTACAAATGGGCAGACAGGACAAACAAACCTCATGTAGTGTCACAAAGTTTCTCCAGCAGAAAAACAGTGGGAGGAAACGCTCATGAAAATTAGAGTTTGCTCCGGTTCTTACCTTTTTTGGTTGGTTCACTTGTACCTGAAGATGAGCCTGCATGGCTTGTTCTTATGGATCTGAAGGACATCACTGAGCTTGTAGTTGCCCCTGTACATAGTGATGACTCGCTGGCTTTTTTAGAAAGTAAAATCCTAGAGCACAGGCAGAGATACCAGGAGTTGTTCCCTGCCATCAGGCTGCTACCAAAACACCATTATCTGGAGCACTACCCCCAGATGATTAGGCTGTTTGGTCCACTTGTCGGACAGTGGACAATGCAATTTGAGGCTAAGAATAGCTTTTTTAAACAGGTTATCAGACACACAAGCTGCTTCAAGGATGTGCCCCTCTCTTTAGCCTCAAAGCATCAGATGATGATCGCTTACCATCTGAGCTCTCCATGTCTGAGCAAGCCTAAGCTAGAGGTCTCAGCTGTATCCACTCTACCAGTAGACTTACTCAAAGAGGAAATAGCACAAGTCATCAGGCAAAAGTTCCCTGACACGCCTGCGGTTCAACTTGCACAGTGTGTGACAACCAATGGCATAACCTATAGGAAGGGAATGATAGTGGCCCACAGAGCAGAAGGGGGATTGCCTGAATTTAGTGAAATTGATCAAATCTGCATTTTACAAGAGAGTGTATTCTACATTGTCCAAGAGCTTTGTGGTTGGTACAGAGAGCATTATAGAGCCTTCGAACTCAGCCCAGCACCCACAAGAACATTCACTTTTGTGGCACTCTGTGAACTCCTGGATACTTATCCACTGGTTGACTACAAGATTGGATCAGCCCGAATGGTGACATTGAAAAGGCATATTGAAATAAAAGGTCTGTCTGTCACCGCCACTGTCTGTCACTCACTCTCTGTCACTGTCACTCACTCTCTGTCACGGTCTATCTCTGTCTGTTTGTCACTCACTCACTGTCTGTTACTGCCATGGTCTGTCACTGTTTGTCTGTCATAAAAGGTGTGCTATCAGGGGGGAATGGGGGTTATTGGGGAAAAGGTAGTCTCACGTTAGTGGAGAGAGGTCTGGTTTCCATTCACAAACGTACTGTACTCAATACTTGAAAAGTAGGCTTTTACCACTTAATTTGGAATCTGAAATGTATGGATGTCTGATGTGATGTCTAATAACTTTTTTTGTGTGTCTACAGAGTAAAATACTTTGAAGATGGCGACTCCTGTGATCCTTAAGATCATCTTGACTGATGGCAGCTCTCAGAGATTGACTCTCTCCCATGGATTCCCTGCATCCATTGATGGCCTTCTTATTGAAGTGATGAAACAGTGTGGACTTCAGGGCAGCTTCAGACTTCAATTTAAGGACTCCTTGTTTGGAAATAATTTCTTTAACCTTACCTCCATTTCAGAACTAGAAGACAAAGGTACTCTTAAAGTTGTGGATATGTCAAGGCCCATTGTTCTCTATCCAGTCCTAAACCCCCAAGCTCTCTGCCCTTTCTCTGGAAATACCTCTCTGCTCTCGTCGGATGGATCTATGGATATACTGTCATCGAGTGAGTCTACAACGTCCTCTTGACCTACTTCTTCTCAAGTGCCTGAATCTGTGGATACAGATGTACTGCCATCAATTGAGTTTAGGAGCTCACGGTCCTCTTGGCCTGCTGTTTTCCACGTGCCTAAGTTCCCCTATGATGCTGAAATAAAACTTGAGCAGGCAAATTTAGCTTATAGTCAAAATGGCACTGTACTTACCCCTGATCCAAAGTTGAAGTCAGCCATCCTTGAAGGTTTAGTGCAGGAAATTGTTCTGTATATGTCAGTGATACGGAGATGGAACAAACAGCCCAGAATCTTATCAAGGCACATCCATGTTTAACTGAGAAGGGGTCCAGCACTGGATATGGCGCATGGAAGATGAGTTTAAAATATAAATTGGGTAACTACCGCAGAGAGCTGAGACAACTGGGCTGCCCAGAGGTGACGGTGAACTCTTTAAGAAACAAACCAACAGGAAAGCGTGCAGCCTTTGGTGTCAAAAAGGCCAAGAGAGCAGAGGTTAACTTCTGCCTACCATACCCATCAGCAGAAACGGAGGAAAGTCTGGAGGCCATGCAGAAAGATCTACTCTTGGATGTGAAAAAGAGGAACAACAGAGATGTTGTGAAACTGAAGATGGAGAAGACTTTCGCACATAGAAGACTTGAAGTCGTCCGTGATGCACCAATGGTGGAGCCTTTCATGGCAAGGTGGCCAGCTCTCTTTGAAGTCAGTGAGGTATGGCTTATCTCATCTTGGATTTGCTGTTGATAACGTTACAAGGGAAGTCTTGGGTCCATTGTCAAACTGCTAATATGATTGTATATTTCGTTGTGCTATATCTCCCTCTTCCTGATCGGCTGTATATATAACAGTGGCTTTCTACCCTCTAACCATTTTATTCTGATTCCTGTGCTTTTTACCTGTCTTCAGATCAATGCTGAATTCAAGAGAATCACCACCATGCCATTTCAGTCCAAGTTCCTGTCTCAGCTTGATCTCCACTCTGACAACCTGACGAAGCTGTTCCAAAAGAGGGGAGGACAGCTAGGGGAAAAGCTCAAAAGACAAATGGCACAAATGGCTGACGTAAGTGCTAACTGGTCCCACTGTCATGAAAAACCTACAAAGTTATGAATTATGACTGTTTTGGGGGAATTAAGATTTTTTTTATTGAGGAAAGGCTATGGAAATGAATTTTTTAGTTACCACAAATGATTGGTAAAGAGGGCAATCAAATTGTACAGGAGGCCATGAGTGCTTTTATTTTTCATCTTTTTCCTTTCACTATTTGCATCTTTTTGTCTCAGTTTGAACCTTTCCTCTAAAATGAGGTATAGTAGGCTACCGCTTTCAAACCTCTAGTGCCGCGTTACTTTTTCAATACTGGTATACCGTGCAACACTACTCACAGCAAGGCTTGTGCCATCGTAGGAATCCTACTGTTATATTCTCAGAGAAATATGTAGTCATATAACAGTTTGAACCAGTAGTTGACTTTAAAATAAAGCACAATGGCTGAATTAAGACACTAATCAAGAAATGTTCTTTTCAGTGTGATGACGTGGATGCTGGACGAGAGTGTATCCTGAAGGGACTGTGTATCTACATGGGTGAAGATCCAGAAAGCCTTGTGCGAGAATATGTGGTATGTACATGAATTGGTGCTTATTTCTTTTCTCATTGACATTGGGCCTTGTAATCCATGCAGAGTAAGGTCTGACCCATGACTAATTGTAACAGAAAGTATCTTCACTTTTATGTTTATATTGATGCCACTGTATGTCTGTTTGTCAGGGCTGAGACATATTTTATTTAGCCACAGACTTACCCCCCCCAACATACCACAAAGCGCTTCGGGCAGTCCTTTGTGCCGGTGGAAATCAGGCTCCACAACCAGGCAGGGCCAGGACGGGCTAACTGCTGTGGACTGCAGGAGCTGGGTTGTGGACTGTAACCAATTAATTTAATTATTTAACATCATGATTTGACTTGTTTATTTTTCTTTTCACCATTCACCACTTATAGCTCTATTTTAGCCCTATTTTAGCTCTTTTTATCCCTATGTATTTGTCCATCTTGTTTTTAACACATACTAATAAGTGTATGTTATGTATTAACTGTTTTTACTGTTTTTAAATTGCTGTTATGCTGTAATAGACATCTGAATCTCCCCTCAGGGATAAATAAAGGTTTTCAATCAATCAATATAAGGTGTTAGCCCTTGTTTAACCTTTGTCTGTTTTCTACAGGGTATGGATGAAGACGTCATCAACAAGGCCATCGAAGACACCACTGTGAGGATTTATGTTCTTAAAGATCATGCTTCAAGTGACGATCCAGAGAACATAGGAATTATACTTGAAGGCACCAAGATATTGGAAGGTCTGGATAATGGCGCATTAGCTGTTGCAATGCTGTTCGGACTGATGTATGCCTTAAACCTCAGCTACCCTTCGCAGCTCCGCTACACCTTTGAGGTAGTCCAAAAGATTTTCATGGAACTGGATGGAGGTAAACTTTCAAACAAGGCACTCGCTCTAAAAAACAGGCTCTTTCAGTGAAAGCATGTTGAAAATGTTAATTAGCTAAAAACTTGTTGACCGACAGAGAGAAACAAACAGAGACAGACAGACAGTGATAGACATTGGGCCCACTTGTATATATGCGCCGCTGAGGCATCTTAAAGGAAAACTCCAACATCTTCCCTGGAGTTGGACAAGAAGATACATACCTTTTTCGTCTCTCTGCATGCATTGGGCTTAGGGAATGCCTGGACCGTTAGCCTAGCTTAGCTTTATCACTGGAAGTGGGGCAGACATAGCCTAGTTCACTACAGTCAGGAAATATACTCCAAATACAATAAAAATACAACTCCCAAACGTTCCTGTAAACATGTTGTGACCTGTGTATTTACCACGTCTCCCAGTCACACAAGTCACACGAGTCTCCCAGTCACACAAGTCTCCAAGTCACACGAGTATTAGTCTAATTTCCCAAAATGTTGGAGTTTTCCCTTTAAGATCACCTGCTATCAAAATGTCTCAATCAAACCTGCACCACCTCGCCGTCTGTTGTTATTACATAATTTATTTCATTGCTTTTTATAAACATACGCACTTAACGTTTTTAAATTTTTCAGCAAATCTCTTCATTACACCAATACTGATGTTCTGTCAGAACAGTATTATGTTTGTAGGTGAAGTATTTACCTATGCTGTCGATGCAGGGTTTACTTGTTGTTCAAGTAAGTTCAAGTTACTTGTTGTATTTTGTATTTCTCTTCATCCATTACTTAATCTTACACCAGATGTGTATCAACAGTAGTTTTTTTCCCCTTATTTTCATTTGTTTGTGGTAACAGTTCACAGTATTTTGTATTTGCCTTTTAAATCCTGTTTATGCTGTTAAAGAATGCCTTAATTTGTAGTGATGCAAAAGCTTTGACCTACTTGATAGTTTCTGTTACATTCCCAGCACCTAACCCTGTAACATAAATAGAATAGAATAGAAATACTTTAATCATCCCGAGGGAAATTTGGCACTACAAATTGCTCACAGTAAACATTTAGGTAGACAAAACAAATCACAAATAAGAACAAAAAATTGCCTAAGAATAAAGAATAAAATAAAATACGGTCCGGGATTCACATTTCCTATGTAATGAATGTACATGCTAATATAAATACAGTAAAAAATAGAGATCTACATTAAGTGTATTGTAAGTGTAATATTGACAATGTTGTTTTAAAAGTAAAAGTCCAGGAAGATGGTAACCATCACTCTGTGCTCAGTGATGCAGTGAGGCACAGTGATGCATATATAGTCTGATCACTGTGCATCACTGAGCACAGAGTGACAAATCAAGACCATTGGTTACATTATTAAAGCTCTGATCTATAATTATAATAAAAAGATCTACTGCACTAACAATTCAAAACATTATGGAAATGTACTAGTGCTATCAATTCATAATTAATGGATATATCTTTAAATACAAGGACAAACACTATCCAGCAAACTGTGTTTTAATGTGTTATGATGCTGTTAAAGAATGCCTTAACACTTTGATCGCCATGGTTAAATTCATAATTTACCATCCCTAGCCAGCTCTATTTGTCTATGGAGAAGTTCCCCTTCTTTGCAGGGCTATAACTTTTTAAATTCTATTGCTAAATTGACATTATTATGGCCCATTCAATGTCCTATATCCATTGTTCAGGGTGTAGCAACGTTATACTTTTTCATTCACATATTCATACTAAAATATGGTCTAAAGTATAAGTATGTTTTTATCGTTTTCTGCAGCTTTCTCCAGAACTTGATTTATAGCCCCAAATGCATTATATTGATGATCAAATACAGTTTGGTAGCGATCTGTGCCAGATAAAAAATTTCAACTGGAGGTACTTCTAGAAGTTACTACGTATCTTCTGATGATGACCGGATGGGCGGGGGGTCGTTTATAATTCCGTGGGCAACGTTATATCATTCACCTAGTGTGGGTCATATGATCATCAGAGCAGTTTATATGGAACACGTTAGAAAATAACGCTGGATCTTACCGTATCTTCCTCGCGCCGTTGGACGATCAGCTTGGAGTAGACAGTTTTCGATTATGGGATGTTGATTTAGATGAACCATTTCCAGGTTGTATAATACTATATACGTCCAAATAACGTTGTTTATTGAGTTAGGGCGAGTGATTGATTATCCTGTGTGTCGAGACGGAGTCCGGCTAACGATTGCGAGTGCCCGGACGAAATATGGATGAGCACTTCCTGTTTGGCGCGTCACTTCCTGTTGGCCGATCTGCCGATCGGCCACCAGATGGCTCTCTTGAACCGTTAGAGAGTTGAGTGGAGATCAGCAGTATATCTCAGGACCCCGGAGGAGAAATATGATTTCGATCACAGATTTTTTAAATATTGATATCAAAGACGAGTTACGGCGTCTTCGGCAGAATGAGCATGGCGAGCAAAGACGAGTTACAGCGTTCCCGGCGATTAAAGTGTTAATCTGTAGTGATGCAAAAGCTTGGACCTACTTGATAGTTTCTGTTACATTCCCAGCAGTATTTATATGCTGTCGATGCAGGGTTTACTTGTTGTATTTTGTATTTCTCTTCATCCATTACTTAATCTTACACCAAATGTGTATCAACAGTCGTTCTTTTCCCTTATTTTCATTTGTTTGTGGTAACAGTTCACAGTATTTTGTATTTGCCTTTTAAATCTACAGTGAGCATATGCACTTTATAGAGAACCACTGAAACATTATACTACAGGTCATGTTTTTGTTCCCAAAACTACATTGCAGAGCTTCAAACACACCAAGACACATACACACAACATACACACACATTTGTATAACACCAAGACACATACATGCAACATACGCACACATTTTGATCACACCAAGACACATACACGCAAAATACACACACATTTCTATCACACTAACGTACCAGGAGTTCTTAAACTAAATTAAAAGAGAATTAAAACAAAACATACAACTGCCACCCATTTAAGGTCCCGAACAGTTTTAGAAACATTGACTATCTATTATTATATATTGACTATACTAGCCACTGCTGTTGTTTACCTGTTCAATAAAATGTTTAACATTTTTGGTACATAACTCTGACTCTTTGCCTTTTTTGGCAATGACATGTAAGATTTTATGCACTTGAACAAATCAAGTTAGATTTACATTAAGAAATCAAGTTGTGTTAACTTGAACAAATCAAGTTAGATTTACATTAAGAAATCAAGTTGTGTTAACTTGAACAAATCAAGTTAGATTTACATTAAGAAATCAAGTTGGAGTTAGTGTTGAACATCATTAAAGTATGTTAACATTACACAATTAAATTGTGTTTACTGTAATGACAAATATGTAGAATCAAAATGTTTATTTTAAGTAATCTTAATGTGAATGAAATATGTTGGGTTCACAAGCAATAAGTAAGTGAGGAGAACGAGGAAAAGTATGTCAGTTGGACATATTCTGATCATGTGGAACCAATGTACACATTAAAATCAAGTAAATCCAACAAACTTTATTTTTCCAGTGCATATTAGTGTTGACAGAATATTGGCTGAAAAAGTCAGATAGTGATTCCTCCATAGCCTTGGACCACTATAATGTTTTTTTATGTAGCAGGGTGGATTATCCCTGTTTATGGGAGTGGTTGTACACAGCCACCTGGTAGCGGGATGCAGTAGATTTGAATCTATCTGAACCCCCGTCTTTGGGCCCGGAACGTCGAACTGGAGGGCGGGCAGCAGGAGCGGATGGGGCCCAGGATTTACTAACCTGGGGGGTGGTACTCTGGTCCTCCTCGCCTTCCAGGGCGGTCAGCAGTAGCTCCCCACACACTCTCACTTCCCCCAGTACCTCCGTTAGCCCTCCCACACCTGGTGACTGTTAGTTGAATAAAGATATTGCGCTCCCCTCAAAGCAGTACCCTTCCTTGACCACCTGTAGAGACCTTTAACCATATGCTGCGAATAGGGTGGAAGGGTTAAATAAATATACTACAGTCATATATTTACCCGGTCAACAAAGTTAGAATATGGGCTCAGAAATAGACACACACACCGTGCTCCCATCTACGTCTCCTTTATATAAGCCTGGTCAATTAGCAAGTTACAGTTTATACTTTATGTGGTTCATATGACATATATTCACATTAGGCACCGGGTGCTCTCACTCACATTACAGGGGAACGCTATTCCCAACATAGGCACCTAGTGCTCAATACATTACTTCAAAAGCCTGCTTGGATTAGGGGAAGACCCAGTGTTATGGTTTGAAACCGACCCCAACAGCACGGCACAGACAGGTAGTTCAGAGTTAGCCAAACACTAGGGCGTATTTATTACAGAATCAAAAATGAGCCAAATAACAAATCAGAATTAACAAAAAGGAGAAAGCTTTCGGCAGAGTTGTCTGGTTTAGAGGTGGGGAATCAGCGTAGGCGCCACTACCTCTGCGGCTCTGCAGATACTCCCGGATCCAACTCGGGGAGGAAACGGAGAGAGAGAGAGAGTGGTCAATAATCAATCCAACTGTACACAGTCAGAGGCAGTGCAGTTCAGTCCTCCTTAGTTGAGTCCAGTATAAATCACAAGTGACTTGATCTTCGGTGTACCCACACACAAGTTAGCTGAGTCCAGTACCAAACAAAAACGGTACTTCTTCAGTGTTATCCAAACACACAATTTAGCTGAGTCCACTACAACACAAAAACGGTATTTCTTCAGTGTTATCCAAACACACAAAAAACAGAATATCCAAAAGGTTTGTTTCCAAAAACTCACCAAAGCGCAAACGCGTAAAGCGGGCAACAAGGCACAACTCCAACGGATGATCGAGATATACTCCAGCGGCGACTTCCAAAGACGTCCTGGAGAAAAAGTAGACAAGGCACAACAACGGGGGGAAACAGGCAATAGCAGTAGTAATCCAAAACGACCCGACAACGATTGATAGAAGGCCCGAGTATATGAAGCTTCTGGAGCGCTAATTACAAACTACAACAGGTGCGTGATGGAAATTGGTAATCGCTCCTGAAGCGTGTGGCGGGGAATGGACCAATCATCACAGTACCTTGAAGAAGCGTGTGGCGGGGAATGGGCCAATCCTCACAGTACCCCCCCCTCCACGGGAGCCACCCGGCGACCAGCCCGACCCGGCTTGTCCGGATGGGAACGATGGAAGTCGGTGATCAGGTCGGGGTCCATGATGAGCTGGCGGGAGACCCAGCTCCGTTCCTCCGGGCCGTATCCCTCCCAGTCCACCAGGTACTGGAATCCCCGACCCCGCCGTCGGACGTCCATCAGCTGACGGACCTGCCACTGGGGGTGTCCGTCCACCATCTCGGGAGGAGGCGGATCCGGAGCAGGGGGCATCAGGGGACTGAGAGAGACAGGCTTAACCCGGGACACATGGAAAACGGGGTGAATGCGCATGGACGCAGGAAGCTTAAGACTCACCGCCGCGGGACTGAGCACCTTCAGAACCTCAAAAGGACCGACGAACCGGGGGTTAAGCTTCTTGGCCGAGGATCGAAGCGGAAGGTCCCTTGCGGACAGCCACACCCTCTGCCCAGGCTGGTACGTCGGCGCAGGGATCCGGCGCCGGTCAGCTCCACGACTGGCGAGCTCCGACGACCGGAGCAGTGCAGTCCTGGTGATCTCCCAGACCCATCGGCACCGGTCGAGATGGTCCTGTACGGAGGGAACTGCCACCTCCGACTCCTGTGCAGGGAAAAGAGGGGGTTGGTAGCCCAGGGAAACCTCAAAAGGTAAGAGGCCGGTGGCGGAACTGACCAGGGAGTTGATGGCGTACTCGACCCAGGGGAGGAACCAGCTCCAAGAAGCGGGTTTCTCGGCAGCCACACAACGAAGAGCAGACTCCACGCTCTGGTTCATCCTCTCCGTTTGTCCGTTAGTCTGGGGATGATAACCAGAGGAAAGACTGACTGTTGCCCCCAATCCCTTGCAAAAAGCCCGCCATACCTGGGAAGTGAACTGGGGCCCCCGGTCCGAGACGACGTCCTGGGGAAACCCATGGAGGCGGAACACGTGGCGTGTCAGGAGGTCCGCTGTCTCGGCAGCCGAGGGAAGCTTGGGAAGGGCCACGAGGTGAACCCCCTTGCTGAACCGATCCACCACGGTCAGTAGGCACGTGTTCCCTTGGGACGAAGGAAGACCCGTGACGAAGTCCAGCGCCACATGGGACCAAGGGCGGCTCGGAATGGGAAGCGGCTGCAATAGCCCGGAGGGTGCCTGGTGGGAGGCCTTGCTGCGGGCGCAGACCGCGCAGGCCAGAACGAACTCCTTGACGTCGTTCCTCATGGTGGGCCACCAGAATCGACAAGCCAGGAAGGAGAACGTGCGATGAACGCCCGGGTGGCAGGCGAACCGGCTGGTATAGCCCCACTGGAGGACCCGGGACCGGACTGAGTCGGGGACGAAGAGGCGACGAACAGGAACATTGCCGGGAGCGGGATGGAAGCGTAGGGCACGCCTTACCAACCCCTCGATGCCCAAGGTGACCACTCCCACCACCCTGGCCTCTGGGAGGATGGGAGTCGGATCCTCAGTGGTTGGAGCCCCCTTGGAGTGTAACCGGGACAGGGAGCCGGCCTTCGTGTTGCGGGAACCAGGGCGAAAGGTCAGCGAGAAGTTGAACCGACTGAGGAAGGAGGAAGCTGGCCCATCTTGCCTGCCGGCCGTTGAGACGCTTGGAAGCACGGATGTACGTCAAGTTCTTGTGGTCCGTCCAAATGGTGAATGGTTCCTCGGCCCCCTCTAGCCAATGACGCCACTCCTCCAAGGCAGCCACAACCGCCAGCAGCTCCCGATTGCCGATGTCATAGTTCCTCTCGGCAGGGAGGAAACGACGTGAGTAGAAGGCGCACGGATGTACCTTCTGGTCCGTTGCCGACCGCTGAGACAAGATAGCCCCTAGTCCAGTATCCGAGGCGTCCACCTCTACAATGAACTGTCTCTTGGGGTCTGGGTGGAGCAAGACCGGGGCGGTGGTGAACCTCTTCTTGAGGGAACGGAACGCAGCACAGGCCGCTGGGGACCAGTCGAACGGCAGGGCGGGAGAGGTTAGCCTGGTAAGTGGTTCCGCCACCTGGCTGTAGTTCCGGATGAATCTACGGTAGAAGTTTGCGAACCCGAGGAAGCTCTGTAGCTCCTTCCGAGAGGTGGGTTCCGGCCACTCCTCCACGGCCCGGATCTTGCGAGGGTCAGCTCGGGTCAAGCCGCTCTCCACGATGAAGCCCAGGTAATCGACGGAGTCGGAGTGAAATCGGCACTTCTCTGCCTTGACGAAGAGCCGATTGTGGAGGAGGCGCTCCAGCACACGGCGGACATGCTGGATGTGTTCCTCGAGGGTCTTGGAGAAAATGAGGATGTCGTCCAGGTAGACCACCACAAACTCCTCCAGCATGTCACGGAGGACGTCGTTCATGAGCGCCTGGAATACCGCCGGAGCGTTGGTGAGGCCGAACGGCATTACCAGGTACTCGTAGTGGCCCCTGGGAGTCTTGAAGGCGGTCTTCCATTCATGGCCCTCTCGGATACGGACCAGATGGTAGGCACTCCGGAGGTCCAGCTTGGTAAAGACGGTAGCCTGGGTGAGAGGCTCGAAGGTGGAGTTCATGAGAGGAAGAGGATACTTGTTCTTAATGGTGATCTCGTTGAGTTGGCGATAGTCGATGCAGGGTCGAAGGTCTCCATCCTTCTTCCCAACAAAAAAGAAACCGGCCGCCACCGGGGAGGAGGAAGGCAGAATGAGGCCTGCTTCCAAGGACTCAGAGATGTACTTCTCCATCGCTGCCTTCTCAGGGACGGTCAGACTGTAGAGGCGGCGGCCGGGAAGGGGAGCCCCAGAGCGGAGGTCGATGGCACAGTCGTAAGGCCGGTGAGGCGGAAGGGCCTGAGCCCGGGACTTACTGAAAACCTCCTCAAGGTCGTGGTATTCGGGGGGTATAGTCGAGAGGTCCGGGGGCGGCTCACAAAGGGATCTCCGGGGCGAGGGACAGGACGCCGCCTGAAGACACTGGGCATGACAGGAGGAGCTCCACCCCCTGATGGTACCGGAGAACCAGGCGATGTGGGGCTCAGGCAGCGCGAGCCAGGGCCGACCCAGGACTACTGGGACAAGAGGGGATCTGGTGATAAAAAACTGGAGTCTCTCAACGTGGTTACCAGCAATAGTGAGCAGGACTGGACAGGTGCGTTGAGTGATGTCAGCCAGGCGGTGCTGGTCCAACGCGAATACCTCCAAGGGTCTCACGAGGTCCTCTAGTGGAATGTTGGCCTGGGTAGCAGACTCGAAATCCAGGAAACTCTCGTCAGCACCCGAGTCAATGAGTGCCTCCACCGTCGCCCGTTGGTCCGCCCAGGCCAGGGTGACGCTCATCAGACGGCTAGGTGGTGCACGGGTGTGGGAACGAGAAAAACGGCTCACCAGGATCTCCCGGGGTCCCGGCGAGCCTGGTCTTTTGGCCGGGTGGGGCAGTTGGAGATACGGTGCCCATCCCGGCTGCAGTAGAGGCAAAGGCCGGACCTGAACCTGGCCTCCCATTCAGCCTGGCTAAGCTGTGAGCGTCCCAGCTGCATGGGTTCCTCCTCGGGCACCGAACGGGAGGGGAAGGAACCACCAGTTGTGGAGGGAGCAGGACGGACCGCAGTACCGTCACGAGTGCGGGGGGTCTGGGGGACGTCTGGGGGTCCCAGTCGGGCTCTCTCACGCCTTCTCTCCCGGAGGCGTCCGTCGATGCAAATGGCGAGGTTGAATAGGTCCTCGAGGGAATCAGGCTCCTCACGGGTCGCGAGCTGGTCCCTTACAGCGTCGTTGAGACCCCTCATGAAGGTGAGACGAAGCGCTTGATCGTTCCAACCGCTCTCCGTTGCCGCCAGTCTGAACTCCAGCACGTAGTCGGTGACCCCGCAACTGCCCTGCCGGAAGGTGCTCAACCGCGCTCCTGGGTCCTGGCCACGAGCTGGGTGGTGGAAAACCCTGCGGAGCTCTGCCACAAAGTCTGGGTAGGAAAAACAAAAATCAGCCCTCATCGACCAGGAGGCAGTAACCCACTGTGCTGCCCGGCCTGAGAGCAGGTTAGTCATGTAAGCCACTCGGGCTCCCTCTGAAGTAAATCGGCTGGGTTGATGAAGAAAAACCAACTCACGTTGCATGATGAATGTGGCGTATAACAAAGCAGGGTAGCCGGACCAGCACTCACAGGTTCAATGTTTTTTTAATTGGCAGCCTGAATCAAAGCAGACATGTTTCGGACTAATGTCCTTCTTCAGTGGTATGGCTAGCACTGGAAATGAATTCAAGGTGATGATTATATACACCTGGCAGGTAAATGACACGGCAGGAAATGACATCACAACGCAGGTGTGCCTATGCAATATGACTAAATGAATGACCTATCAAAATAGAGTACAATCATAATTTATACATATGTATAGATATATCTATATCTATCATCAATAAATTTATAAACAATACAATACAAAACGAAACAAAATTACCAGAAACTTGATAACATATAGCATGCCCTTTCATTTATAGGGCTAATTGAGCCACTTTACTTGAATTGAATTAATTGATTTCAAATTATCCATAGGGCATCTAGTTTGGCAACAAACAACATCTTTAATCAGACCAGAAATAACAATGTGGGAGTAAGGAGGTTAAAGGAAACAGGTTAAGACGTTCTCTTCATTCATACCTTTAGGTTCGATACAATTAAACAGGTGGATATAATAACATTCACGTTGCAGCAGCAGTTTGTGTCTGTCTCCACCTCGCGCTGGCCTGAGTACTAGCTCTAGTCCCATATATTTGAGGTCGTTGACGGTATGCTTACACTTAGAGAAATGCCGAGCTACCGATGACTTGACATCTAAATTCCTCACAGCACATTTGTGTTCACTTATTCTTGATTTAAAGGCTCTCGTTGTTTTGCCCACATAGGAAAAATTACAAGGACATTTTAGCAAATACACCAGATTGGACGAATTACACGTTATCCGTCCTTTGACTCGGATATTTTTCCCCGTTTTTGGATGTGCGAAAAATTTATCTTTAATCATACCCTGGCACTGAACACAGGATTGGCAGGGAAAATTTCCGTCTGGGATGTTGGACATAAAATGAGAAGGTTTCTTTAAGGGCAAATCAGTTTTGACTAGGAGATTAGATAAATTTGCTTGTCTCTTGTAAAAATAGTTAGGCGAATGCTGAAACGCTGTCCCTATGAGAGGGTCGGACTGCAGAATATGCCAATGTTTATTGACAATAGTCCGCGTGTCTCTCGTAATAGGGCTGTAAGTAGACACGAAAGATACTTTGTCAGGTTTATCTTCTTTCTTTCTGGGGATAAACAACGTGGCCCTGTCGATATGCTTGGTTTTATTAAAGGCTTTTAGTGTCAAATCAGCACTATATCCTCTCTCGTGGAAACTGCCACGGAGTACCTTTGCTTGTGCAATAAATGTATCGTCAGTATCACATATTCTCTTATAGCGATGATGAATGTGGCACAATCCTCGAAGTTACCATTGAACAACCCTGGTTCGGAGAGACGGGGCTCCCGAGGTGCGGGGTCGGGAGACGCGGGGTCCGCCACGGCTGCGGGTGGTGCTCTGGCCGAGACTCCTGAAGCAGGTGGGGTTACAAGCAGGGCGTTAAATGCTTCACTCAACGTCTGTAATTGGTGAAGAATATCAGCCTGCTGATTACCCTGGGCTGTCTGCAGGGTAGCCAGAGAGCCAAGGGACTCCTACCCACCCCAGTTAGGACAGCCGAATCACGTCCAATCTTTCGCCGTCGACTAAAGACGCACTTCTTCAACCATTATCTGAATTAAAAAAAAAAAAAAAAAAAAAAAAAAAAAATCTAACCCTAACTAACCGTACTGTCATGCACTTGTCCTAATAAACTAACCTACACTGTAGCACTCAACACTTTGATGAACATTGTTGCTCAGCTGATAGAGTTGTGCCCTTCCTGATGGCTTGTCGTACAGAACTTGTAAGTCGCTTTGGATAAAAGCGTCAGCTAAATGACTAAATGTAAATGTAAATGTAAATGAATAGGCAGGACCTGGGCTCGGAGCTCCTGCACAGCAGCCGCAGCCGCACCTAACTGTAGGCTGTGGTCGTTGGTCAATTCGATCTGGACCGCCAACGCTGTCCTGACTCTGTCTGTGTCGACTGAGGTCGTCATAGTCGGGTCGTAATGTTATGGTTTGAAACCGACCCCAACAGCACGGCACAGACAGGTAGTTCAGAGTTAGCCAAACACTAGGGCGTATTTATTACAGAATCAAAAATGAGACAAATAACAAATCAGAATTAACAAAAAGGAGAATGCTTTCGGCAGAGTTGTCTGCGGCTCTGCAGATCCTCGCGGTTTAGAGGTGGGGAATCGGCGTAGGCGCCACTACCTCTGCAGCTCTGCAGATACTCCCGGATCCAACTCGGGGAGGAAACGGAGAGAGAGAGAGAGTGGTCAATAATCAATCCAACTGTACACAGAGGCAGTGCAGTTCAGTCCTCCTTAGCTGAGTCCAGTATAAATCACAAGTGACTTGATCTTCGGTGTACCCACACACAAGTTAGCTGAGTCCAGTACAAACAAAAACGGTACTTCTTCAGTGTTATCCAAACACACAATTTAGCTGAGTCCAGTACAACACAAAAACGGTATTTCTTCAGTGTTATCCAAACACACAAAAAACAGAATATCCAAAAGGTTTGTTTCCAAAAACTCACTAAAGCGCAAACGCGTAAAGCGGGCAACAAGGCACAACTCCAACGGATGATCGAGATATACTCCAGCGGCGACTTCCAAAGACGTCCTGGAGAAAAAGTAGACGAGGCACAACAACGGGGGGGAACAGGCAATAGCAGTAGTAATCCAAAACGACCCGACAACGATTGATAGAAGGCCCGAGTATATGAAGCCTCTGGAGCGCTAATTACAAACTACAACAGGTGCGTGATGGAAATTGGTAATCGCTCCTGAAGCGTGTGGCGGGGAATGGACCAATCATCACAGTACCTTGAAGAAGCGTGTGGCGGTGAATGGGCCAATCCTCACACCCAGGCACATGTCAAGGAGTTCAATGGGAATTCAAGAACGTCACACAGTTATCACAATACAAAAAAAAAATTACATGTGGGCCCACTTTACCAAATAAAAACCTAAGCTAAAGCCGGCTTATAATGGTTGGGGTACCCCTAGACACTGGTCGTTAGCGTTCGCTTCAAATGGATACTGTTTTGGCACACGAAGTACCGCTGTACTTAACCAAGATGGCGGATCCACTCTCACCACCCCTCGTCCGGGTGACAAGATGGCCGTCGGGCGATCCCGCGAGCACAGCCAGCGGGCTGGGGTAGGCAGCAGGGGCAGTGGCTGAACTGGAGGAGCATGCTGTGTTGTGGCGACCTCTGCTGGAAGAAGAGGTGTCCTCTGCTGCGTTGATGAGACGTCCACTGCGGGGCTGCTGACTGGGCTGGCGCGCTCTAAACTGTTGGCTACCTTAAACACAGCTAAACTGTGGGTCTTAGTGAACCCTCCTGCTATCGTCTGTACTGCTAACGCAACGTGGCTGTATGCACCACCGGTCTTCAGCGATGCTCGCCTGGTGGTATACTTGAGTCACTATAGCCATTAGCAGCAAGCTAATACACCGCTTACCTTCTAGGATAACACGTTATCTATGGACGTTGGTTCTTCTTTCCGTATCGCTTCACACACTTCTCTATCGCTTGTACTTCTAGGATAACCCGTGTTATAGCATAGTACTCGTTATCTCCCGTTGCTCTTCAACGGGGCTCTTCAACGGGACTCTTCAAACGGGGCTCGTCGAGAGCACACGCCGGTAATGTCCGCTCACGTCCGAGTTCACTGTCGAAGAGGACTTCCTTCTGTTCCGCCCTCCAGGTAATCATCTCTCACTCGCTGCTCCTTTCTCCTCCGCTCCGCCTGCCACCACTGCCCCCTGCTGGCGACCGCAAACTGGTCCCACTATAGGACACTCAAGGCAGGAAGAAAGATGCTTCAATGTCACGTTAATGGTCCATATCGAAGCCGGAGGAAGAAGAGCACCTCGCATCATTAGTCCGGGCGAGATATCAAAAAGGAACACTGTTTACCACGTCTTTGTGCACACAGGGGAAGTAACAGGTTAAGTCAGCACTTCTGAATACATAGCAGAATATTCAGGATGCTACATTTCCCCCCACTTTAAACTTGCCAAGTCCTCTGCAAGTTACCTCAATGAAACACCAGTTTAATACATGAAAACGGTCCTTAGACCAACAGTTTCACACATTCTCTCATAAATTGCACACACTGTTCAACAAATACGCTCTTCAGCACGTAGTCCTGGCGATACCGAGCGGGTAGCCGACCTCTGGTGCTCCTCTGGGGCCGGGTTGGTCCGACACCCCCCTCTCAGATCCCGTGTTCGTCTTTTTGCCCTCCCGGGTAGCAACACGAGAGGATGTAGGAGGGGTGGAGTCACCAAGGGGGGAATCATCAGACTCGGAAGAGCTCTGTGCAGGTTCATGCATCCTCCGGGGGATCCGCGCGCGCTCCCCCCCGCCTCGGGCAGTCCCGTAGGTGCATGTCCTGGGGCCCAAGCCCAAGCCACGTCTTGGGCCGGGGCACACCGCTTACACTGTTGCCTCCAGCCCTTCACCTCGGCCGCCATCCCTGTCCAGTAATAGCCCCGCCCCATTAACCCTAGTGTCCCGTGTTCGCCCAAATGTCCCCCAAGGACATGTTGAATCTTGTATACGTGCCGCCGCAGCGCCCCCGGCACCACCAGCTGGAGTATCTCCTCTCCCTCTCGAGGGTCACTAACTCGCCTGAATAGCACCTCATTCTGCAGACGGAACCGTCCCCACTGCCCGTAGAGCTTACACATAAGCTGGCTCGCCTCTTGCAGTTGCACTCCGGTGGGGCAGATCCCCTTCATCACCGCCTCTCGTACGGGCCCCACCTCCGGGTCCTCCACTTGGAACTGCCGTATCTCGTCCCAGCTATATCCGCTGTCTCCCTTCTGGACCGCTATCTGCCTGGCGCCGACCACTGGGACCCCCGACGGATTGGTCCGCTTCTCGGGGTTCCGGCGAGCACGGACGGAGGCCGGCCGACCACGCGCAGCCCGGAGCAAGCAAGCACGAACTTCTTCCGCCGAGATCGTCGCATACCCTTCGCTGTTGACTTCCGGCGGCTCCCGTGGGCTCACCTCTTCGGTTGGCCTCGCGACCAGGGCGGGGGCATGCGGAGGGCCGGTCCGCGCCTCGGGCCTCCGGCCACCAGCGCGTCCGTCGGGCCGGCCGCCTTGGTGGCGTATCATCCGGCACGTCACCACACCTCCCTCTCCAGCCCATCGTCTGGCGGTCGCCAGGTCGGACGACCCACCGGCTGCTGTGTGGGTGACGCCCTGTACTTGTGGGAGAGGAACCTCACAGCCCGGTGCTTCTGTCAGGCGTGGTTCTCCCATCGCGTGGGGGCACTCGCGGACGATATGGCCGGGCTGTTGACAGGCGTAGCAGATCAGCCTCTCATCCTCGCTCTGGCGGGGTAGTCTGCGCGGGGTAGAGGGCACGTCTCCCCTCCGTCGGCTTCCGGCAAAGCTTCTTTGGGGCACGTCCCGCTCCTGTTGCAGGAACCGGAGGAACTGTTCTTGGCCGGCGACCAACTGTTTTTGGCTCGCGACCAGTAGGGATGGGTATCGTTAGGATTTTATCGATACTACTACTCTTATCGATACTGCTTAACGGTTCGGTACTTTGTCGATACTCTTATCGGTTCTTTTTGATTATTTTTTTTTCAAGAAAAAAAGACAATTAATTAAGAACAGAATCGACATTGCTTTATTATTTATACAACTTAATACTTTATAAATAAGTATTATAAATAAATATAATTTCTTCAGCAACAGCAGCAGCAATGTTCTTTTATATAACTTTATAAATAAATATAATAAATGAATATAATTTCTTCAGCAACAGCAGCAACAATGTTTTAAATGTGTCTGACTCTGAATTATAGACTTTTTATAATAAACAACAAATGCAAAAGGCTAACAGAAGTTCAAACAAACATGATTAAAGAACCTAGAAAATTATCCTAACAGTTCTTATGCAGAAAAATCAACATATCTGCCTTCTCCGGCAGGAGTCGGGATCTCTCCTGACTTATAGTGTCCCCGGCTGTAGAAAAGACCCTCTCACTGGGGGTGGAGGAGGCTTGGACACAGAGGTAGGTGGTTGCAAGCTGTGTCAGCAGGGGCAGAGTACCTCTCTTTTCCCACCACCACATAGCAGGGGCTTCTGACATGGGGATGGAAGGCAGACCTTTGTAGAGTTGGAGTTCGTGATCAACTCGCTCACTGACAGACAAGGTGTTCTGCTGCATGGTGGTCCTGAGCTCCATGTCTTCATCAGCAAACAGCTCCTCCAAGGCATTCCTTGGTTTGTAGAGTGGGGTGGCTGTCTCCTCCTCTCCTTCTTCTGACTCCTGTTGCTGCTGGTCTGTGTGGCCCTGCTCCTCTGTGTGCTCCTGCTCCTCTGTGTGGTCCTGCTCCTGCTCCTCTGTGTGGTCCTGCTCCTCTGTGTGCTCCTGCTCCTCTGTGTGGTCCTGCTCCTGCTCCTCTGTGTGGTCCTGCTCCTCTGTGTGGTCCTGCTCCTCTGTGTGGTCCTGGTCCTGCTCCTCTGTGTGGTCCTGCTCCTCTGTGTGGTCCTGCTCCTCTGTGTGGTCCTGCTCCTCTGTGTGGTCCTGCTCCTCTGTGTGGTCCTCCTCCTCTGTGTGCTCCTCCTCCTCTGTGTGGTCCTCCTCCTCTGTGTGGTCCTGCTCCTCTGTGTGGTCCTCCTCCTCTGTGTGGTCCTGCTCCTCTGTGTGGTCCTCCTCCTCTGTGTGGTCCTCCTCCTCTGTGTGGTCCTCCTCCTCTGTGTGGTCCTGCTCCTCTGTGTGGTCCTGCTCCTCTGTGTGGTCCTGCTCCTCTGTATGGTCCTGCTCCTCTGTGTGGTCCTGCTCCTCTGTGTGGTCCTGCTCCTCTGTGTGGTCCTCCTCCTCTGTGTGGTCCTGCTCCTCTGTGTGGTCCTGCTCCTCTGTGTGGTCCTCCTCCTCTGTGTGGTCCTGCTCCTCTGTGTGGTCCTGCTCCTCTGTGTGGTCCTCCTCCTCTGTGTGGTCCTGCTCCTCTGTGTGGTCCTGCTCCTCTGTGTGGTCCTGCTCCTCTGTGTGCTCCTCCTCCTCTGTGTGGTCCTCCTCCTCTGTGTGGTCCTGCTCCTCTGTGTGGTCCTCCTCCTCTGTGTGGTCCTGCTCCTCTGTGTGGTCCTCCTCCTCTGTGTGGTCCTGCTCCTCTGTGTGGTCCTGCTCCTCTGTATGGTCCTGCTCCTCTGTGTGGTCCTGCTCCTCTGTGTGGTCCTGCTCCTGCTCCTCTGTGTGGTCCTGCTCCTCTGTGTGGTCCTCCTCCTCTGTGTGGTCCTCCTCCTCTGTGTGGTCCTCCTCCTCTGTGTGGTCCTGCTCCTCTGTGTGGTCCTGCTCCTCTGTGTGGTCCTGCTCCTCTGTATGGTCCTGCTCCTCTGTGTGGTCCTGCTCCTCTGTGTGGTCCTGCTCCTCTGTGTGGTCCTCCTCCTCTGTGTGGTCCTGCTCCTCTGTGTGGTCCTGCTCCTCTGTGTGGTCCTCCTCCTCTGTGTGGTCCTGCTCCTCTGTGTGGTCCTGCTCCTCTGTGTGGTCCTCCTCCTCTGTGTGGTCCTGCTCCTCTGTGTGGTCCTGCTCCTCTGTGTGGTCCTGCTCCTCTGTGTGCTCCTCCTCCTCTGTGTGGTCCTCCTCCTCTGTGTGGTCCTGCTCCTCTGTGTGGTCCTCCTCCTCTGTGTGGTCCTGCTCCTCTGTGTGGTCCTCCTCCTCTGTGTGGTCCTCCTCCTCTGTGTGGTCCTCCTCCTCTGTGTGGTCCTGCTCCTCTGTGTGGTCCTGCTCCTCTGTGTGGTCCTGCTCCTCTGTGTGGTCCTGCTCCTCTGTGTGGTCCTCCTCCTCTGTGTGGTCCTGCTCCTCTGTATGGTCCTGCTCCTCTGTGTGGTCCTGCTCCTCTGTGTGGTCCTGCTCCTCTGTGTGGTCCTCCTCCTCTGTGTGGTCCTCCTCCTCTGTGTGGTCCTGCTCCTCTGTGTGGTCCTCCTCCTCTGTGTGGTCCTGCTCCTCTGTGTGGTCCTGCTCCTCTGTGTGGTCCTGCTCCTCTGTGTGGTCCTGCTCCTCTGTGTGGTCCTCCTCCTCTGTGTGGTCCTGCTCCTCTGTGTGGTCCTGCTCCTCTGTGTGGTCCTCCTCCTCTGTGTGGTCCTGCTCCTCTGTGTGGTCCTGCTCCTCTGTGTGGTCCTGCTCCTCTGTGTGGTCCTGCTCCTCTGTGTGGTCCTGCTCCTCTGTGTGGTCCTCCTCCTCTGTGTGGTCCTGCTCCTGCTCCTCTGTGTGGTCCTCCTCCTCTGTGTGGTCCTGCTCCTCTGTGTGGCCCTCCTCCTCTGTGTGGTCCTGCTCCTCTGTGTGGTCCTCCTCCTCTGTGTGGTCCTGCTCCTCTGTGTGGTCCTGCTCCTCTGTGTGGTCCTGCTCCTCTGTGTGGTCCTCCTCCTCTGTGTGGTCCTGCTCCTCTGTGTGGTCCTGCTCCTCTGTGTGGTCCTGCTCCTCTGTGTGGTCCTGCTCCTCTGTGTGGTCCTGCTCCTCTGTGTGGTCCTGGTCCTCCTCCTCTGTGTGGTCCTGCTCCTCTGTGTGCTCCTCCTCCTCTGTGTGGTCCTGCTCCTCTGTGTGGTCCTGCTCCTCTGTGTGGTCCTGCTCCTCTGTGTGGTCCTGCTCCTCTGTGTGCTCCTCCTCCTCTGTGTGGTCCTGCTCCTCTGTGTGGTCCTCCTCCTCTGTGTGGTCCTGCTCCTCTGTGTGGTCCTGCTCCTCTGTGTGGTCCTGGTCCTGCTCCTCTGTGTGGTCCTCCTCCTCTGTGTGGTCCTGCTCCTCTGTGTGGTCCTGCTCCTCTGTGTGGTCCTGCTCCTCTGTGTGGTCCTGCTCCTCTGTGTGGTCCTGCTCCTCTGTGTGGTCCTGCTCCTCTGTGTGGTCCTGCTCCTCTGTGTGGTCCTGCTCCTCCTCCTCTGTGTGGTCCTGCTCCTCTGTGTGGTCCTGCTCCTGCTCCTCTGTGTGGTCCTGCTCCTCTGTGTGGTCCTGCTCCTCTGTGTGGTCCTGCTCCTCTGTGTGGTCCTGCTCCTCTGTGTGGTCCTGCTCCTCTGTGTGGTCCTGCTCCTCTGTGTGGTCCTGCTCCTCTGTGTGGTCCTCCTCCTCTGTGTGGTCCTGCTCCTCCTCCTCTGTGTGGTCCTGCTCCTCTGTGTGGTCCTGCTCCTCTGTGTGGTCCTGCTCCTCTGTGTGGTCCTGCTCCTCTGTGTGGTCCTGCTCCTCTGTGTGGTCCTGCTCCTCTGTGTGGTCCTGCTCCTCTGTGTGGTCCTGCTCCTCTGTGTGGTCCTGCTCCTCTGTGTGGTCCTGCTCCTCTGTGTGGTCCTGCTCCTCTGTGTGGTCCTGCTCCTCTGTGTGGTCCTGCTCCTCTGTGTGGTCCTGCTCCTCTGTGTGGTCCTGCTCCTCTGTGTGGTCCTGCTCCTCTGTGTGGTCCTCCTCCTCTGTGTGGTCCTGCTCCTCTGTGTGGTCCTGCTCCTCTGTGTGGTCCTGCTCCTCTGTGTGGTCCTCCTCCTCTGTGTGGTCCTGCTCCTCTGTGTGGTCCTGCTCCTCTGTGTGGTCCTGCTCCTCTGTGTGGTCCTGCTCCTCTGTGTGGTCCTGCTCCTCTGTGTGGTCCTCCTCCTCTGTGTGGTCCTGCTCCTCTGTGTGGTCCTGCTCCTCTGTGTGGTCCTGCTCCTCTGTGTGGTCCTGCTCCTCTGTGTGGTCCTGCTCCTCTGTGTGGTCCTGCTCCTCTGTGTGGTCCTGCTCCTCTGTGTGGTCCTGCTCCTCTGTGTGGTCCTGCTCCTCTGTGTGGTCCTGCTCCTCTGTGTGGTCCTGCTCCTCTGTGTGGTCCTGCTCCTCTGTGTGGTCCTGGTCCTGCTCCTCTGTGTGGTCCTGCTCCTCTGTGTGGTCCTGCTCCTCTGTGTGGTCCTCCTCCTCTGTGTGGTCCTCCTCCTCTGTGTGGTCCTGCTCCTCTGTGTGGTCCTGCTCCTCTGTGTGGTCCTGCTCCTCTGTGTGGTCCTCCTCCTCTGTGTGGTCCTGCTCCTCTGTGTGGTCCTGCTCCTCTGTGTGGTCCTCCTCCTCTGTGTGGTCCTGCTCCTCTGTGTGGTCCTGCTCCTCTGTGTGGTCCTGCTCCTCTGTGTGGTCCTGCTCCTCTGTGTGGTCCTGCTCCTCTGTGTGGTCCTGCTCCTCTGTGTGGTCCTGCTCCTCTGTGTGGTCCTGCTCCTCTGTGTGGTCCTCCTCCTCTGTGTGGTCCTGCTCCTCTGTGTGGTCCTGCTCCTCTGTGTGGTCCTGCTCCTCTGTGTGGTCCTCCTCCTCTGTGTGGTCCTGCTCCTCTGTGTGGTCCTGCTCCTCTGTGTGGTCCTGCTCCTCTGTGTGGTCCTGCTCCTCTGTGTGGTCCTGCTCCTCTGTGTGGTCCTGCTCCTCTGTGTGGTCCTGCTCCTCTGTGTGGTCCTGCTCCTCTGTGTGGTCCTGCTCCTCTGTGTGGCCCTGCTCCTGCTCCTCTGTGTGGTCCTCCTCCTCTGTGTGGTCCTGCTCCTCTGTGTGGTCCTGCTCCTCTGTGTGGTCCTGCTCCTCTGTGTGGTCCTGCTCCTCTGTGTGGTCCTCCTCCTCTGTGTGGTCCTCCTCCTCTGTGTGGTCCTGCTCCTCTGTGTGGTCCTGCTCCTCTGTGTGGTCCTGCTCCTCTGTGTGGCCCTGCTCCTGCTCCTCTGTGTGGTCCTCCTCCTCTGTGTGGTCCTGCTCCTCTGTGTGGTCCTCCTCCTCTGTGTGGTCCTGCTCCTCTGTGTGGTCCTGCTCCTCTGTGTGGTCCTGCTCCTCTGTGTGGTCCTCCTCCTCTGTGTGGTCCTCCTCCTCTGTGTGGTCCTGCTCCTCTGTGTGGTCCTGCTCCTCTGTGTGGTCCTGCTCCTCTGTGTGGTCCTCCTCCTCTGTGTGGTCCTCCTCCTCTGTGTGGTCCTGCTCCTCTGTGTGGTCCTGCTCCTCCTCTGCTACAGCTGCCTCCCTCAACCGGCCCCAGGTGGCATCACTATCCATCTTTCCTTTGAACCTGGGGTCCATCGATGTCGCCTCGAGTAGGAAGGCCTGGATTGTCTTGTCCTTGTAACGTCCAGACAGATCCCCCCAAATCTTCTCTTTAATGCTTGACACAAACAGGGTGTCTTCCTCCTGCACTGTGAAATGGGCTTCAAGTTTCCTGAGGATCGGGAGGACTTGGCCACAGGTGGGAGTTTGTTCACTGGAGACGCACAGGGTGGATGTGTACATCACACGCATGAGTTGTACAAACTCCTCAGCCTTCTGGAAATCCTGATCTTTCAGCCGGCCCAGTTTGTCCTTTTCCATCTGTTTCCTGAGTCGTGGGTCCATGGTTGCAGCTTGGATTGCTGGGTACTGCTCCATGAATCTTTCTACCATAAGAAAGAGAGAATTCCACCTTGTTTTGACGTCAAGGATCATTGTGTGCTGGGGAAGGTCTGAAACAAACACAATTTTCATCACAACACACACTTGAATATATAATTAAATTAATAAAAATTTGATTGGGAATAAAAAAATATATATGCTTGAATTTGAAATGGCTTCTTACCTAGGAGCTGCTGCTTTTCTTTCAGGACTGTTTTAGCCATGGATGACCTCTTTATCCAGACAACCACTGCCCTGATTCCTCCTGCCCACCTGTCAATGGCAGTGATTTGATAGATCTTCTGCGCTGCTATATTCAGTGTGTGAGCAAAGCATCCGATTTTCAGGACATGGAGTTTCTTTATGGCAACATCCATATTAGCAGCATTGTCGACGGTCACTGCTACAATCTTGCTGCCAACCTCTATGTCAAACTCTTCAAGAATATCTGTGATCTCCTCTGCCACTACATCCCCTGTTTGTGCCCGGTAAACAGCTTTGGTTTTAAGCACCTTTTGTTTCACACTGCCTTGGCTCGTGTGATGTGCTGTAACCGTGAGGTAGTGGTCCTGAGTTAAGCTGGTCCACCCATCTGATGTAAAGGCTAACTTTGGCACATCTTTAAGCTCTGTGATAACATTGGCTTTTTCAACATTATACCAGGCAGGAATCAGTGTGTTACTGAGGACATTCCTGCAGGGAGGGGTATATTTGCAGTTGAGAGCATTGGTCATCTCCCTACAGTAAAGATTAGAAATGATTGAATTATTGTAAATTTGTGTGGAGTGGTGGGAATAGCTGCTTCAATAATAACTTATATTATAACAACAACAACAAACAAGTTAGACAACTATGTATACAAAAAAAACGATATACACTGAATGATTAGTTGTTACCTAAAGCCCTTGGACTCCACTGTAGAGAAGGGGTGCAGGCCTTTGACAACAAACTTTGTCACAGCCCTGTGACACTCGTCCACCCTATCCTCTGTCATCCTTCCTCTAGCTGCTAGGGTGAAAGGACTTTGGGTGGTGGAGGTAGAGGGAGGATGTGTGGTGGCCCTGGGCTCACTGGCTGGCTGGGACACATTGGTGGCTGACGCCTCAGCTTGACGATCTATAAAAAGTTTTTAGATTGTAGTATTTGTAGCTAAACAATTATTTTGTTTATTAGCCTATTTGTAATAATTCGTTATTAGCCTAGGAAACTCCGTATATTGGCTTACCGGCTGCAGTGGACGTGGATGCAGATGGACCACTGCGCGCAAGGCAGTCGAATACGGCGCATTTCTGCACGCTAATATCATGTTTTGCCAACAAATGTTTTGATAGGTTGCTCGTATTGCCACCCTTACTGGCAAATGTTTTGTTGCACTTGTGGCAACGTGCATTGTCGGCATTGACCCTTGTAAAGTATATCCATACTTTAGAACGCTTCGCTCTATCCGCCATGATCACGACTCAGTGCATGCAGAGCTGCTGTCTGTGTGCAGCGCACTTCAGCACGGGGCGTCGGGGACAGCGCTTTCGCTTTCATTAAGGAGTACCCGTATGTAGTACCCGTATGTCTATGTGTAGCACTAGCGAGCGACTCGCGAGGAGTGTGTGTAATAATTGACTCGCTGGCTGCGGCTCGCTTCTCGTGCAGAGACAGAGAGAGGATCGTTCGCAACTTTTAAATAATAATAATAATAATAATAATTTCTCTAGAGTATCGATAGCAGTACCGAGGACGTCGGAGCTTATAAATACTCCGGTATTTTCTAATATAGTACCGGTTCCCGTTTAGAACCGGGGTCCGGGGGGCATCCTGTCCTTGGCTCATGACCAGCTGTTCTTGGCTTGCGAACAGCTGTCGGATGGACTCCTGGAGCGCGGATACGCTAAGAGGTGGTTCGCGTCTCTCCGCGGCGACGCTGTGTATTGTGCCCCGGGCGGAACACCTAGCGGGGGGCAGGACCAGCTCCTCTTCGGACCAGTCGATCGCCGCCAGCATCACTTCGAGGAACGTCCGCGGCCCGTCCTCCCTTACATACTTCCTCATCTCCCATCGCAGCATTCCGTCCCTCAGGCCTAGCACGAACTGCTCCTGCAGCTGGGTGGCGGGGTCCGCGACCATGCAGGGATCTCGGCACTTTATGCGACGAATCCGCTCCTGTAGGTCATACGCAAACTCTCGCACGGTCTCACCGTCTGTTTGTTGGCGGTCAAGGAACTCTCCCAGGCGGACACTGACCGGGGTTTTGTCTCCGTACGTCTCCTGCAGCAAGCGGAACATGGCGTCCGGCTCTGGGGCGGTTCCTTCCATTACGAAGCGCACCGTCCGCTTAGCCTTTTAGGTGCTGCTGTACGAACTCCGCCTGTTCGTCGCCGGGCACTCTGCTGATCCGGAAATGCGCTCTCATTTCCCGGATCCAGTCCTCCACCGACGACTCTCCTCTCTCCTTTCCCCCTCCGAACTCACTGCATTTTCGGTCCCGTTGGACATACACGGTCTGCGAGGGGCCCGGGCGGGATTCGCGGCCGTCCCTGTCGAGGGCGGCTTGGGTCCTTTCCAGGGCCAGCGCCTGTCGGTCCAGGAGGCCTGCTTGTCGGTGGGCTTTGTCCGCCAGTGCCTTCACTTGTGCAGTCAATTCCTCCATGGTTTCAGCCTCCTCTTTCTTTACTTCGGGGGCGGCGTCTTGGCCGTCTCGTTGCTCCCATAGAGCCGCCTGAGTGTAGCGCTTCTCCTGGAGTGCCTGCTCGGTCGACTCCTTCACTGCGTCGGCTTGCTGCTTTAGTAGTGCCGTCTGAGTCTGACACTCTTCCTGCAGCTCCTCGAACTTCGCCGCCATCTCCTGCGCGGCGCGGGTCTGTTCGTCTGTCATCATGGTCTCTCTACTGGTCGACGTCAAGGAAGTGGAGTAGGATGTTGATCCTGTTTGTGACGCCAAATGTAGCAGGGTGGATTATCCCTGTTTATGGGAGTGGTTGTACACGGCCACCTGGTAGCGGGATGCAGTAGATTTTAATCTATCTGAACCCCCGTCTTTGGGCCCGGAACGGCGAACTGGAGGGCGGGCAGCAGGAGCGGATGGGGCCCAGGATTTACTAACCTGGGGGGTGGTACTCTGGTCCTCCTCGCCTTCCAGGGCGGTCAGCAGTAGCTCCCCACACACTCTCACTTCCCCCAGTACCTCCGTTAGCCCTCCCACACCTGGTGACTGTTAGTTGAATAAAGATATTGCGCTCTCACTCACATTACAGGGGAACGCTATTCCCAACATAGGCACCTAGTGCTCAATACATTACTTCAAAAGCCTGCTTGGATTAGGGGAAGACCCAGGCACATGTCAAGGAGTTCAATGGGAATTCAAGAACGTCACACAGTAAATAAGTTACATGTGGGCCCACTTTACCAAATAAAAACCTAAGCTAAAGCCGGCTTATAATGGTTGGGGTACCCCTAGACACTGGTCGTTAGCGTTTGCTTCAAATGGATACTGTTTTGGCACACGAAGTTACGCTGTACTTAACCAAGATGGCGGATCCACTCTCACCACCCCTCGTCCGGGTGACAAGATGGCCGTTGGGCGATCCCGCGAGCACAGTCAGCGGGCTGGGGTAGGCAGCAGGGGCAGTGGCTGAACTGGAGGAGCGTGCTGTGTTGTGGCGACCTCTGCTGGAAGAAGAGGTGTCCTCTGCTGCGTTGATGAGACGTCCACTGCGGGGCTGCTGACTGGGCTGGCGCGCTCTAAACTGTTGGCTACCTTAAACACAGCTAAACTGTGGGTGAACCCTCCTGCTATCGTCTGTACTGCTAACGCAACGTGGCTGTATGCACCACCGGTCTTCAGCGACGCTCGCCTGGTGGTATACTTGAGTCACTATAGCCGTTAGCAGCAAGCTAATACACCGCTTACACTTCTAGGATAACACGTTATCTATGGACGTTGGTTCTTCTTTCCGTATCGCTTACTCACACACTTCTCTATCGCTTGTACTTCTAGGATAACCCGTGTTATAGCATAGTACTCGTTATCTCCCATTGCTCTTCAACAGGGCTCTTCAACGGGACTCTTCAAACGGGGCTCGTCGAGAGCACACGCCCGTTCACGTCCGCTCACGTCCGAGTTCACTGTCGAAGAGGACTTCCTTCTGTTCCGCCCTCCAGGTAATCATCTCCCACTCGCTGCTCCTTTCTCCTCCGCTCCGCCTGCCACCACTGCCCCCTGCTGGCGACCGCAAACTGGTCCCACTATAGGACACTCAAGGCAGGAAGAAAGATGCTTCAATGTCACGTTAATGGTCCATATCGAAGCCGGAGGAAGAAGAGCACCTCGCATCATTAGTCCGGGCGAGATATCAAAAAGGAACACTGTTTACCACGTCTTTGTGCACACAGGGGAAGTAACAGGTTAAGTCAGCACTTCTGAATACATAGCAGAATATGCAGGATGCTACAATTAGATCAGATAGAATTGGAAGGGGTGGTGGAGTTGCTATATATCTCAAATCTTCTCTCTCTGTTTCTGTTATAAAATCTACCCTGAAGAAGGTCCGTTGGCTGAAACATTTGTCAAAAGTATTACCTATACAGGAAGTGAAGTAGCAAGAATACCAGTGTGCTCGAGTATCCCTTCCAAACTCAACATCAATTTCCTATTCTGAGAACCTGGGGGAAATGACGGTGTGCAAACTGTGGAAATGAACGGTTTCATTAGAATTCTTGTTTTTTTGGATGATCTTGCCCTTCAAAAAAGTAGACCAAAACAAAAGAGACCACGTCAGCTGCACCTCCAAGGCACACATTCCCACAAGTGGGAATATTTGGAAAAACATAATTCAATATATTGCAATACTATACGTGTGACAGGTTGACAGAACAGGGCTCCCCCTACTAACCCACTTCCTCATAATTGACTTGTCATTTTCTTTTTTCTTTTTACACCCACGGCTGTGGGATATGCCCCCATGTGGATTACCAGTGCATTAAATGCTACAGGGGAGTAAAGGCACAAACAACAGGGAGACAACTGATGGGGGAGAGGGAAGATAAAAATAACAGGCTGACCCCAGGTCTGCAAAAAATAGCCCACAGTCACAGCTAGCTCAGAAAACAGTCTGGCTGGTCAGAGGGGGATTGAGTGTGTGCAGGGGAAAGAGGAAGCAGGTAGCTCTGCATGCAGGTGTAGTGAGGGATATAGGGTAACCTGCCACGGGGGTGGTGTCATTATTATCGTACAGGAATGCTCAAAGGGACAGTAGAGGAGCCGGCAAGAAAACACAAAACAGTAAGGCCCTGACTACACGTATATGGATATTTTTCAAAACGGACGTAAATGCAGAAATGCATATAAATTGCTCCAACAAGCATGCCGGGCCAGTAGGTGGCAATAAGCGATATCTCAAATACCATAGAACAACAGTCTGAGCATGCGTAGTGAGCTGATTTTCATTGGCGGCAGCAACTGAAAAGTAAAATAATGTAGTTACAGAAAATCTGAGACAACTTTGTTGGCGGTGTGAAAATATGCCAACAAACATTAAATATATTTGGAATCTTTTTTGTTAAATTGTATCTGAATCGGGAGATTATCTTCTCTGTCAACATTTTAAGTGTATCTCTCCGTCCCATAAAGGCTGGCTGGCAGTGCGCATAGAACAAGGCATATATTATTGAAAAAAAATGTCTCTATCTACAGTATTTCTATATTTAGTTTAGTTATATCTACTACAGTGCGCGGTCAGACCGGTTCGGCCATCAGACAGATTCAACCGTCAGACGCGCTACTTGTGTGCGTAACAGAGAGAGAGGCGCTTGTGGAATTCCCCAACCCTGGATAAAAATCCGGCTGACTGGTGGGAAAGTCAATGCGGGGAAATTCCCCAGGCTGGCAGAGTTGGCAAAGCTGGCACGCCAGTACCTCTGTATACCTGTGACATCGGTACCATCCCAATTTGTTTTTTTCGACTGATTGTGACCAGGCAGTTGATGAAATATTAAACACTTTTTAATTTATAATAGCCGTTATTTATTTCCATATTATTATTATTATTATTATTATTATTATTATTATTATTATTATTATTATTATTATTATTATTATTATTATTATTATTATTATTATTATTATTATTATTATTATTATTATTATTATTATTATTATTATTATTATTATTATTATTATTATTATTATTATTATTTTTAAAACCTACAGGGAGCCACTGCAGAGGGGCTGAAGAGCCGTGGGTTGCTGGCCCCTGCGCCTAAATATTAAAGGCAACCAACTTGTGTCTAGCCACGCCCAACTTGCGTCTAGCCACCCCCCCGCAGCGACGTGGCAGCAGCAGAGCGGAGCGGCGCTCCGTCGCGGCAGTATTATGTAGCAGTAATCCCCCCTTTTTTACTATCCAGAACTAGCTCAACTGGCAGTGCTGCATTGCTGTGGATCCTATGGTCTGTTGCTGGCAAGTTTGATTCCCTTGAATTTTTATTTTAAATTTTTTTTAACGTGCATTGTGCATTCTTTCGCCGTTAAGTTTAGGCATGTTAACTTTAAGCATTGTTTCGGAGTTGGTTAAGGTTAGGCATTGTTTCGGAGTTGGTTATGGTTAGAAGGGTTAAGTTTAGGCGCTGTTAAGGAGCTGGTTAAGGTTAGAGTTTGTCTTAGAGAATGGCAATATTCTTTCGGAGTTGGTTATGGTTAGGGTTAAGGTTAGGCATTCTTTCGGAGTTGGTTATGGTTAAGGTTAAGGTTAGGCATTGTTTCGGAGTTGGTTATGGTTAGAAGGGTTAAGTTTAGGCGCTGTTAAGGAGCTGGTTAAGGTTAGAGTTTGTCTTAGAGAATGGCAATAGACAGCCTATTTCCGCGCTGCAGCGTGAGGCAATAGACAGCCTATTTCCGCGCTGCAGCTCTCTCGCGCTGCTGCGGTCACATGGGCGTAGTGGCCAATCAGAGAAACGCTAAACACAAGTTGGTTGCCGAAAATATTCACGCGGCCCCTGCTCTAGACGATACGTTTAACACGGATCCACTGAAACAGATATTTAAAAAAATCTTCACTTTAAAATGAGTTTTCGAAAATCTCAGTTTTTTTAATACCGAAAATTCCGTTTTTACGTGTGGATGAAAGAACCAAACGTAGAGGAAAATGTGCGTTTTGCTAAATATCCATACTTGTGTGGACAGGGCCTAAATCTCACACAAAAACAGAACCCGCAGCTTCTCCCCAATTAGGCCAATTTCATAGTTCCAGCTGCCCTGGATCAACTGCAATCACAGCTAATGTTCTCAGTAAGGCCTTCACACAACCTGGGGCAACATGCCAGTTCACACAGTTAGTCACAAAAACCATAAAAACAGAGGTAATATTCTGTCAACCTGTGACACACATCCCTGAGGAACTGTTTTAACAATGTGTGGTATTCTCTTGCTTATAACAATTACTGCCACACATTGAACCCCATTTTGAACATTTAACTATTAACTATGAATGTTAATGAACAATAACAAACCATCAATACACCCACAGCACACACATCCACACGCACACACTCACTTTAAATAAACAACACACTGTAGCACCCACTTTACCACTTTAGACACTAACACACTTTACACTTTATATTTATATTATTGGTAAGGAAATTGCACATCAATCTCATTCCTTATTGCACCTCATTGCACCTCACCACCACAAGGTGGCACCACAAGCTAAGCTATACCTCACCATTTCTACACTGTACTGTACCTGCACTGTATATACTGTACATACTGTATATAGGTATACTGAAAATGTTTGTTGTTTACACTTGTTTACGTACTTGACTTTCTTGACATTCTATTTTATACTTATATTATACTTATTTTATACTATCTTGTTATTATCTAGCACACTCTCAGGAGCAAAACAGAAAGAAGCATTTCATGCAAAGTATTCTGTATTTCTGTATGACAACTAATAAAGAAACTTGAAAACTTGAGAAACTTGAACTATTAAGATCCTCTCAGTAGAATTCAGTTCGGGCCTTAAAATAAATAGAACCGGCCGTGCATATGAGCTGTAAACTGGTTGTCCAGATGATCTAAATCAAGTCTATTTATATTTGATTCACACCCTCTCTATACTTCATATCATATCTTTATTTGGCCCATTTGCCCAATTATACGTATGTTGTAGGCTACTTCTACAATGTATAGATTATTGTAATTTGGTCCATTAACTGTAACAATAGTATTGTTGTTCCTAGTTTGGGGTTCCGGCGGGGACCAATATAAGGGTAACACAAACTTTGAGTAAGAGAGCTAGCGATGCATGAAGTGGATGCCTGTTGATGACTGTCCGAATATAATAAAGATACAAGTAAGTAAAATACATGTGCTTTAATCGTCCATTCTGTAAATTAGAGAACGGAACAGAATGAAACATGGTGTTGCGGTGGTCAACTATAGTCAAGTATGAATCTTTGATGGCTCCATGCTCTTTTATTATCCTTCTTTTTGGTCTTAACAATTACTTACTTACTTTTCTCCCCCTTTTCTCCTTGGTTTTTACTTTCGATCCTTTAACTGAGTGAACTGATGCCTTCTGTAAATTATCCGGTTCTCATCAGAAGAGTACTTGCCCTCTGGTTCTTTGTTACTTGTTGTGGATGATGCTGTTGCTGACGGATTATAGTCCTGGGCCCTCATGCATCAACGTGGACTTTGAACTTGACCTACTTCCACACGTAAGCACGGAATGTAGAACTAGCGTACGCACAGGGAAGTCGGCATTCATCACACGTGCGTACGCAGGCTCTATGGTCCTCCGTGTTGATGAATACCACTTTGTTCTACCGTCAATGCTCGTGCATGATTATCCATATATGGTCATGAAAATGAGGAAACACCCCCCATGGGATGTGAAATAATGGACCGACCCGAGCGGGACTCCGAGAAACTCCACGGAGAATTCACTGCTGTCGAACCAAGAAGACACTATCGCGTATTATGATTTATGGGATAAATAAAAGGCGGACTTGTAAACGGTGATGTCAGATATCAACGGCTCCCTAAAACCATTGCTGCAATTCTGCCTGGACAGCTCAAAATACTAATAAAGACCGTTCGTTGACCACTGTTTGGTGTTTGTGTTAAATAACGAGACAGGAGACTAGAGCGTATCCACTGTGCATCTGTATTGAATCCCAACCCATAACACAACAGCGTACCTTACATCCTGGTCCCTGCTGGACCGTACCAACACACACACCATTGTGGGGGGGTTTATATAACAATCCCATTCTCTTGTAACATCTCCTTTTTTTTAGATAACAATAGTTACAGCATCCCTTAGTGCACATTATTATTATTACAAGAAACCCCATAAACGTCCTTATTTAAAACCCTAACCATCTGTTCTGTGCATTTTTTCCATTTTTTTTCTTTTTTTCTTTTTTACACCATACCATACCATACCCATTAACCAGTCTCTATAAGTCCAGTCTTTGTGGCCCTCTCACCAGCCTACCACTGGCCGTCCTGTACTCTGGCGCCGGTGGAGGGTCCACCACAGGCTGGTACAGGTCGCTCCGCCTGAATGGCCTGACTTCCTGGGTGATAGTGTCATTGCCCGTGTTACTGTCCATCCCTTTGCTGGGCGGACTGCTGTGTGGCTCCACAGGTGGGTTGCTGTGCTGCACTCTGTGTTGCTCCGGGCGGCGTCCAGTCACATCCCCCTCCGCTGGTCGCAGGTCCACCCGATTCCGCCGGTAGAATGTCCCCTCGACATCCACCAAGTACGATCTGGGGGCCACCGGTTGCAGGCACACTCCTCTCCTCCACTTGCCCGTCCTGTCTCCAGGCAGGGGCTTCATTCTTATGTCCTGGCCGATACACAACTCGGGCAGATCTCTGGCCGACTTGTCGTAACCCAGCTTGGCCGTTTGATGCTTAACCCGCAGCTTCTCAGGAACCCCCGTGACCACGCTGGGGCCCAGGAGCGAGTCAGCGACCGGAAGTGGGGTCTTCAGTCTCCGGGACATCAGTCTCTGCGCTGGGCTGCTGAGCATGCCCTCTGTGGGCGTGTTCCTCCACTGCAAGATTGCCAACCATGGGTCGTTACCTGCACTAGCTGCTTTCTTGCACAGGTTTTTCACAACTTTCACCGCCGATTCAGCCTTTCCATTAGACCTTGGGTGCCTGGGCGAGGACATGACATGGTCGAAATCCCATTCTTTTGCAAACGTTCTAAATTTCTCACAGTCAAACTGAGATCCACAGTCCGTTACCACCCGGTCAGGCTGCCCGTGGCGTGCAAACTGGGCCTTACACCTTAACACCGCAGTGTCTGCTGAGAGGTCAGGGAGTAGCTCTATTTCCCAGAAATCTGAATAATGATCAACCATGAGTAGGAAGTCCTTGCCCGCTTGTCTGAACAAATCCATACTGACAATCTGCCATGGCCGTGTTGGGAGTGCATGCGACATCATTGTCTCCCGCTGCTGCTCATGAGAATATTCATTACACGCTGAACACTGGCTCACGTAATCCTTGATTTCACCCTGCATGTTGGGCCAGTACAGCATGTCTCTGGCCTCTCGGTAGCAGGCATCTCCCCCTACATGGCTGGCGTGTATGCGTTTCAACATTTCTGCCCGTAACGTTTTCGGCACTATGACTCGCTGACTTTTGAAGAGCACCCCATCTTGTGCGCTGATCTCGTCCCTGATTGACCAATACTCTCTGATCGCCAGGGGAGTCTCCTCCCGGTGATCTGGCCATCCCTGGAGCACTGCCGCTTTGAGCAACTGAAGGGTTTCATCTCCCCCAGTGTGTTGCCTGATCTGATTCAACCGCTGGCTGGTGACATTCAGATAATCAGCCTGATTAATCTGTTCAGTGTCCTCTTGTGCCCTCTGCAGGTTGCAGACTGTGTGTTTCATGTATCCCGTGTCAGTCCTCTGTGGTGGAGCCGTGGCCCTGCTCAATGTGTCACTGATGTGCATGTCCGGGCCTGGCTTGTATGTGACCTTGAGGTTGTAGTTCTGCAGCGTGAGCAGCATGCTCTGGAGCCGTTTGGGTGCAGTGAGGAGGGGTTTGTTGAATATCGAAATGAGTGGCTTGTGGTCCGTTTCCGCCACAATCTCCCCCCGTGCATACAGATAATAGTGAAAGCGTTGGCACGCAAACACAATACTCAGACACTCCTTCTCAATCTGTGCATAGTTCTGTTCTGTCTGAGTCAGTGCCCGCGATGCGTACCCTACTGGCTGACCCTCCTGGAACAGACAGCAGCCAAGTCCTTTCTGACTTGCATCACTCTGGATGGTGACCGGCTTGGTCACGTCGTAATATTTCAGGATCGGGGCCACTGTGATCAGACGCTTGATCTCCTCGATCGCCGCACCATGTTTGGGAAGCCAGTGCCATGGGACGGCCTTGTCCAACAGCCTCCTCAGTGGCTCGCATATCTCAGAGAGGCGGGGCATGAACCTTGCGAGGTATGTCACAAACCCAATAAACCGCTGCACCGCCTTGGCGTCCGTGGGGTGTGGCATGTCTTGGACCGCCCTGACCTTCTCTGGGTCTGCCCTGAGCCCCTCTGCTGACAGGATGTGTCCATGAAACTTGACTTCTCTGAGCCTGAACTGCAGTTTCTTCAAACTTAGCCTCAACCTAACCTCTCTGCACCTCTCCATGAGTGCTATCAGTTTAGTGTCATGGTCCTGTATAGCCTCCTCTTCTGTCTCCCCACAGCCCACTACCAGTATATCGTCTGCGATGGGCTCTACTCCACTGAGCCCTGCTAAAAGCTCATGCTGCTTTCGCTGGTATATCTCTGGGGCCACAGACACCCCAAATGGCAGCTTTAACCAACGCTTCCTGCCCCAAGGTGTCCAAAATGTGGTGGTGTAACTACTTTCCTCGTCTAGCCTGCACTGTAGGAAAGCATCCCGTGCATCCACAAGAGTGAAAATGCGAGCCCTGGGCAGCTTGTATAGGACATCCTCCAGCGTCGGCATTAAGTAGTGAGATCTCCTTAAAGCCACATTTAATGACTTTGGGTCTATACATATCCTGATCGGCTTCTCTGGCCGTCTGACAATCACCATATTGCTGATCCATTCTGTTGGCTCCGACACTGAAACCAAGTGGCCATCTTTCTCATATTTATCTAATTGTGCCTTCACTGCCTCCCTAAGTGCCACTGGAACATTACGTGGAGCAGCTTGCACTGGGGCTACATTACTGTCCAACTCAAAATGAACTTCACCTGGGACTGATTCCACAGGGGCGTTGAAAACCTCATCGTACGTACCGACAAGCTGCTGCCTGGTTAGTGGGACTGAGCTGCTATGTCCTACCATCAACAGCTCCTCAGGGATGGTGAAGCGCATTAAGCCTAGGCGCTCACTGGTTTCACCTGACAAAAGGGGTCTCTGACTGCTTCTTACTACCTCGAAGGTCAGCTTGTGTGTCTTCCCTCTCACTACACACTCGGTTTTGAATAAGCCAAATGAGGGAATTGATTGACCTGAATACAGCACCAACCTTGTTTGGCTGGGCAATAGCCTTGCTCCAGGGCCCAGCCTCCTCATGTCTTTTATGCTCATCACATCACAGGTTGCCCCTGAATCTAACTGGCACCTCTGCAACCCTCCGTTAATCTTTAAATTTGCAAACCATTTTTTTCCACCTCCCTGAACTGCCCCTATGCTCTCTGCCGTGTATATGTGAGCCTCTGCCTCCCCACTGTACATATTCTCAAGGTATTCAGTGTCAATGTCTGCTGTATGTAGCTGTCGGGTGGCCTGGCCTCTCTGCATGCATACTACAGCAAAGTGATTGAGTTTTGCGCAAATGCGGCAGGTCTTGCCATAGGCTGGGCACTGTTCCCGTCCGCGCCTGTGCGCAGTGCCGCAGAACCTACACGCAGCGCTTGAATTCGCGCCTGGCGCGTAATATTGAGGCCTGTCAGAACGTTCCTGCCTAGGTTGATATTGCGACCTGTCAGAGCGTTCCTGCCTAGGTTGATATTGAGACCTGTCAGATCGTTCCTGCCTGGGTAGAACTCGTGGCCGCCGGCCATCTGACGCATGTACAGTCTCTGGTATCATTGCTGATGTCTGATGTCTATCCTGTGTCATTGCCTTTATTCTAATATCAGTCATTTCTGCAGCCCGGCATATCTCAATGGCTGATTCCAGTGTAAGATCTTTCTCTCTGAGTAGACGACGGCGCACACTCTCATCACACACCCCCAGCACTACTTTGTCTCTTATCAACTGCTCTCTGAGTTGCCCATAATCACAAGAAGACGCCTTCTCCTTCAGCCTTGTTATGAATGAATCTATGGGTTCCCCTTCATCTTGATTGCATTTCCCAAACACATATCTTTCAAAAATAATGTTCCTTGTTGGCTTAAAATATGCCTCTAAAGCAGGAATGATGACGGCCACGTCCTTCTCCTGGTCCGCCGTAAGTCCTAAATTATGTCTGTATATATGGCGACATTCACTGCCCATCACGCGTCGCAAGATTGCTGCTTGCACTTCTTTTACCTTGTCCTTCAATCCCGCTGCCAGTATGTAGTCCTCAAATTCCGATCGGAAATTATCCCAGTTACTTGCGAGATCGCCGCTCATCTTCATCTCATCTGGTGGCGGTATTGCTGTTGCCATGGTGATGCTGTGTTTTTGTTTGTAGCTTAGCTCGCCGCAAACGCTCACTGCTTACAATCCCATTCTCTTGTAACATTTGGCGCTGGTTGTGTGTCATTATAACCGTGCTGTATGAATGCCTTTATTAGTTGTGTTCGATTGGCTATATGATTTTTAGAGGCATCTATTTTGTTGTCGGCTAATAAAGACCGCGCTGGAATATGACTGCCTTTTCCCGTGTTGTTTGATTAATACCCACGGATTAAAGTTCTCCTCAATTCTATTCCAAATCGCGATGGATCTCCCGTCAATTTTCTACCTGCTGCATATGATTTCTAGAGGCATACTACAATCTATTTTGATGTCAGTATTGGGTAGCCTATATAAACAATATAATACGAGAGCATAGAACAATGAATCTCACTGCATGTATGATGTATCCTGCCTTTCAATACATGAACTTGAATCCCATCATATAGTCTGTCCACTATCTGCATGGTGTCATTGCAATGCGTTTTCTATTCTTTCTTGTACAGTAAAAAGGGGGAAGAACACTATATTCATATGACTTATTCTGCTTACAGCTTCGAAATTCCACTTGTTTCGTTTAACGTAAAGCCTTTTAAATATAATCAAAACGTTCCCGTGTTTCGGCGGTCTGTGCGCAAAATAATAACGAGTTGAGCTTTATGATTTATGATGAATTGAAAATGGGGGACCCTGATGTAAACAAGACGAAAGTTGGTCTGCATCCCCAATTAACAATTGTATGTACTGAGCTGTACTGTACTGTACCCATTCTGCAATCTGTTAATAAACTTTTCAATCAATCAATCAATCAAGCTACGCGGAGCGCAGTCAGTCAGTAGCCTACACCCCGTATATTCCGATAACGCTATATAAACCATGAATGAATGAATGAATGAAAACTTTATTAACAGATTGCAGAATGGGTACAGTACAGTACAGCTCAATACATACAATTGTTAAGGGGATGCAGACCAGAGAAAGACTTTCGTCTTGTTTACATCAGGGTCCCCCATTTTCAATTCATCGTAACATATATGACATGCTGCATTCATTCTGAGAGAAAGATCTATTATTCCAAATGCTATTTATAGGGTTTTGACCATAATTACACTACTGTTGCTATCTTACAATGAACTATAATGAACTACGGTTCATACAGAACATCCAGTGTTATTATGCACAGAAGCTCATTTCCTTGTTGTAATAATATATTCTACCACTGGGAGCTAGGTACGCCAGGTCTGAAATGTGCGTAGATGTACGCACGAAGTCAAGTTCAAATCGAAATTGATGAATCACACTCTTTGCTTAGAAATGATCGTACGCACGGGTTACGCACAGATCTGTGCGTAGAACACGTTGATGCATGAGGGCCCAGGTCTGACCTGTACAGCTTGACGGCTCCTCTGACCTGTGCAGCTTGACGGCTCCTCTGACCTGTACAGCTTGACGGCTCCTCTGACCTGTGCAGCTTGACGGCTCCTCTGACCTGTGCAGCTTGACGGCTCCTCTGACCTGTGCAGCTTGATGGCTCCTCTGACCTGTGCAGCTTGATGGCTCCTCTGACCTGTGCAGCTTGATGGCTCCTCTGACCTGTGCAGCTTGATGGCTCCTCTGACCTGTGCAGCTTGACGGCTCCTCTGACCTGTGCAGCTTGACGGCTCCTCTGACCTGTGCAGCTTGACGGCTCCTCTGACCTGTGCAGCTTGATGGCTCCTCTGACCTGTGCAGCTTGATGGCTCCTCTGACCTGTGCAGCTTGATGGCTCCTCTGACCTGTGCAGCTTGATGGCTCCTCTGACCTGTGCAGCTTGATGGCTCCTCTGACCTGTGCAGCTTGATGGCTCCTCTGACCTGTGCAGCTTGATGGCTCCTCTGACCTGTGCAGCTTGATGGCTCCTCTGACCTGTGCAGCTTGATGGCTCCTCTGACCTGTGCAGCTTGATGGCTCCTCTGACCTGTGCAGCTTGATGGCTCCTCTGACCTGTGCAGCTTGATGACAAGATTATGACAAGACGAAACATCCAACGAGCGTCATTTGACAAGTAATTCGGACAAGTGACCACGTCCGGTTTGGCCGGTTCCTGAACGGATCAGTCACCGCTGATGGTGAAAATTATTGACCACCTTTGTAGCCAAAGAAATTCTGGAGCCAACACTATTCCATGCAAGGGCTGATCGCAACGAGAAAGGGGTAAAAGAAGCCAGGGAAGTCCTTTGTTTTGACTAGATCCTTTGTAAAACACATTTCCTGTGGGATTGTTATAAACTTTGGACCTGTACTTTGGACAAGTAAACAAAACTAACTCTCTTACTCTAACTCTATTACATTAGCACTCTTCACCTGTGACCAGACTCTTGCACTTACTTCCGTCTGTTCTTTCCATAGGTCTTCCTTTCCTTTTCTTTTTTATTATGTTTTTGGTAGATTTTACTAGCGGGCAGTCCGGTAGAGGGAGAGAGAGAGGAAGAATGGGAGACAGAGCGGGGGGAAGACATTCGGCAAAGGACGCCGGCCCCCGGGTCGGCCGCTTCGCGGCGCAGCGCGTTACATGGGTCGCCACTTGGGTGCCCAGGTCTTCCTTTTCTATCGTGCTTAATTACGCTCTGATTGCGCTCACCTGTCCCGTGTATATCTGGTACAGGTGCGTTGCATTGGGCTCTGCTCAATGGGCGCTCTGCTCCGCCGGGAGTCTCATCGGACTTCCTAATATGGGCATGTTCCCCAGTACCTTGGCTGAGATATAACGGCCTTCTAATACCACGCCAGCTGGTGAATGAATGAATGAATGAATGAAAACTTTATTTAACAGATTGCAGAATGGGTACAATACAGTATGGCTCAATACACACAATTGTTAAGGGGATGCAGACCAGAGAAAGACGTTTGCCTTGTTTACATCAGGGTCCCCCATTTTCAATTAATATTGACATTTATGACATACACAACATACATGACATCATGACATTTATGGCATAGGGACATACATGACATACAGGTATATAGTACTGTTACATTTGTGACATATATACGATATGCAAATATATAGTACTGTTACCCATAGATCCTAACAGAGAATATATACATACGGTGGGGAGGAGACTGTACATTAGGAGGGGGTGGGTGGGTGGGAGAGAAATATACATACGGTGGGGAGAGAATATATACATACGGTGGGGAGGAGACTGTCTATTAGGAGGGGGTGGGGGGGTTTGGACATTTCGAATTGCAGCCTCCCGTAGGTGCTCTTTAAGAGCAGTTTTGAATGTGGGTAGGGATTCACATTCCTTTACAGCTGTGGGTAGGGCGTTCCACATTGATGTCGCATAATTGCGAAACGTGTTTAGTCCCTTGTTTGAGCCGAATCTGGGTTTAACATGATTTGTTGAGCTCCCTCTGGTGTTGTGGTCGTGGTATTCACTGACCTTTGGGAAGTATTTTGACATGTACATGGGTACCTTAGTCGTATAGTGTATCTTGTAGACCAGGCCCATTGCAAGTTGCTGTACTCTGTCGTCTACTCTAAGCCATCCTAGGTAGTCAAAGTGGGCAGGGTGAGGTGGGTTCTAGGAGTCAGGTCAAGTAGTAGTCTGACCAGTTTGTTTTGTGATGTTTGTAATCTTGTTTTTAGCGCCTTTGAGGTGCTTTGGTACCATGAGGTGCAAGCATAGTCGTAGTACCCTTGAATGAGTGCTCCTGCCAGAGTCTTCAGGGTATTCTTCTTTACCAGAGAGGAGATCCGGTACAAGAATCTAGTTTGTTGGTCTGCCACAATATACACACACACAAATGCAATACAGTAACAAAAACATGTTTATTTTTCACAAAATGCAGTATTTTGTATGCAATACTTTACATACCCAACAGACATTCAGTAAGATAAAGATATAAATGTTTTTTTCAAAACTCAAAACACAAATGCAACAAGAGAAAATAAATGAGGCTGCATCCTGCCCCCTCTTGTGCTCTAGTTTCTCAAGTTCAAGTTTCTTTATTATTTGTCATACAGAAGTACAGAATACTTTTAAACAAAATGCTTCTTTCTGTTTCGCTCCAGAGATTGTGCTAGGCAAAAATAGACAAGTATAAAATAAGTATAGCAAGTATAAAATAGAAGTCAAGTACGTAGACAAAAATGTTCAATATATACATATATACAATGCTCTATGTAGAGTAGAAGTAACTGAGTTACCATACAATATACTATACAGTGCAAAGCAGAAGTGGCATGAGGCACAATTTAGGTATAATTTACAGTAAGGTGTAATGAGGTATGGGTTGTAGTGCAAATTCTTTACCAATAAATATAAAGTGTGCTTAGGTGTTCTAAAGTGGTTAAAGTGGGTGCTGCAGTGAGTTGTATGTTTAAAGTGAGTGTGTGCGTGTGGATGTGTGTGCTGTGTGAGTGCATTTGATGGTTGTTACATAGTGTTATTGTTCATTGAGCATCCTGATGGCCTGGGGATAGAAGCTTCTTCTGAGTCTCTCTGTGCTTGCCATGAGACTCCGGTATCGCTTGCCTGACCGCAGCAGTTCAAAGAGGCAGTTGTTTGGGTGGCTGGAGTCTTTGATTATTCTCTTAGCCTTGCCCATGCAACGCTTGTTGTAAATGCCCTGGAGAGTGGGAAGCCCACCTCCAATTGTGCGTTCGGCTGAACGGGCCACTCTCTGTAGTCTGCTGCGGCCTTGTGCGGTGCTATTCCCAAACCAGGAGGTGATATTGCCAGTCAGGATGCTCTCTATTGGCCACAGAAGCTCCTCTACATCACAAGCTCTCTGGTCTAAACAGCAGGGAAATAATCTTCTGGCGTGACGGATCCAGATGCCCTCACATCAACTTCACCACATGCATCCTCCATTGCCGGGAGAATAATGGTGGTGAATCCGGTTAATTTTATGGACTCGGGTTAGTCAGAGTCACTCACAGTTCACTTGATTTCACAAAAATGTGAAATGTGGAAAAAGTATATAACTATTGTGATGAATCTGGGACCAGACTCGCCACGGTTCAAATACAAACAAATTCAAAAGGTCCACACAAGAGCAATATCAAGCAATATCAATCAATACGAATATTTATTGAATTAAGGCAAAAATCCAGTTTGATAAGCAAGAGAATGGTCATAGGCAGTCCGTGGGTCAAAAACACAAAACAGGCTCGCAGACAGAAAAAGGGATTGTTCAATACTGAGGGTAGTCATCCGGTCCAGGGTCAGTACACAAGTGGGAATCTCAGCCAGTCCAGGGTCCTGTACACAAAGAACACCTACTCGCTTTCTCCTCACCTCTCACTACCTCTCACCGTCACAACTCTGACTGCACAATCTCTCTCTCTCTCAATAACACAACTCCAACTCCTTACTCCGCTCAACTCAACTCTCACTATCCTAGTGTATTTGTAGTGTGGGTGTCTGGGGTGTGTGCGTGTGAGATGTGTCAACTAATTATGCACAGGTGTATTCTATCAGTACTAATCAGCTACCTAATTGACTCTACTCCTTCACTGACGGACATATCTCCCATCCTTCACATATCCAAAGGAGGGGGGAGGAGATCTGTCACACTATATATAAATATGCAAAAATGCATTTTTGTTGTTGCTAAAACTACACATAATTTATGCATAAATTATGCAAGTGCTTCCACCTACTAAAAATACCAACTCACGCACTTTGGATGTGCTGAGACAGCTCCTCCTGTTAGTGATGATTTGCCCAGTTTCATCAGGTTCAGAAGGCACAGAGGTGGCCACAATGCAGAGCCTGCGCTTCATTATTGTGGACAAGTTTTTATAGACTGGTGCTCTAATAATCCCCCACCAGTCTAGAGGGTCAGCCATGAGGGGTACAAGCGGCTCTGCCAGAAACCGATGAGAAAGCCTACCTGGAAGAGGTAAAGAATCTGTCGCAGTGGTATCAGGAGAACTGCCTCTCACTGAACGTCAGCAAAACAAAAGAGATGATTGTGGACTTTAGGAGGTTGGGTGCGTCAGAAGATCCTTAAGAACTTCTACTCATGCACAATAGAGAGCATCCTGACTGGCAATATCACCTCCTGGTTTGGGAATAGCACCGCACAAGACCGTAGCAGACTACAGAGAGTGGCCCGTTCAGCCGAACGCACAAGTGGAGGGGCGCTTCCCACTCTTCAATAAATTTACAACAAGAGGTGCATGGGTAAGGCTAAGAGAATAATCAAAGATTCCAGCCACCCAAACAACTGCCTCTTTGAACTGCTGCGGTCAGGCAAGCGATACCGGAGTCTCATGGCAAGCACAGAGAGACTCAGAAGAAGCTTCTATCCTCAGGCCATCAGGATGCTAAATGACAATAACACTATGTAACAACCATCAAATACACTCACAGCACACACATCCACACGCACACACTCACTTTAAACAAACAACTCACTGCAGCACCCACTTTACCCACTTTAGACACCTAAGCACACTTTATATTTATTGGTAAAGAATTTGCACTACAACTCATACCTCATTACACCTTACTGTAAATTGTACCTAAATTGTACCTCATCCCATTTCTGCATTGTACTGTATTGTATTGTAACTCAGTTACTTTTCTACTCTGCATTGTATATTGTATATGTATATATTGAACACTTTTGTCTACGTACTTGACTTCTATTTTATACTTATTATACTTATTTTATACTTATCTATTTTTATCTAGCACAATCTCTGGAGCAAAACAGAAAGAAGCATTTTATATAAAAGTATTCTGTACTTTTATATGACAACTAATAAAGAAACTTGAAACTTGAACTTTCGATCTGTCCAAACCGTTTAGTTGACCAGCTCTCTGGTTGTCTCATGGTCACCTGGGGTTCTGTGTCTGTGAGCAACAATTCGTTGGAGCCCTTGTGCGATGACAATTGTTTTTGAGCCTGTGACGTACGTGGGTTGGTCATTATCATTATTATCATATTTGTAACACCATGTAAACATCAGGTTAGTATATGTAATATTTGTTATTTGTATTTGGTGTGTGTCACCTTAATTCTGAACCCTGTTTGTTTCTTTCTTTGCCAGATGCCGCCCGTCTCACTGATTGTGCTGATTGCCTGAGGAGTGGCACCTGTGGGCAGTCAGCCTCGGTAGACGGGTGGTTAAAGCCTGGGTTGTGACACACATCCGGGCAGGGGCGTAGCTGGGGGGGGGGGTAGCTTAGGATGATTCCAAGGGCCCAGCACTGGGGGGGGGGTGCCCAATTTTTTTTATTTTTTTTATTATTTTTTATTTTTTACTAGACATCACTCAGGTGTATTATTGATGCTCTCATTGATACTATGTTTGTTTCTGAAGTGTGTGTGTGTGTGTGTGTGTGTGTGTGTGTGTGTGTGTGTGTGTGTGTGTGTGTGTGTGTGTGTGTGAGATATATATAGAGAGAGGGGGGGCTTTGGTAGACTATTGCATTGGTCCATTCATTGAAGATGAACGCAATGCGACATCCTTTACTAGGCTCACCCACCAACAGTGCAGGTGCTGAACTGCTGATCCGAATATATAGGTAAAAACCATATTATGCGTTTTCATCAATAAAAAAATTACCCAAAAAAAAAAAACGCGCGCTTGCGCGCGCTCGCATTCACTGGGGGCCTACAAATACATTCTTTCATGGGGCCCAGAATCTGGAGCTACACCCCTGCATCCGGGCACCTCATTCTGTCATTTGCCAGTGACCAGAGTGGAGTGAGGTTGCCGTTGGTTGCCACTATTGTGTGGAGCGATTCTTATGCTTATGTAGCAGGTATATATAAAATATACTAATATGTATTCCACAAAGAATCCCTCCCTCACTGTAACTGAGGGGTACAATTCCCTGACTGTATTGATAAGTATGGTATCATTAAACCACTACCGTCTTTATGTACATTCCTACTGGCCATACAGTACACAGGTATCTAATGATGAACACTTCCCCACAATGAATCGGTTCTACACAAAGTTGTATTTAAGTATTTATTGCAGCAAAAGGTACATAATATACTTCTTTACTTTGAATGCGCTTATAAGGCAAAGGAATGTGCGTAGGCAAATCAATAACAAATGTCCATTCTCATATTAAGCAGGAGGTAATCATACAACCTGAATCTTAGGGAATTATATCTATGGTACACTAGTAATATAGCGGGAGATACTGGAAGGGTCCCCCCGGTTGTAAGCCAGCAAGGGTAGAGGATCTGTCGGTAGTAGAGTCTGGGTCAACGATGATAAGGAGACTCCGAGTACGGGAGACGGTGCAATAAGATCTTGATCCACAGACGAATACAGCTGTTCTCCGTAGCATGTAGCTCCACATGGAAGAAAGCTAGCCTGCCTCAGGCTTCTGAGGGGCAGACTCGACGTGGCTCCTCACAGGGTAAATCCCACACACTTGTGGGCGTTGGCGATTTTCCGCTCCATTAATTACAGGACCAAAAGCAAATATAATCCAGCCGAAAAGGGCTATGCAGTCGTCGGGTAGATAATCCAGTGTACATGTCCACACGATCCTCGTCTAGGGCCCCTCGGGTGAAAGCGCCATGATAAGCAGCCCAGCCTGGATAAGCACTCTAGCTGATACGAGGAAAACGTTGGTGATGCTGGTCACTGTAGAACTTTAGCCGCACGATACACTATACACAAATAGACTATTACTGACTTAATAGAATAGGTCGCACTCGACGGTACAGCGTTAAACTCTGACACTTCAGTTATTAATTCGCACGCGGTCTCAATGCTCTATTTGGGGCCAAACAGGCCATACTTCACCGCACGTCGTATCGTGGGTGAGGCTTCAACTTATTGGGTAACACACTTCTGTATTCACCTGCGCCGTATTTATACGCTTAGATGAATAAACTAGTACCAGCTTTATTCCTGTCTCATATCCTTGCGCAATACCATTCATGTCCAGGCATGTCCCCGGCGGTGACTTTGAACCTGACTTTGGAGGCATGGCCTTGGCGCCTGTGGACCGCTGTCCAATAGGAGAATGAAATATTATGGTCTGTACTAGGCTAAAGGGATATTCCGTGTATATGTACAAGGAATATACAAGGGATATCAAACGATATACAAATATTATGCAATATATATCAATCAATAAATATATATATTCGGTTTAATCTGATCCTTTGTAACAGCCGCCTCCTAATTAGTTCCACCTAATTAGCTAAACAGAGACAGATTAACCGCACTGTCCACTACTCAATGTCTGTTGTGAGGGGTAGGGCAGTTCACAAAGTCATGGGGTCATGGTCGTCATCAATAGTAGCGGGGAGCCTTGGCAACTCTATTAGCCTCGCCACGGGTCGGGTGTAGATCCGCCCTTGGACAAGCACTTCGGCTGCTCTGACCTTTCCGTCGGCACCGGTGATCACTTTGCTTACGCGGCCAGCCGGCCACATAGCTCGGGGTAGTGACTGGTCGATAATCATGACGACTGTTCCTTCTGTAAAATTGTCTCTCTCTTTCACCCATTTCTGGCGGGTCTGTAGAGACGGTAGATAGTGGAGTAGGAAGCTGTTCCAAAACTTGTCAGCCAATACTTGACTGTACCTCCACATTCTTTGGCCGTTCGCTTCTTCAGGCCTGTACACTGTCTGTGGTAGCGCGGGGTCCAGCCGCCCCATCAAGAGTGTGTTGGGGGTGACTGGGTCGACATCTGCTACATCACTTGAGACGTAACCGAGGGGCTTTGAGTTCAATACTCCCTCGATCTCCGTGAGGACTGTCATTAGGACTTCTTCCGCCACGGTCTGGGCCCCAAGCACGGCGTACAGGGCTGTCTTTATTGAACGTACTTCTCGTTCCCAAGTTCCACCGAAGTGAGGTGCATTCGGGGGATTAAACTGGAAGTCAATCTGGGATGGAGCGAGGTGGGTCTTAAGTTCTGGGCCCATAGCTTGGAAGCTCTCTCTCAGCTCTCTTTCTCCGCCTTTGAAGTTTGTCCCGTGATCAGACAATAGTATAGACGGTTTGCCTTTCCGCGCTGTGAATCTTCGGAAGGCCATAAGGAATGAGTCTGTGCTCATGGTTTGAAGGAGTTCTATATGCATCGCTCGGGTGGTCATGCATTTGAATACAATACCTCACCGCTTCTCGGTTCCTCTTCCTTTCTTTACATACAGCGGGCCGAAACAGTCCATACCGGTGGAGTGAAAAGGCTTGTCGCCGAGTCGGAGGCGACAGGGAGGTAGGTCAGCCATCCGGGGTATACTGGGCTGCGCTCGCCATTTACGACAGTCTAGACAGGTCCGCTGGAAACGCTGCACTGCTTCTCTCCCTTGCAGTATCCAATAACGACGTCTGATCTCCGCAAAGACTCTCTCTGCCCCGGCGTGATGCACATCCTCGTCGTATTTCTTTATGATCAGCTCTGTGACCTTGTGTCGGCTGTTTAAGACTATCGGGTACTTGACGTCATCCGGTAAGTCTGGAGCTCTCCGCAGACGACCACCCACTCTGATGAGACCATGGGCGTCGCTCTCGGGGGCTAGGTGGAGCAGTCTGCTGTCTGACGGGACAGGCTTTGCTCCCTGTAGACAGTCTAGCTCGTCGGGAAACAAGTCTCTCTGGGCTCGTTGTAGGAGAAGAAGTTCTGCTTCTTCGTAGTCAGCTGCAGTAATGTCAGTAGTGAGCTGAACCTCTGGGTGGTGCCACAGGAATGTCTTTAGCTGCGCACTCTCTAGGGTGAGGCAGTCGTCTATGTCAGGGTCTGTGGAGACGAGTGTGGTCAATCCACAGAACATAGATTTCTTGTTTTCGGCCTCCTCTTTACTCGCTTCCCGTGGGGTGGGTGTAGGCCACTCTTCTTCCGGGAGCTTGAGGAACTCTGGCCCGTCACTGTATAGATTGTGACGGGTGAGGTCATCCAGGGACATTCCCCGGGTGATGACGTCAGCTGGGTTGTGTTTTGTGTCCACATACCTCCAGCTTGCTGCTTCTGTTAAATCTTGGATCTCTGTGACTCTGACTCCCACGAAGACCTTGTATCTACACGAATCAGACCGGATCCATGTGAGTACTGTCGTGGAGTCTGACCACAAGATTGTTCTTTGCACCGGGATGGTGAGTTCACGTTGGATTAATGTGGCGAGTTGCGCTCCTGCTAGGGCTGCGCAGAGCTCTAGACGCGGGATAGATTGTTGCTTGCGTGGGGCTATTCTTGAGCGAGCCAGGATGAAAGCAGTATGTATTCCTCCTCCCTCCTCTCGGGCACGCAAGTAGGCCACCGAACCGTAGGCTACTTCGGAGGCGTCGCTGAAGACGTGCAGGTCCATCTGGCACGTCTCCGGCCTCACTGTGGGTGGGAAGTAGCTGCGGCGTATGTTGACATCTGGGAGTGAGCTGAGTTCTGTCTCCCACTCTCTCCATGTGGAGGCAAGGTGTTCGGGTATGGGATCGTCCCAGCCCTGGTCCTTGTCCCATAACGCTCTTACAATCATCTTTGCCCTGGTGGTGTAAGGTAGAATACATCCCAACGGGTCATATTGTCTGGCGAGTGTTCTATATACACTCCGTCTTGTGGTCGGTAGTGCAGTCGACCTTCCCTGCTCCTTGGTCAGGGGTGTGTGTTTATAATGGAGCGAGTCTGTTTTGAAGCGCTAGACTAGTCCTAATGTCATTTCTTGGGCTTCTCCTGGGATGGTCGCCATCCAGGTCTCGCTGCTTGCTGCCTTGTCCTCGGGGGAGAGGCTGCGCAATACTTGCGGGTCGCTGCTGGCCCACTGCCTGAGATCAAAGCCGCCTTTGATCAGGGAGGCGCGGAGCTTGAGTAGAAGGGCCTCGGCTTCTTCTGGCGTCGAGACGCTTTGCAGACAGTTGTCCACGTAGAAACTATTTCCTACACTTTGTCGGACCTCTTCATCGGCTGCTGGGTCCTCTGCGACGTGTTTTTGCAGTGCAAACGTAGCACAGCATGGGCTGCATGTGGTTCCGAAAGGGAGGACTTCCCATTGATAGATGGCTGGTTGCTCGTCCCCGATCCTCTCTCTCCATAGGAACCGCAGCAGGGGCTTGTCCTCCTCCACTAGTCTCACCTGCAGGAACATCCCTTTGATGTCGCCGCTGATGGCCACCTTGTCTTGGCGGAAACGTAGTAACACGCCTAGTAGAGAGGGGCCGAGTGTTGGGCCGGGCAAGAGCTCTTTATTCAGATTTTGTGATCCAATCTGGTAGCTGCAGTTGAACACAATACGGTCCTTGCCGTTGTGGTGGACTTTGTGGTGCGGCACGTACCATGATTCGGTCGTCTGATCGGCCTCTTTAATGTCAATTTTCTTTATGTGTCCCGCTGTGATTAGCTTGTCAATCTCAGCGCGGTACACAGTCTCTTGAGCGGGGTCTCTGGCTAGGCGCCGCTCTGTGTTCAATAGATGCCGCTCCGTCGCTTCTTTTGGGGCGTGGAAGGTAGGCATACCCTCTCGCCTCACGAGTGGAGTTTCGTATCTCATCACTCCGTTGACTTTGACTCTCTTTGTCCCCTGCTCGAGGAGGGCTATAGCGTAAATGTCTTCCTTGGAACAAATGTCTTTCTTTTCGTTCTTAAAGGGCATTGTCTCTAGTATCCATAGCCTCTCGACATGCTGTAGGAGGGTGGTGTCTTCTTCTGTCACTCTGGAGTGGAGGCAGCTAGTGGCTGCTGTTCGGTTAAGAGACCTAGCGAGGGGGCCTTGTAGTGTCCATCCTAGGCGGGTCTCGACTGCTGCAGGACAGCCTCTGGGCCCTGTGTGGACCCGGTCCATCGGGACGATGAGGTCTGCATGGTCGGAGCCTATCAGCAGGGTCGGGGTGGCACCATCTATGAGCGGTATAGGTAGTTGACGCAGGTGCACATATTTATCCATCAGCTTGGCGATGGGGTAGGTGTACTGCGACAGGCCTATGTCCTGGCTGGTGAAAGCGTTAGTGATCCTATACCGTCTCTCTGGCTGCCCGCTTGCTGCGATAGTGAAGGAGACATTCTCGCCCTTTATCGTCTTTAGATCTCTTCTTATTGTCCGAATCGTCATCTGGTCTTCGCTCCCCCGCAGCCCCAGCTGGGCCGCAGCGGACGCGAGGAGAAGGGTCTTCTCTGACCCGTCGTCAAGGATGGCGTAAGTGTCCATGACCTTGTCTTGGTAACTCAATGTTACGCGGACCACCTTTAAGAGCACCCGGGCGCCCCCGCTGCTGGCGGGGTCAATGTACATAACACTTGCCTTTGTGCTGCTTGAGGGTGCAGGCTTTCTTCTGTTACTGTCGTGTAGGACGTCTAAGTGGGCTCCATCACACCGACTACACCTCTTCTTTAAGCGGCAATCGGCTGCCATGTGACTGCGCGCACATCGGTAACAGCGTCGGTTGGACTTTATCCATTGACTCACCTCGTCGGCGGTCATCTTCTTGAACGTGTCACATTGTGACAGCCAGTGTTCCTTTTCGCAGTACGGGCACACCATCTTCCACTTCTCTTTCATCGAGGGGGTACTGTGGTTCTTGCTGCTCGGTACTGATTCTGATTGGTGCATGACGGTCACCAATCTGCGGCCATCGTTTAATCTCCTAGGTCCCTCTCTGGAGCTTGGTGTGCTCCGCATGAACGTATCCAACCGTAGGCTGTTGAATTCTCTCACCAGGAAGTCGGCTAGGTCTAGGAGGGATGGCTCGGGACCGTTAGGATCACGGTGGTCTCTTTGCCGCCTGAAGCGCTCTTGTCGGGCGGGCGGAAGCTTCTCTAAAATCCTCTCGACATTAGAGTTCGCGTACAGTTCGTGCATACCCTTTTCTCTTTGCGCCCCCAGCATCCCTACCAGGGATTGTACCTTGATAGACAGGTCATCTAGTGAGCGATTGTCTGTGGCTGGGGGTAGGCGGTCAATATGCCTTATCTCTTGTATTACGTAGTCCCATATGCGTCCATATCTTTGGTCGAGTGCTGCTAGAGCCGCGGTGTATGGGGTAGTAGAGGTGGCATATGCCAGCGCTATATTGTGCGCTCGGGGCACCTTGAGGTGCTTTAGTAGGATAGCATATTTGTACGGTTCATCGGCTCCATCGGACAGCATTGTCTCTAAGCACATTCGTAGCTCTGTGTACTGTGCTCTGTTCTCGTGTGTGAAGTCCGGGAACGTCGGTGTGCCAATGTACGATGCCATGGATGGCTGGCACATCGGTGAGCGTTGGAAGAGAGGCCTCCTAGGCGAGTCTCCTCTTACGCCTCTTGGGGGGCTGGTACCTGCTGGATACCATGGCCCGCGTATCCAGGTGCTGTTCCTCGGGGCTGGTCGTGCGTCAAGCTCACCCGTGAATTGAGTCGGGGGTCTGTAGCGCAGAGCCGCGGGGGTAAAGCCTGGGCTGTACTGGACCTCCTGGTCCTGTGGAGTACTGTGCTGCTGTTGGGCTTGACTCTCCTCCTCTCCCTCTTCTTCTTCCTCTGGCAGGTCCTCTAGATCCTGTAGTCGTCTATTTAGCCTCTCCGCGGTGTAGACCGTTTCTTCCTTGTAGCTGGGTCTCGCTTGGACCGGTCGGGGAAGGGGTTCGGAGAGGGGTATAGGCTCTCTCTGGTGGTCGGGCTCAGGGTCGCTTGATCGGGTAGGGGAGGGTGCCCTTGACCCTTGTCTTGACGAGGCCCTGGAGCCCCGTGCGGAGGGAGGGGGTGTTGCCCTGGTAATCAGCTGCTCCATTGTCTGCGCTTGTAATCGGTCGCGCTCGGCTTCGCGCTTGGTGAGAGCGAGGTCGCGCTCTGCTTCTCTTTGGGCACCGGCAGCGGCGCGCTGGGCTTCGGCGGCGGCGCGCTGGGCTTCGGCCCGGTCCCTTCCCATATTCTCTTCCGTCTGAAGGCGTCTAATCTCTAGACGTATACGATCTTCGTCGCTCCGTTGCTGCGCTTGAAGGCGTTCTCTTTCCATGGAAGAATGTTCGCGCTCACTAAGCGTCTGTGCTTGGAGTCGATCGCGCTCCGTTGAGGCTGCCAGGCTGGCGAGGAAGGCCTGTGCCAGCATCTTGTCCACCTCGCTGGGGGAAGACGCTGGTTGAGGTGATCCGCTCCTGGTAGTACTCGTTGGAGATCCGTTCTCCTGTGGCGAGTCGAGGAGATCCATCTCCGGGGTGCTCGCCTCTTCTTGTAGTGGGTCGAGTTCCATCCCTGGAGGGCTTTCTTTAACCTGGAGCTCTCCGGGGACTACTTCTTCGGTCTTGGCGGGGGGTAAAGTCATGTCAGGTCCCTCCTGGTCCCCACCGTGAGCTTGGTCAGTTACGTTAGAACCCACTAGGGCCTCTACTGGCGGGGTAGCCTGGTCGATAGGGTCGGACATAATTTTACTATCTACTTTTTCCGCGTTTACCGTCTGTAGAAAGCTAGGTAGTATATTGGCAACGTAATCCTCTAAGTACTGAGGTGTCTGCCGTCTACGCTGCGGGCGATCTATTTTAGGAGAACCGTTTTGTGGAGTGTTCATCATTGGCCATGTCAATATTAATACCACTATATTAATATTACGCTAGTTACCCTCCGGCTCGAAGGACCAATTGTAACTGAGGGGTACAATTCCCTGACTGTATTGATAAGTATGGTATCATTAAACCACTACCGTCTTTATGTACATTCCTACTGGCCATACAGTACACAGGTATCTAATGATGAACACTTCCCCACAATGAATCGGTTCTACACAAAGTTGTATTTAAGTATTTATTGCAGCAAAAGGTACATAATATACTTCTTTACTTCACTTTGAATGCGCTTATAAGGCAAAGGAATGTGCGTAGGCAAATCAATAACGAATGTCCATTCTCATATTAAGCAGGAGGTAATCATACAACCTGAATCTTAGGGAATTATATCTATGGTACACTAGTAATATAGCGGGAGATACTGGAAGGGTCCCCCCGGTTGTAAGCCAGCAAGGGTAGAGGATCTGTCGGTAGTAGAGTCTGGGTCAACGATGATAAGAAGACTCCGAGTACGGGAGACGGTGCAATACGATCTTGATCCACAGACGAATACAGCTGTTCTCCGTAGCATGTAGCTCCACATGGAAGAAAGCTAGCCTGCCTCAGGCTTCTGAGGGGCAGACTCGACGTGGCTCCTCACAGGGTAAATCCCACACACTTGTGGGCGTTGGCGATTTTCCGCTCCATTAATTACAGGACCAAAAGCAAATATAATCCAGCCGAAAAGGGCTATGCAGTCGTCGGGTAGATAATCCAGTGTACATGTCCACACGATCCTCGTCTAGGGCCCCTCGGGTGAAAGCGCCATGATAAGCAGCCCAGCCTGGATAAGCACTCTAGCTGATACGAGGAAAACGTTGGTGATGCTGGTCACTGTAGAACTTTAGCCGCACGATACACTATACACAAATAGACTATTACTGACTTAATAGAATAGGTCGCACTCGACGGTACAGCGTTAAACTCTGACACTTCAGTTATTAATTCGCACGCGGTCTCAATGCTCTATTTGGGGCCAAACAGGCCATACTTCACCGCATTGTCATATCGTGGGTGAGGCTTCAACTTATTGGGTAACACACTTCTGTATTCACCTGCGCCGTATTTATACGCTTAGATGAATAAACTAGTACCAGCTTTATTCCTGTCTCATATCCTTGCGCAATACCATTCATGTCCAGGCATGTCCCCGGCGGTGACTTTGAACCTGACTTTGGAGGCATGGCCTTGGCGCCTGTGGACCGCTGTCCAATAGGAGAATGAAATATTATGGTCTGTACTAGGCTAAAGGGATATTCCGTGTATATGTACAAGGAATATACAAGGGATATCAAACGATATACAAATATTATGCAATATATATCAATCAATAAATATATATATTCGGTTTAATCTGATCCTTTGTAACACTCACGTTTTATATTAATTTGTTTATTTTTATCTTTTACTCTCAAAGTCTTTTATTTTGAAACCGTTGTCACTTCCTCCCGAAGTGACGTATTTACTTTGGTGCGTGCCTCTTCCCGTTCAGTCTGGCCTGAACGAGGAGAAGGTGAGAGTGGCTCAGTGTCTCTAAACATATCCTTGGTTTAAAAGAACGTATTAATGGTTTACATTTTGTAAATAAGTTACCGGGCAAATGAACCGGGTTGTATGTAATGGTATCTATGCAATAATGAACAGTTGTGCACTTTTTGTAATGTGGTTTAGTTGTGGTGGCGAACTGTTGTAAGGACATGTGACTGAGCTAGTGGTAATGGTTGAGCAATGTGTTGAAGGCCCCAGTCTGAAATGTGACTTGATATTTCCCCATTGCAGCCTATGTAAGCTGTTGACGCCATCTGCTGGCCAAATGTAAATATGTGCCTGTCTGGGATGTTTCAACAGGTAATTTGAGATATCTTATTGTTTATTTTGTATTATTTCATTGTGTATTTTATTTTAATGTGATATTTCAATGTATGATTCAAAACGTTCAGTCTGGCCTGAACGAGGAGAAGCCTATGTAAGCTGTTGACGCCATCTGCTGGCCAAATGTTAATATGTGCCTGTCTGGGATGTTTCAACAGGAGAAATAAAACAATGAATGGCCACAACTGTCTCTTCACTTCCCATACACGACGACATTCAAGAGGGTGGCCTTAGACCAGTTACACTTATTTGTCACTTTGTGTGACTTACCTATTGTGTGGGAGTATTGTATTGTTGGCCTCTGTGCCTTCTGCCACTATTATGTGGATACTATACTGTGTACTCCTTATGCCATTTACCACTGTGTGTGGGCAACTGTAATATTGTATTGGCCTTATTTGTCGCTTTGTATGCACTGGTAAACCGGTGTACTATTGCTGGGTGGGTTTCCAGTGCCAACCTCTGGCTGGTTGGCTGGTGTTCTACGACACGGATAATACTTGTGTTTGTATTATTATTACCCTGTTTGTTCTCCCCTACCCTTTTCCCTGATTGTTTATTTGTTGTGGGTTTACATTTACTTTTGAAAACGCTTTATTATTTCCTCCTACCGGGACCTGTGCTTAAAGCATGCACTGGATGGGCGGGCTTCACAACAGCCCGCTCCAGGTATAATTTGTTAGGTCATCAGACCTTTGGTTGTGACAGCCTGTCACATAGCTGTGGGAGAATAAATAATAAATAGAATGAATTATAATATATTAAAAAAAAAAGTCCGGTACTGGTATGAGATTGATATCATGCCATAAATGATATGCCAGAATGTATGAATTAATGTTGCATTTTTTCCCTCAAATGTAGCCAAGCGTAAAGACCCTAACCCTGTCAAAACAGCAGTCAAAGTGTATATTTTCAGCACTACGTTAGTTTACCAATGATTTTAAGTAGGGATGCTCGATATTGGCTTTTTTACCGATACCGATATTCCGATATTGTCCAACTCTTAATTTCCGATACCGATATCAACCGATATCAACCGATACCGATATATGCAGGGTTTCCCACTACAAAAAACGGAATAATTTCAGGTAACTAATAATTTCACTGGATATATATATAACAAATATTGTTATTGTTTATTAAATTTTTTTAACCGATACCGATATTTTCCGATATCACATTTTACTGCCGATATCGGCCGATAATATCGGTCGGCCGATAATATCGGACATCCCTAATTTTAAGTGTTATTAGTGAAATATTAGTTCATAGAAATCTCAGCCGATCAAGTCGGAAAAAGGCACTTATTGACAGGAGGATTTGGCGCAACCTAACTTGAGTTCAAATTTCTTTAATAGTTGTCATACAGAAGTACAGAATACTTTTATACAAAATGCTTCTTACTGTTACGCTCCAGAGACTGTGCAAGACAAGATAAGATAAGTATGAAATAAAATAACATAGTATAGTATGTAAATTAGAAGTAAAAAAAAATGAGGTCACAGTGTTCAGTATAGACATATGTACAATGTTCGATGCAGAATAGACGTAACTGAGTTACCATATAATATACAATACTATGCAGTGTACTAATATACAATACTATATAGTGCAAGGCAGAAATGGGATGAGGTGCAATTTAGGTACAATTTACAGTAGGTGTACGAGTTGTAGTGCAAATCCTTTATCAATAAATATAAAGTGTGTTTGTGTGATCTAAAGTGTGGAGAGTGGGTGCTGCAGTGTGTTGTTTGTTTAAGTGAGTGTGTGCGTGTGGGTGTGTGTGCTGTGTGCATTTGATGGTTGTTGCATAGTGTTTATTGTTCGTTTAGCAGCCTGATGGCCTGGGGATAGAAGCTTCTTCTGAGTCTTTCTGTGCTCGCCTTAAGACTCCGGTATCGCTTGCCTGACCGCAGCAGTTCAAAGAGGCAGTTGTTCGGGTGGCTCGAGTCCTTAATAATTCTCTTAGTCTTCCCCCTGCACCGCTTGTAGTAAATGTTCTGGAGGGTGGGGAGCCCCCCTCCAATTGTGCGTTCGGCTGAACGTGTCACTCTTTGTAGTCTGCTACGGTCTTGTGCAGTGCTATTCCCAAACCAGGAGGTGATGTTGCCGGTCAAGATGCTCTCTATTGTACATGAGTAGAAGTTCCTAAGGATCTTCTGACTGACTTGGAACTTCCTTAGGCGCCTGAGGAAGTAGAGGCGTTGCCGTGCCTTCTTCACAACACTGTCAATGTGTGTGGTCCATGTCAAGTCCTCGGATATGTGGGCTCCGAGGTACTTGAAACTGTTCACTCTCTCAACCGGTGCCCCGTCGATGCTGAGGGGGCTGTAGTCTTTGACCCCCGACCTCCTGAAGTCCACAATCATCTCTTTTGTTTTGCTGACGTTCAGGGAGAGGCAGTTCTCCTGACACCACTGTGACAGATTTTCTACCTCTTCCAGGTAGGCCCTCTCGTCGTTGGTAGTCTTTTGAGAGAAGAGACCCAGGGCTTTTGATGGGCTTTCGAATAATAAAAAAAAACGACACTTCCCAGCTCACGCTAGGGCTGGGCGACCCTAACCCTAACCCTAACCCTAACCCTAGGGCTGGGCGACCCTAACCCTAACCCTAGGGCTGGGCGACACGGCCTCTAAATGATATCGCAATATTTTTTGCCCATATCACGATACACGATATATATCGCAATATTTTGACATTTCCTCTAAAGCACTTAAAAATGCTTGATTTAACCCTTTGATGCATACAGTCACGCCAATATGATGATTATAATAAGTCCCTGCAACATATGTTTTCATTATTAAACCATGAAGATGCTTTAAAAAAGAATTTAAGGAAAATGTACTAAGAGTAGTCTACTGACACACTAATAAAAAAATGTATTTACATCTAAGACTATTTATATAAAAACTCTTGGGTGCCTAAGACTTTTGCACAGTATTGTGTTTTCTATCCACTTTAGCCAAACACACACACACACACACACACACACACACACACACACACACACACACACACACACACACACACACACACACACACACACACACACACACACACACACACACACACACACACACACACACACACACACACACACACACACACACATATATATACACTGAGAAAATAATAATCACACACAAAGGGATAATGGCTTATAGCAGACTTAATGATTTTAGAATATTTCAGATAATGAAATTAAATGTTTATATCATCAACTATCCAGTTAGTATTTATATTGTAACGTTTGGCTACTTTAAATCATTGAATGTAGAGAGAGAGCGTGTAAGGAAATACCCTTATAGTTCTTTTATTGAATGAAGCAGTGAGACAAGTTGAGTCTGAAGTCTGGTGCCGCCAAGGTTTTTATCTCGAAGTACACAGAGAACACAGGAAGGATAGCTCTTCAATCCGGACCACGCACCTCCGCACACAGAGCGAGCCAGTGCCAAGTGGTGGTCTCGTCAATACATCGTCACATCATTTATACATTTCTCGTCAGAATGGTGTGTGTATTTCTCTCTGTGTGTATCCATGAATGTCTGTGTGGTGTGTGTGTGTGTGTGTGTGTGTGCTGGTGTTTGCTTAGATGGGGAAAAGGAGGGGCTGTATTCCTCCGCTCTCCTTATCAGATGGTGTGTGTATGTCTCTCGGTGTGTTATGTATTGATGTCTGTGTGATGTGTGTGTGTGTGTGTGTGTGCTGGTGTTTGCTTAGATGGGGGAAAGGAGGGGCTGATTCCTCCGCTCTCCTTATCAGATGCTTTTCTGTGTGTTCATGTGTGTTAGTGTGCTAGAGTGTGTGTGTGTGTGTGTGTGTGTGTTGGTGTGTTAGAGTGTGTGTGTGTCGGTGTGTGTGTGTGCTAAAGTGAGACACTCTCGAACAAAAAAAGGGGGGGGGTGTGTATGTCTCTCTATGTGTGTGCATTGATGTCTGAGATGACGGCATATAATTTGTGTGTGTGCATGTGTGTTGGTGTGTGTGTGTGTGAGTGTGTGTGTGTCGGTGTGTGTGTGGGCTTTTGCATGCTTCTGATATCATCATGCACCTGTGTCCAGTACTGTTTCAAATGGGGCCCTATGTTTACACAGAGACATCTGACGTCAGTGTAGTTTCAAGTTTCAAGTTCAAGTTTCTTTAATAGTTGTCATACAGAAGTACAGAATACTTTTGTACAAAATGCTTCTTACTGTTGCGCTCCAGAGACTGTGCATGACAAGATAAGTATGAAATAAAAACATAGTAAAAATTAGAAGAAAAAAAAGAGGTCACAGTGTTCAGTTTAGACATATGTACAATGTTCGTAGACGTAGTTACCATACAATATACAATACTGTGCAGTGTACTAATATACAATACTATATAGTGCAAGGCATAAATGGACGAGGTGCAGTTTAGGTACAATTCACAGTAGGTGTACGAGTTGTAGTGCAAATCCTTTATCAATAAATATAAAGTGTAAGTGTGTTTGTGTGATCTAAAGTGTGGAGAGTGGGTGCTGCAGTGTGTTGTTTGTTTGAGTGAGTGTGTGTGTGCGTGTGGGTGTGTGTGCTGTGTGCATTTGATGGTTGTTGCATAGTGATTATTGTTCGTTTAGCGATTATTGTTCGTTTAGCAGCCTGATGGCCTGGGGATAGAAGCTCCTTCTGAGTCTTTCTGTGCTCGCCATAAGACTCCGGTATCGCTTGCCTGACGGCAGCAGTTCAAAGAGGCAGTTGTTCGGGTGGCTCGAGTCCTTAATAATTCTCTTAGCCTTCCCCTTGCACCGCTTGTTGTAAATGTTCTGGAGGGTGGGAAGCCCCCCTCTAATTGTGCGTTCGGCTGAACGTGTCACTCTTTGTAGTCTGCTACGGTCTTGTGCAGTGCTATTCCCAAACCAGGAGGTGATGTTGCCGGTCAGGATGCTCTCTATTGTACATGAGTAGAAGTTCCTAAGGATCTTCTGACTGACTTGGAACTTCCTTAGGCGCCTGAGGAAGTAGAGGCGTTGTCGTGCCTTCTTCACAACACTGTCAATGTGTGTGGTCCATGTCAAGTCCTCGGATATGTGGGCTCCGAGGTACTTGAAACTGTTCACTCTCTCAACTGGTGCCCCGTCGATGCTGAGGGTGTACAGCCTGAAGAAGATATTGACAACAGATCAATGAATTAAAACTATCAAGCGAGAGAGCGAGAACGCGCGAGAGAGCCAGCCCCCCCCCCGTATAAGCTGCCGTAGGTGATGATGTCACACTCGAATGTCAACACAGGAAGTTGAACACACGATGATGGGAACCATGCCCGATATGAAGAAACGAATAACCAATAAATATGAAGTTATGTTTGAACTTCTGTCGTCAAGCCTCATCAATATTACCCCACCCCCTTTCCTCACGAATGGAACTAGTGTCGTGGAGCATTTCCAGGGTTAGCAGCTAACGCTAGTTAGCTTAGCCTAGTTATGTGGGATAACTTAATTAGAAGCTAACGTTAGCCCATTGCTCGCCTCAATTAAATTGCATGTCATTAAAGGTCCGTGCCGGTCTGTGTCTAATGAAATTACAATTGCATGTCATTTAAGGTCCGTGCTGGTCTGTCTATAATGAAATGAGAGGAAAGCTCTGCGCTAAAGCAAGTCTCATCTCAGCCGCGACGTGACAACATATACTCGATGTTCACGATATAGTAATTTACTACATCTCATGTAGAACAAGCCGCGATACATCGAGTATACTCGATATATCGCCCAGCCCTAGCTCACGCCAACCCCTGTCAATCAAAATCAAGCTTTTTTCTTTCTCTTTTTTTTCGAGATCATATCTCACGGGTGGAACAAACCTGAACGTTATTGCTATAAAATAGAACACAGTTAGTTTCTCAACCTTTCTATGAACGTCTAGCAAAAAACGGCGTTGCAATCTGATGAAAAATGGCAGAGCAATTTACATTATAAAAAAGTAACTGTACTTACAGTAGATTTCATTCACGGTTTTTGCTGCCCTATCAGGGGCGCCTGGTGATACTAAATCCAGATTGAACTCTGCCATTGGAAAGGGGAAATTTGGCCCAATACATAGACATAGGACTTGGCCATAATAAGGTAATTTATAGGCCTGATATTCTATATTCTATAATCATATTTCAAATTGTATGTGTCCGGATGGCAGAATTCAGTACTGTATCTACAAAACCTCCTGTTAATCATCTGGCCTTCATTCATTTTCAATGTACAGTAGTTCGTTTTTAGATTAGCTTAGATTTTTTGTACATGTGACCTCAAGAAGGTGCTGAACGAGCTCAGTGGCAATTTTTCATGTCTGGTCAATGTTACCATGGTGTTATTCACTGTCAGAAATAAATAAATATATAATAATGGGAATACATTCTTCGAGATCCATAGATGTCTCTAGATAACTGCAAATGGACCTTGTAGAATCACTGAAATGCTGACATTATTCAAGGGCTGAAAACACTGAGGATATATACACAGTAACCTCACACTTCACATGCTGTTTAATAGAGTCGTACCGTCACACACCATCTATCCCTGTGATATTTTCCACTGGCCACGAGGACCATGCTATGTTACAGTCAGACCTCCTGGCACCTTCAGCCAGCAGCAGCAACCCCTGGAAGGACATTTTCCATCTTGAACATTTCCACAAGCTCTGAGATGGAAAAGAATAGTGATACAATTGTAATAATAATAACATGCCATAATAGCCCATACTGGTATTGGAATAGACTCATTCACTCGAAGCAACACAAATGTTTTTAGTTTTTTGGGGGGAATAATAATAAAGTAAATAAATGTTGTATTTTAGCTTTGTATTATGACTTCTTGTCTAGAGGTGAAGGTGAAGGCTTGTCGGCTCGACCTACTAATACAAATGATAAGAAGCCATAGTGGCAGTAAACCTCAGTACACCTCAATCTCATCATCAATATGCAGAAAAGTGTTATGATCTCAAAGTACCAGGCATGCTGTCTCCAAGAGCACTAAAGCCGGCATTACTCTTTAATAAAAAGGCACTTTTATTACAGTGATGCCAATATTTCCACCAGGGATGAAAAATGGAAAATATGGCCCTGGTATTTTAGACCCAGACCGTCCCACCACAGCCAGCCAACAGATACACCACCACCCATGGCCCATTGATGTACATAGAAACACACCAGCCTTTAATACCACCACTTATAAACATACAAACACACCTTAATACCACCACTGTTTTTGCTGATCAACCAATACATTGTTGGAAAGTACAATTTTGTCCATCTTTGAAGGTGAATAACACCACGCTAACATTGACCAGACGTGATGAACTGCCACTGAGCTCCTTCAGCACCTTCTTGAGATCAAGTGTACAAAAGATCTAAGCTAATCTAAAAACGAACTACATTCTATTTTTTGGCAATAACGTTCAGGTTTGTTCATGGGTCATGACATATGATCCCGAAAATAATGTTGAAAATGCCCTGGGTCTCTTCTTTCAAAAGACTACACTCACTTTTGGCTGCGGCATTTCCTCTCGTCAATATGCGCCGGTTTCCGACTCAATGAGCTGAGATTTCTATAAACTCATATTTCACTAATATCTCGATAACACTTAAAATCATTGGTAAACAAACGTAGTGCTGAAATTATACACGTTGACTGCTGTTTTGACAGGGTTGGGGTCATTACTCTTGGTTACAGTACATTTGAAAAAGAAACGCAACATTAATTAATTATGTTCCATATTGATCGATTTATGGCGTGATATGAATCTCGGCCCTCTACTGGGCTTAAGGGGTTAATACCAACCAGCACCAGGCTACTAACAAGCTTTGAAAAGGTATGATGATGTACTGCGTGCTGTGCCAGTAAAATACTGACATGTATTAGCATTACCATGGCAACCTTAACTATTGATACATGGCAAAATCACAAGCATTGTACAATTATTGTCATTAATGATTTCCCCTGGCAATTCCAATGCCTCAGGTGTCCCTGTAGTAGCCTATAGACAGCCCATCAGAGTCTATTTATGTAGTAAGGTCTAGCCATATCAATAGAATAATGGAGTAGAGGATACAGACAATGACTGCAGCTTTAAATTCTCTCTCCCCCAGGTGGCAGAACAGGAGGGAGAGAGGGAGAGAGGGGAGGCACAGAACACACACACACACACACACACACACGCACGCACGCACGCACGCACGCTCGCACGCACGCACGCACGCACGCACGCACGCACGCACGCACGCACGCACGCACGCACGCACGCACGCACGCACGCACGCACACACACACACACACACACACACACACACACACACACACACACACACACACACACACACACACACACACACACACACACACACACACATACATAATCCCCTAGGTGGGAAATGACAGAGAGAATGGAGAGAGAGACTCATACACACAGAGGGAGAAAAGGGGTGTTAGAGATAGAGAGACACTTACAGATAGAGAGGGGGAGAGAGAGACTGAGAGAATATTTTGCTAAATGTTTTGCAGGAGATACATATTGGACTTGTTCAGTTATTTCGCCTGCTTCAGGAAAGTCGGTAGGCAATGCAATTTGAAATATGATTATAGAATATAGAATATCAAGCCTATACATGACCTTTGATTTTATTTTATTTTATTACGGATCCCCATTAGCTGGTGCCATAGCAACCAGCTAGTCTTCCAGGGCCCTCATTTATCAACGTTGCGTACGCACAGATATGTGCGTAACCCCTGCGTACGATCATTTCTAAGCAAAGTGTGGGACTTATCAATTTGAACTTGTGCTTGACTTTGTGCGTATATCTACGCACAGCTCGGAGCATGCGTACCGGTAGAATATGAAGACTACAACGCGGAAATAAACTTCCGTGCATTAGTTTCAATACTAGCGTGTTCTGTATGAACCGTAATTCATTATAGTTCATTGTAAAATAGCAACAGTAGTGTAATTGTGGTCAAAACCCTATAAATAGCATTTGGAATAATAGGTCTTTCTCTCCAAATGAATGCAGCATGGTTTATATATAGCGTTATCGGAATATACGGGGTGTACTGACTGACTGTGCTCCGCGTAACTCGTTATTATTTTGCGCACAGACCGCAGAAACATGGGAACGTTTTGATTATATTTAAAAGGCTTTACGTTAAACTAAACAAGTGGAATTTCGAAGCTGTAAGCAGAATACAAGTCATATGAACACCCACGATATAGTGTTCTTCCCCCTTCCTACTGTATAAGAAAGAATAAAAAACGCATTGCAACGAGAACAGAGGTTATTTGTTGAGTTTATGTGTATTACAAAACCCTTGCAATAAATGTGTCTTAAATGAATGAAAAACATACATGCTCTGGATACAGAGCATATATCGTGTGGGTGATATGACTTGTATTCTGCTTACAGAATTCCACGTATTTAGTTTTACAATGTCAAAGCCTTTTAATATAAATCAAAACGTTCCCGTATTTCTGCAATATATGCACAAAATAATAACGAGTTGAGTTCTAACAAAGAATGTATTACATGCTGGGTAGGCTGATAGAGTAAACTATGATATGAATATGAATAGGAATATGATATGATATAAAGGTATACTGGTCCGTCCGCGATGATAGTGAGGAGTCGGATAGCCATTAAATGCCATTTGAGAATATGGCTATTAATGCAAAGCGACGGCCTATAGCCTATACATATTATTTAATGTTTTCATAAGCGTAAAGATACAACAGCTAGATTAATGATCAAGTTAGTTTACTGTGCAGGGTTCGCAGGGCTGTGCCATGTGCTATTATATATGCGCAAGTTACTGTTGCATAATGTAGGCTATGGGCGGCTGCTATTATATGTAATTCATATAGGCTACCTAATACCGACAACAAAATAGATGCCTCTACAAATCATATTATTATAGCCAATCGAACACAACTAATAAAGGCATTCATATTCCAGCATGGTTATAATGACACACCAACGCCAAACAGTGGTCAACGAACGGTCTTTATTAGTATTTTGAGCTGTCCAGGCAGAATTGCAGCAATGGTCTTAGGAGTCGTTGATATCTGACATCACCGTGTACAAGTCAGCCTTTTATTTATCCCATAACACGGGTTGTGTCTTCTTGGTTAGACAGCGCGTCCGTGAACAATCTCTTGTGAAGTTTCTCATAGTTCGCTAGGGTCAGTCCATTATTTCACATCCCATGGGGGGTGTTTCATTACCATATATGGATAATCATGCATGAGCATTGACGGTAGAACAAAGAGGTATTTATCAACACGGAGGAGCGTAGGATAAATCCCAATATTTCTGTGTGTACACATTCTAAATTCTGTGCTTACGTATGAAAATAGAACACTTTCTAAGAATTGTTGATAAATGAGGGCCCTGGGGTCCACACAAAAAAAAAACATACAAAAACAATTATTATTGCAAAACAAAATGATTAAAAGTCAGTACTCAACATACAATGCATAATGAAACTAACAATTAAGATGGCAAAAATTACATGCAAGCAAAGAAACAGAAAACTAAAAAACAAAACTAAATATATATATTTTTTTTAAGTGAGGGGAACTATCTTATAAATGGCCTTTTTCAGTGTTTAGCATTGTTTCCTAGCTATGTGGACTTATATTAATATGATCTATGTCTCTAATTCTCATATTGGCGCATTCTTCCAATTCTCCTCTCACAATATTCACCCTCACTGAACTGAGTCATCTGAAAATGTGATGATTTGTGATGTCAGAAAGACACCGCTGCATGTTAATGTTCAGGCGAAGCAGAACCATTACCATTGTGGTTGGTGCAGGCTCAAAACGGCTTAAGATCTTGAGGTAGAAAAATGCTGTTTTTGAGGACTTGATTAGAAATACAAAACAATGAATTAAAAAAAAAAATTTATTACAGAGGTGTTCCATAAACTCACAGGAATTGTGTAAAAGTGCCCAAATAGTGAAAGAAATAGTAAAATAGTTCCCCTTTAAGTGAATCAATCTACTGTAAATGCAGCAGAGGTTTTGAGGCAGGTTATTCCAAAGAGTTAATGAACTAAAAATAAAAGATCTCCTTAAAGCGTTGGTTTTTGGACCTGGTAATTCAAGCTGCCCACTACTGGAACCTCTAGTGTAATGCTTTTTTTATTACTAAAAACAATCTGATTATGTATAAAAACAGGAGTTTTACTGCTCATGACCAACACAAGTGTATTAAAAGTAGGGCTGACCCCTATTCGTCGATTAGTCGACTAATCGGTCGAAAGGAGCCGTAGTCGACTGCCAACCTCTTAGTCAAAAAAAAAAAAAATAATTATAATTTTTTTATCATTATTTCCAAAAGAAAATAGGCCTAGAAGCGTGGCTAACGCTAATGGCACGCATACCAGAGGCTAACTGCCTATGAAAACAGGCACAGAGGCACTGAAAGAGGATTTCACCCATCTAATGAACACACAGACTAGACAAATATCAAGATGTATCCATCAGTGGACCAATTGCATGCTTTTGCAGAGGACAAGAAGCCTTCAGTCGACTCCATCAGACATTAAGCACCCCCCACAGCCCAAATGGAATGAAAACTTATTATTATTATTATTATTTTTTATATATTAGGCCAGTGCTTCTCAAACTTTTTCTGTCAGGCCCCCCTTTGGCGGACCAAAATATTTTGGCCCCCCCCCCCCCCCCTCGCCCCAACAAAATAGTCATGAAATGCGCCATGTTTAAATTTATTGAAATAACACCAATATCGTGACCTTTCAAATTGGCCCTATATTTTGTTTTCAGAGCTGTCATGGATGAAAAGCCAGCTTCACACAAATACTGTATGTGGTGCTGAATGGTATCAACACCTTAACTGCTGCATCATGAGATACTTGGTGGGCCATGAGATGAGATACTTGGTACTCAGCACCACACTCTGAAACTAGCTCTCTAGGTGGTATCAGATGAGATTTCAAAGAGTTCTTCCAAGAGTTTGGATGGAGATGTGTCAGGAAGCTTTGTCTCAATGTTGTCTGTAAAGGTTTTTTTTATCCAGAGTAACTTGGTGATCCTTTTCTGTGTTTTATTAAATAATGATTTTCAGATTTTGAGAAATGGTATTTTCATGGAGAACAATGCAGCTGCAACAGATAGCACTTTAGTGATAATTTTCTGGAATAATATATATATATTTTTTTTAAATAAATCTCAAGGCCCCCCCTGTCATGCCCCCCACTTTGAGAAACACTGTATTAGGCTATACTTAAAAAAAATATAAAAAATGTAGTAGTCGACCAATAGTCGACTAACGGCAAATTTTGGCCTATCATAGTCGACCATCCAAATCCTTAGTCGGGGACAGCCCTAATTAAAAGACTAATCTATTTTCAACGTTAAGCCAAGAGAGGCGGGCATGCATACGGCTCACATTAGACCTTAGTGAGCAGCCCAGTACCAACCGTGCTGCCCTGTTCTGGACCACCTGGAGCTTCCTGAGGTCACCACTGGCAGCAGATGACCACATTGTAGAGCAATAGTCAAGATGACATAAAACTAAACTTTGCACTATCTGACATAAAAGGGGGCAGGGCAACAAAAGAAGCACATTTCCTCGAAATACCAATTGCTCTTCCCATTTTCAAAACAATATAATTAATATGCTGAGACCAAGACAGAGTGCAATCCAGCATCACTCCAAGGAGTTTAGTACTTTCAACTTGTTGAACTGCCGAATTACACAAGTTTAAATGAAGCTTTGCATTTGTAGATAACCTGTGCCTTGTTCCCAGCACAATACATTTAGTCTTGGAGATGTTAAGGACAAGTCTATTACATACCCAGTCATGCACAACTTTAAGTTCTCTGCTCAAAACTTCATTAAGTACATTGCATGATGGTGCAGCATAATACAATGTTGAATCATCTGCATAAAGAACTGTTGTAGCACATTTGGTAGCCCAAGATAGGTCATTAGTAAATACAGAGAAGAGCAAAGGTCCTAGGCAACTTCCTTGCGGCACGCCACACTCTAGACCTCTGCTACTGGACAGGCTGGACCTTATTATGGCCAAGACACATCTGTGAATGTGCCTTTCCAGTTCAATCTGGATTTTAGTATCACCAGGCGCCCCTGACAGTGCAGCAAAAACCGTGAATGAAATCTACTGTAAGTGCAGTAACTTTTTTATAATGTACATTTCTCTGCCATTTTTCTTCAAATTGCAACATCGTTTTTTGCTAGACATTCACAGAAAGGTAGAGAAACTAACCGCGTTCTGTTTTATGGCAATAACGTTCAGGTTTGTGGGATATGATCCCAAAAAATAAGAGAAAGAAACAAGTCATGCTAGAAGTCAGATGATTGACAGGGGCTGGCATGAGCTGGGTAGCGTAGTTTTTAGAAATTTGAAAGCCCATTGAAAGCCCTCTGTCTCTTCCTTCAAAAGACTACACTCAAGTTAGGTTGCGCCCAATCCTTGCGTCAATATGCACCGGTTCCCGACCGAATGCCCTGAGATTTCTATAATCTTGTATTTCACTAATAACAGTTAAACTCATTGGTAAACAAACGTAATGCTGAAAATATACACTTTGACTGCTGTTTTAACAGGGTTAGGGTCTTTACTCTTGGCTACATTTGAAAAAAAAAAAACACAACAATAATTCATACAGTCTGTAGAGATGGATTTATGGCGTGATGTCATTGTGGGTCCAGTAAGAGGTTAAAGAGCTTGAAAAGGCCAACAAGCTGAAGACCCGGGCCTCCTACACTTTGTCTGTGTCCATGAGAAGTGTGACGGTAACAGTATCCTTGGCTTCATGAACCAACTGATCCCACTTCCTCCTGGGGGAGGAGAACTCCCTCCTGGGTGAGGAGAACACTTCCTCCTGGGTGAGGAGAACACTTCCTCCTGGGGGAGGAGAACACTTCCTCCTGGGGGAGGAGAACTCCCTCCTGGGTGAGGAGAACACTTCCTCCTGGGGGAGGAGAACTCCCTCCTGGGTGAGGAGAACACTTCCTCCTGGGGGAGGAGAACACTTCCTCCTGGGGGAGGAGAACACTTCCTCCTGGGTGGGGATAACACTTCCTCCTGGGGGAGGAGAACTTCCTCCTGGGGGAGGAGAACACTTCCTCCTGGGGGAGGAGAACTTCCTCCTGGGTGAGGAGAACACTTCCTCCTGGGGGAGGAGAACACTTCCTCCTGGGTGAGGAGAACCTCCTCCTGGGTGAGGAGACCACTTCCTCCTGGGGGAGGAGAACACTTCCTCCTGGGGGAGGAGAACACTTCCTCCTGGGGGAGGAGAACACTTCCTCCTGGGGGAGGAGAACACTTCCTCCTGGGTTAGGAGAACCTCCTCCTGGGGGAGGAGAACACTTCCTCCTGGTTGAGGAGAACACTTCCTCCTGGGTGAGGAGAACACTTCCTCCTGGGGGAGGAGAACACTTCCTCCTGGGTGAGGAGAACACTTCCTCCTGGGTGAGGAGAACACTTCCTCCTGGGGGAGGAGAACACTTCCTCCTGGGTGAGGAGAACACTTCCTCCTGGGGGAGGAGAACACTTCCTCCTGGGTGAGGAGAACACTTCCTCCTGGGGGAGGAGAACACTTCCTCCTGTGTGAGGAGAACACTTCCTCCTGGGGGAGGAGAACACTTCCTCCTGGGTGAGGAGAACACTTCCTCCTAGGGGAGGAGAACACTTCCTCCTGGGGGAGGAGAACACTTCCTCCTGGGGGAGGAGAACCTCCTCCTGGGTGAGGAGAACACTTCCTCCTGGGTGAGGAGAACACTTCCTCCTGGGGGAGGAGAACACTTCCTCCTGGGGGAGGAGAACACCTCCTCCTGGGGGAGGAGAACACTTCCTCCTGGGGGAGGAGAACACTTCCTCCTGGGTGAGGAGAACACTTCCTCCTGGGGGAGGAGAACACTTCCTCCTGGGGGAGGAGAACACTTCCTCCTGGGTGAGGAGAACACCTCCTCCTGGGGGAGGAGAACACTTCCTCCTGGGTGAGGAGAACACCTCCTCCTGGGGGAGGAGAACACTTCCTCCTGGGGGAGGAGAACACTTCCTCCTGGGTGAGGAGAACACTTCCTCCTGGGGGAGGAGAACACTTCCTCCTGGGTGAGGAGAACACTTCCTCCTGGGGGAGGAGAACACTTCCTCCTGGGTGAGGAGAACACTTCCTCTTGGGTGAGGAGAACACTTCCTCCTGGGGGAGGAGAACACTTCCTCCTGGGTGAGGAGAACACTTCCTCCTGGGTGAGGAGAACACTTCCTCCTGGGGGAGGAGAACACTTCCTCCTGGGTGAGGAGAACACTTCCTCCTGGGTGAGGAGAACACTTCCTCCTGGGTGAGGAGAACACCTCCTCCTGGGGGAGGAGAACACCTCCTCCTGGGTGAGGAGAACACTTCCTCCTGGGTGAGGAGAACACCTCCTCCTGGGGGAGGAGAACACTTCCTCCTGGGTGAGGAGAACACCTCCTCCTGGGTGAGGAGAACACTTCCTCCTGGGTGAGGAGAACACTTCCTCCTGGGGGAGGAGAACACTTCCTCCTGGGTGAGGAGAACACCTCCTCCTGGGGGAGGAGAACACTTCCTCCTGGGTGAGGAGAACACCTCCTCCTGGGTGAGGAGAACACTTCCTCCTGGGTGAGGAGAACACTTTCTCTTGGGTGAGGAGAACACCTCCTCCTGGGTGAGGAGAACACTTCCTCCTGGGTGAGGAGAACACTTCCTCCTGGGGGAGGAGAACACTTCCTCCTGGGTGAGGAGAACACCTCCTCCTGGGGGAGGAGAACACTTCCTCCTGGGTGAGGAGAACACCTCCTCCTGGGTGAGGAGAACACTTCCTCCTGGGGGAGGAGAACACTTCCTCCTGGGTGAGGAGAACACTTCCTCCTGGGGGAGGAGAACACTTCCTCCTGGGTGAGGAGAACACTTCCTCCTGGGGGAGGAGAACACTTCCTCCTGGGTTAGGAGAACCTCCTCCTGGGGGAGGAGAACACTTCCTCCTGGGTGAGGAGAACACCTCCTCCTGGGTGAGGAGAACACTTCCTCCTGGGTGAGGAGAACACTTCCTCCTGGGGGAGGAGAACCTCCTCCTGGGGGAGGAGAACACTTCCTCCTGGGGGAGGAGAACACTTCCTCCTGGGTGAGGAGAACACTTCCTCCTGGGGGAGGAGAACACTTCCTCCTGGGTGAGGAGAACACTTCCTCCTGGGGGAGGAGAACCTCCTCCTGGGGGAGGAGAACACTTCCTCCTGGGTGAGGAGAACACTTCCTCCTGGGGGAGGAGAACACTTCCTCCTGGGTGAGTGGGGGAGGAGAACACTTCCTCCTGGGGGAGGAGAACACTTCCTCCTGTGTGAGGAGAACACTTCCTCCTGTGTGAGGAGAACACTTCCTCCTGGGGGAGGAGAACACTTCCTCCTGGGGGAGGAGAACACTTCCTCCTGTGTGAGGAGAACACTTCCTCCTGGGGGAGGAGAACACTTCCTCCTGGGGGAGGAGAACACCTCCTCCTGGGGGAGGAGAACACTTCCTCCTGGGGGAGGAGAACACTTCCTCCTGGGGGAGGAGAACACTTCCTCCTGGGTGAGGAAAACACTTCCTCCTGGGGGAGGAGAACACTTCCTCCTGGGTGAGGAGAACACTTCCTCCTGGGGGAGGAGAACACTTCCTCCTGGGTGAGGAGAACACTTCCTCCTGGGGGAGGAGAACCTCCTCCTGGGGGAGGAGAACACTTCCTCCTGGGTGAGTAGAACCTCCTCCTGGGTGAGGAGAACACTTCCTCCTGGGTCAGTAGAACCTCCTCCTGGGTCAGTAGAACCTCCTCCTGGGTGAGGAGAACCTCAACCTCCTCCTGGGTGAGTAGAACCTCCTCCTGGGTGAGTAGAACCTCCTCCTGGGTGAGGAGAACCTCAACCTCCTCCTGGGTGAGGAGAACCTCCTCCTGGGTGAGGAGAACCACCTCCTGGGTGAGTAGAACCTCCTCCTGGGTGAGGAGAACCTCCTCCTGGGTGAGTAGAACCTCCTCCTGGGTGAGGAGAACCTCCTCTTGGGTGAGTAGAACCTCCTCCTGGGTGAGGAGAACCTCCTCCTGGGTGAGGAGAACCTCCTCCTGGGTGAGTAGAACCTCCTCCTGGCTGAGGAGAACCTCCCTCCTCCTCCCGTCACTGATGTCGTTCCCCAACCTTCCTCCAGCAGAACTCTAGATCTGGACCAAAGGCCGATCCTGGTGAAGCTTCTCCATCTCCAAGACCAGGTGAAGCTCATAAAGCTCCCCAGGGAAGAGAGTCTTTGTAGGAACACAGGTTCAGATTATGGGGGCTCATCTGGTAATCCGGAGGTTCCCGGTTCGATTCCCGCTCCTCCCGCCTTGCGTGTTGAAGTCTCCTTGAGCAAGAGACTTAACCCCTAACTGCTCCCGATGAGCAGGTCGGCACCTTGCATGGTTGCCTCTGCCGTCGGTGTGTGAGTGCGTGAGTGAATGGGTAGAATGTGAGGAACAAATTGTAAAGCGCTTTAGATAAAATCTTTTATATAAATGCACCATTTAAGCATTTTTCCCCCAGATCTACCCAGACTGCAGCGCAGGTCTAGGCCATAAGCGCTGGCAGTTCCATCCGTAAGAATTTACTGCGAGACACAGGTCTCAAATACTCCACGAGCTTCCCCTGCATGCTGAAAGTGGTCCACAATAGAAACACCTTCACACCCCCGAAGAAGTTGAGACTCTCCCTTGTGAGCTTTCCATTGATTCTCCACAAATATAACGTTAGTTTATAGGTCCCGTGTCGAACTTCATTTCGCGCTTTCGTCCTTTTTAGCATAATTTGTACTACTTATGACAGACTGTACTGTCGACTGCTCATCCTTGTAATTATGCTACCCCCTACACAAGCACTTGGGTTTGGTTTGCAGCTAAGTTTTGTTTACAAGTGGGTAAAGCTACACGGATCTCTGTAGTAAAATCCTGACTGCATGACTGACCTACATGGTGTCGTAAAGGCAGCTCAAGGATGTGCAGCTGTGGCAAAATGCCATGTAAAAGGTTGAACATAAAACCAGACGGGAAAGAAAACAATTCATTCTGTAACCGGCTTTTAGTTTTGGAGACTCACAAATATTAAAATGACGGAATATAATTTTCAAGGAATCCAACGTTTCTTTTGGATCATTAAGATCACATGGGCTATGCCGGTCACGTCTTTAGGTTATGCTATTTCATTTAATTATCCTAATATTATTTGTGGCTGGATTCTCTCTCTCTCTCTCTCTCTCTCTCTCTCTCTCTCTCTCTCTCTCTCTCCCTCTCTCTCTCTCTCTCTCTCTCTCTCTCTCCCTCTCTCTCTCTCTCTCTCTCTCTCTCTCTCTCTCTCTCTCTCTCTCTCTCTCTCTCTCTCTCTCTCTCTCTCTCAATATTGGACCTTTCTGTGAGCTATGCAGACTGAGCTGCTTGTTTTTATCATGCATTTTATTTATTGATTTATTTCTGTTATTTCTGTTTGTGTGTCTGTGTGCACATGGTCGGTATGGTCTCTCCTGGCCCCCTCTCTCAGACTTCTCTTCGCTCCACCCTACCCTGTTATCACTTGTCTCTCCTGACTTTGGGTCAATCATTAAAGACTCCAGTCACCCGAACAACTGCCTCTTCGAACTGCTGCGGTCAGGCAAGCGATACAGGAGTCTCAAGGCGAGCACAGAAAGACTCAGAAGTAGCTTCTATCCCCAGGCCATCAGGCTGCTAAACGAACAATGAATGAACACTACACAACAACAACCACCAAACGCACATAGCACACACATCCACACGCACACACCCACTTTAAACAAACACACTGTAGCACCCACTCCACACACTTTATAGGACACACCCACTTTAAACAAACACACTGTAGCACCCACTCCCCACACTTTATATTTATGGATGAAGGATTGCACTACAACTCGTACACCTTACTGTAAATTGTACCTAAAATTGTACCTCATCCCATTTCTGCTTTGCACTAGATAGTACTGTACATTAGTACACTGCATAGTATTGTGTATTGTATATTATATGGTAACTCAGAACATTGTACATATGTCTATACCGAACACTGTGACCTCATTTTCTTCTTCTAAATTCATGCTATATTATGTTATTATGTTATTTGATACTATCTTGTCTAGCACAGTCTCTGGAGCGTAACAGTAAGAAGCATTTTGTATGAAAGTATTCTGTACTTCTGTATGAAAATCATGCGCCTGAATATAAAGAGCCTTCTCCCCAAAATGCACCTAATTAGAGTCTGGGTTGCTCAGCATAAACCTGATGTACTTACTTTCTCTGAAAACATGGTTGCACAGTAAAATAAGTGATACCGAGGTCAAAGTTTAACCGACAGGGGGTACGAGAGGGGGAGGTGTGGCTATACTGTACGTCTCTTCACACTTTGTATTTGAACTTGCCATTCCCAAAGTAATTCCATTACATTTTTTATGTGTTTTGGTTAAGTTATTACTCCACAAAAAAAACCATCTTATTATTGGTAGTATTTATAGACCCCCACCTGTCCATTATAATTCAACCAAAGTGCATATTATCTACCCTAATCTAATTTGAACATCCAGGGGAAATTATTATATTGGGTGACTTAAAGGAACACACCAACTTTTTGGGAAATTTGCTTATTTGCCATCTACCCTGGAGTTAGACAAGCAGATACATACCATTTCCTTCTCTGTGCATGCATTAGGCTTAGGGAACAGCCGCACTGTAATGGCAGAATTTCTTCGGAGTTTCGTTTACCATTTCGTTTTCAGTGCGTGCAGCAAAAAAGTTTCAGACTCGTGTCCAATGGCTAATACAAATCTGTATCCACAGTTATGATGTACACTCACGGACTCCAGGATTACGTTTGAAGGTTCTTTACTTTCTTTGGGCAGTCACACAATATACAACATCATTCTTCAACAGGATATAGATCGAATTAGGATCGGTGGACTACGTTTTGGACTACGGTCAAAAAGTTATGTGCTTCCATACTGCATGGGCACTGTCTCACTACTAACTAGGCACTTCAAGTTCACTGCATATAAAGACTCTCGCACATGCGCAGTAACACATCTAACGTACATGTAATGTTAATTCTTAGAAATAATTCGCAACTAAACTATAAATATGGCTTATAGCATACCACAGCATTACAAATTAAACTACTGCTCGTTTTCTAAATATATAGAATACAAATATATTCAAAATATAAACTTTCAAGGTTTGGCTCTTACATTCCCGGCCTCTAATTGGAAGACAAGCAGGCTGCCAATTACTCAATAAACAAACTAGAGCCAACGTAAATTTACAAAATAAAGCATTATCCTATATGCTAATCAAATTCTAGCGTGAATGTACTGAACGTACAAAGGATACGTAGATCAAAGTTCTTTTGTTTAACTGTCCTTCTCATAGATGAGACACAGCTTGTCGACAGGTCTTTCAAGGGTGTTCGTCTTCGTCTTGACCAGCACACGCCTCACAAGTCCGTTTGCATCGGGAATGATCTGAGCGACTCTTCCCAGCAACCATGAGCTCCGTGGCGCTGATTCATCCAAGATCATGACGACATCTCCAATTGACAGATTCTTCTTGATCTGGGTCCATTGCTGACGCTCTTGCAACTGGGGAAGGAACTCACGCACCCATCGCTTCCAGAATAAGTCGGCGAGATATTGTATCTGCTTCCATCTTCTGCGTGCGTATGAATCCTCCTTGCTGAACAGTCCAGGCGGCATGACTGGCTGCTTCTTCATCAGTAGTAAGTGGTTAGGGGTCAATGCTTCGAGGTCTGAAGGGTCGTCTGTTGTTGTTGTGAGTGGTCTGTCATTTAGTATGTATTCCACTTCACACAGCAATGTGTGTAGACACTCATCACTGACTGTTTGTTCCTTCAGCACAGATCTCATTACTTTCCTTACAGATCGGATCTGTCTCTCCCAGACTCCTCCAAAATGTGAGCCTGCAGGTGGGTTGAAAACCCATTTGATTCCTCTTTGCATCAGTGCACCTTGAATCTTTGCTTGATTCCACTGCTGAATCGACTCTCGCAGCTCACGCTCAGCGGCTACGAAATTTGTCCCATTGTCTGAGCGCATAATTGCTACTTGTCCTCTCCTGCACAGAAAACGACGGATTGCATTCACACACGAGTCAGTGTCAAGCGAGTGTGCTACTTCAAGGTGTACTGCTCGCGTAGTGAGACAGGTAAACAGGACGCCATATCTCTTCACAGTGCTGCGGCCCTGCTTCACGTCAAACGGACCAAAGTAATCCACCCCTACGTTAGTGAAAGGGGGCTTGTCAGGTTCCAGCCTGTCTGGAGGCAAGTTTGCCATCTTTTGTCCGAGGGTCTTGCCTTTGACTTTTCTGCAGACCACACATCTTGACAAGAACTTCCTCACCATTGAGTTCGCTGAGGGGATCCAATACCTTTGACGCAAACGTGAGAGCATATAGTTTCTTCCACAGTGTCCGATTTTCTCATGAGTGTCTCTCAGAATCAGTGTAGTGACGTGCGAATCCTTTGGGATGATGACCGGATGCTTCACATGCTCCGGCATAGCAGATGCACAGAGACGGCCTCCGACCCTCAGAACTCCATCCTGGATCACTGGGTCAAGCTTTGTTAGATGACTGCTCTTCTTCACGTTGCTTCCTTTCTCCAGCATGAGTACTTCTTCAGGGAAATGCTGGGTTTGAGTGAATCTGATGATCTCCATCTCAGCTCTCGTTAGACATTCAACTGTCAAGGTGCCCACGTCTGGCATCATCTTGTTGTCGTTCTGGTTGTCATTTCTTGTTTGACGATCGGGATCTGTTTGTAGATCTGTCTTCTTCTTCCTACAGCGCTGTAGCAGCATATCCTTCAGTCGGAGAATCCAGGCGACGGCTCTTTTCAATCTGTACCAGCTGGAATGGTGGTTGATCAGCTTGTTCACAGCGTCTGTGTCTTCGACTGCGTGTGTAAGGTGTACGTGTCTCACCTCGCTGTCGTCCTCTTCGACCTTCATCTCGGCAGGTCTGTCCGGCCATTGACTCTCTGGTTCTCGAAGGAAAGCTGGACCATGAAACCAGCTAGGGCTCTCCATGAACTTGGTAGGTGTAAGCCCCCTGGAAGCACAGTCGGAAGGGTTGATTGAGGTATTGACATACTTCCATTGGTGCGCCTTCGTTGCATCTCTGATGGTGGCGACACGGTTGGCAACGAAGGTCTTGAAACGCAGTGTTTCATTCTCTATATATCTCAACACGGTTGTGCTGTCAGTCCAGAATGTCGAGTCACGAAGGTCCATCTGGAGCTCTCGTCTCAACATCTTGTCAGTGTTCACGGCCACTACCGCTGCTGTCAATTCCATTCGTGGAATAGTAGTTTGCTTTGTTGGAGCAACGCGGGCTCGTCCCATCATGAAGGCGCAGTGAACCTGTCCATTGCCGCTTGTCAGTCTGAGGTAGGAGACTGTCCCGTATCCATTTTCAGACGCGTCAGAAAAGTGATGAAGCTGTGCTTCTGCAACAGGTCCGAAGTCCACTGGTCTTACACATCTGGTCACACCCACTTCTGACAGTTGGTGAAGCTCTTGCAGCCACGTTGTCCATTTTTGGGCAAACTTTTTAGGAATTTCGTCGTCCCATGCAAGCCTTTCTTTGCACAGCTGCTGCATGACCATCTTTGCAGGGAGGATTGCTGGGGCAAGGAAACCCAGAGGGTCGTAGATAGAGCTGGTTACTGAAAGGATTCCTCGTCTTGTGACGGGTCTGTCTTTAAGATTGATCCTGAACTTGAATGAGTCGGACTCGATGCACCACAACACTCCTAAGACCCTTTCCACAGGGAGAGCATCGTTGGTCAGATCCAGGTCTCTCAGTTCGTTTGCTCTTTCGTTGTCTGGGACAGATGCAAGCAGCCTGCGACTGTTACTTGTCCATTTGGTCAGGTGAAAACCTCCGTCGGCGCACAATGCGGTGAGGTCTGCTCGTAGGGCCATAGCTTGAGTTTCGTTGGAGACCGACTTTAGACAGTCGTCTACATAAAAGTTCTTGAGAACTGTGTCTACAGCCTCAGGTGGAGCCTTGCTCCTATTCTCTTGTGCTGTCCTCTGTAGAGCAAATGTGGTGCAGCTGGGTGAGGAGGTCGCACCGAAGAGGTGCACAACCATCTTGTACTCAGCGATGTCCTGGGTGATGTCTCCCTCGGGCCACCACAGGAAGCGCAAGAGATCGGTGTCTTCATCAGGCACGCGCACTTGGTAGTACATCTTTTCGATGTCAGCCATCATGGCGACCGGCTCCTGTCTGAAGCGAGTCAACACTCCGACCAGGGTGTTCGTTAGGTCTGGTCCTTGTAGAAGCTCACTGTTCAATGAGACTCCTTGGTAGCTGGCGCCACAGTCAAACACCACACGAATCCTTTTCTTCTGTGGGTGGAAGACTCCATGATGGGGAAGGTACCATACTTTTCCATCCTGACGACTTAACAGTCTTGTTGGTACTTTCACTGCATATCCTGCGTTAATCATGTCACACATGAAGCTGGTGTACTCTGCATGGAACTCAGGATTCCTCTTCAGCTTGGTCTTGAGGTTTAGTGCTCGCTGCATAGCAGCACTTCGATTGTTTGACATTTGGACACTCGCTCTCTTCAGCGGAAGATTTATGTAGTAATGTCCATCCACATAGCGTGCAGAGCCTGACACAAAGTCCATGAAACGATGGTCCTCTTGTGACATCTCTAACTTGTCATCACAGTTTCGTTCGGGAAAGTCATGGTTATATTGCTGGAGAAGAAGCCGTTCTATATCATCAGTCTCAACAGCAATTCTGTTCACTGCAGCACTTGATTGTTCACCATCACGTGCTGTAGTGTCCGTTGGCTCTTCCAGTGGACCATTCAGAATCCACCCAAGAGCAGTTTTGACCGCATATGGTCCGTTTGCTTGGCTGTGGATCACTTTCCATGGCTCTAGCAGCTTGTGTTCTCTTGTTCCAATGAGAAGCTCCACTTCGGCGTTGATGCGTGGCAACCTGACTTCGTTGAGGTACGGCCATTTGTCAACATCCTTTTGTTGTGGAACGTTCTTCACGGAGACAGGGATGTTCCTCTGTGTGAACACCTTGGACAGTTCAATGAAGTTATTCTCCTCTAACCCACTAACTTCCAAGTCAGTGAGGATGTAACTCTCCACTCGCTTCTTTGCATTGATGGTGCTTAGCACTAGCTCCGTCTTTCTGCCTTGAATGTTCAATCGCTCTGCCAGTGTCTCTGTACAAAACGTTGCAGAGCTGCCTGGGTCCATGAATGCATAGACCTCCACAGCTTTGTTGCTTTTCTTGTTCTTTACTCTGACTGGTACTATGACAAGCATGCAGTTGTCTCCGGCCCCAGTGCAGGCACTTAACACTTTGTTTTCCTCTGTACTGGCTTGGGAGGCGGGTTCATCTTCTTTTGAGGCAACTTCTGTTGTCTTCTCCTTTGCACCTTTGTCTTGCCTTGCAAAATGTAGCATGCTGGGATGCTTCATGGAACAGTGTTCACATGTCATTTTCTTTTTACACTCCTTGCTAAGGTGGCCTTTCACCAGGCAGCCGAAACAGAAGCCGTTCCTCTTCAGAAACTCCACTCTTTCCTTATGTGGTTTGTCTCTTAGCTTGCAACATTCTTCCAGGGTGTGACCTTTCTCACAGAACACACATGGCTTTGTAAAGGCACGGTTGAAGTATGTAGCATCCTTTGATTTGGATGATTCACCTTTTTCATCATCCACTTGTTCAGCACTGGTAGCGAAGCTGCTTCCCCTTTTAGCTTCTCTTTGATCTTTCTTTCCGTGCTGAGGTTTCTTTGTATCTTTCTTGTCCGCTGTTGCAGAGTCGAGATCTCCAAAGAGAGGGCCAGATGTGATCTTTGCTTGGCGATCTACGAAGCTCACCAGATCTGTAAACTTGGCTCGCCTCCGACGGCGTTCTTGAAGGTCATATGCATGAACTCTCCATCTCTCTCTCATCTTGAATGGCAGCTTAGCAACAACCGCCCTCATGGTCGTCGGATTGTCCATCTCTTCCATGTAATCGACATCTTCCATAGCGTTGCGACAGCTCACAAGAAACACTGAAAAAGCGCTGAGGGCTTTCCCATCCTCTGACTTTATCAACGGCCACTTGCAAGCCTTGTTGATCAAAGAGTCTGCGATCTTCAGTGGGTCTCCGTAACGTTCATGAAGCAGTCTCACTGCCTCTGCATATCCACGCACTGCAGTCATATGGTGGCAGCTCTTCACGAGGTCCTGTGGTTCCCCTCTGGTGTACTGCTCTAAGAAGTACAGTTTGTCAGCGCTGCTGTCGGCTCGTGCATCAATAGCATGATTGAAAGCTCTCATGAAGGACCTGAACTCTAATGGTTCTCCACTGAACACTGGCACGTCTCTTTGTGGCAAACGAGAGAGCTCCTTGTTCTTTGCGAGCATTTCAGCGAGGTCTGTCTGTCGCTGCATGAGCCGATACATTTCTCTAGCACTGTCCATTTGTTGCGGACTGTCATTGTGTAGTTGATGATCATCACATTGTTCTGTATCAGGTCTCAGATGAGTATGTTTTTGCTTGGAAGTACTTTTCACTGGAAACGTGGACATTTCTTTCTTTTGTGGCTTGGCGGGTTGGGCGCCACTCGTGCAGCCATACCCAGCTCCAGACTCAGATTTTACCTGGCGCAGCGTAGTCGACACGCGTTTGTTCCTGCTCACATTGCTCCGCTGTTCCTCACATTCCTGATACACTTTGATCTTTGCATTGGATACTGCTAGAGCTGTATTGATCTCTAACTGTTCCCGTTCAGCTTTAAGCTTTGCTTCTTTTTTGTCTAAGGCCTGCATTTCTGTCAGGGCTGTCTTCTGTGCCATGAGGGCAGCTCTGGTTGCGTCTTCTTTAATGCGTGCTGAACTTGTAGTAGAAGCACCTGTGGCTGCATTAGACACACTGTCCTTACTTGTCACCTCATTGTTACATATTGCAGCCTGAATCCATTCTTGTATCTTTGTGATAAATTGTTCACATTTATCTGCTTTAGGCTGAAACCACAGGTCTTGATCAGCATTATTTTCTTCTTCATCACTGAGATATAACAGCACCAAGTGATTAATGTGTGTAAATTCTTGATAGAATGTGTCATACATTCTTATTTCCCTTTGCACAATAGTTATATCAGGGGCTTGTTCTTCTTCATTTGCCAGAAGACTTTCTATTTCGTTTGACTTTGCAGTTAATTGTCCTAGCTTGCATCTTCTGGCTTTTATAAGCCCAGTCAGCTTGTCCTCTAATCCCTTGGGTGTTAGCGCCCTCTTGCGGACATTCTGTGTAACTGCACCCTTTGGCTCAGGCTCCGTGAGTTTCGCTGCAGTTTCACCGTCCATCTTTGTTGTTATTGATGAGAAGATACGACGTGAGAAGAGAACGGTAATGATTTAACACTTTGAGTTCTTCAAGTGTCACATGAGACACTATACTTCTTTTATTCAGTTGACATGCACAATGTTCTTATTTGTTTCGTTTTTGCAACGTCGTCATCCAGTTTAGCTCAGCAAAGTAACGTTAGGTTCTAAAGCTGACGTCACGTCACGAGTCCACATGCTGATCGTTGCTAGCTCCTGCTTTCGTCGTCAACGAGGGGCTTCTTTAACTAACTCTTCCAATAGCCAGTTTATTTTCTTGATAACGATGTCAATAGCAATATTTCCTCTTGGTTAGACAACTTTTTGACTAATGTAATGGCAGAATTTCTTCTGAGTTTCGTTTACCATTTCGTTTTCAGTGCGTGCAGCAAAAAAGTTTCAGACTCGTGTCCAATGGCTAATACAAATCTGTATCCACAGTTATGATGTACACTCACGGACTCCAGGATTACGTTTGAAGGTTCTTTACTTTCTTTGGGCAGTCACACAATATACAACATCATTCTTCAACAGGATATAGATCGAATTAGGATCGGTGGACTACGTTTTGGACTACGGTCAAAAAGTTATGTGCTTCCATACTGCATGGGCACTGTCTCACTACTAACTAGGCACTTCAAGTTCACTGCATATAAAGACTCTCGCACATGCGCAGTAACACATCTAACGTACATGTAATGTTAATTCTTAGAAATAATTCGCAACTAAACTATAAATATGGCTTATAGCATACCACAGCATTACAAATTAAACTACTGCTCGTTTTCTAAATATATAGAATACAAATATATTCAAAATATAAACTTTCAAGGTTTGGCTCTTACACGCACCGTTAGCCTAACTTAGCGTCATTCACTGGAAGTAGGTGTGCCAGTGTAGCCTAGTTCCCAACAGTCACGAAATACACTCCAAATACAACTCCTGTAAACATGTTGTGACCTGTGTATTTACCAATAAGCTAATTTCCCAAAAAGTTGGCGTGTTCCTTAACCATGACCGTTCTTCAAGGATAAAAGTGTAAATCTAACTCAGCTGATAACTGAGCCGACCATAAGTAACTAAGTCACTGCTAGATTCTTCTGCGTATGGAAGATTAAATCTCCCAGTCTCCCTCCAAAGTGCATTCGATTTAGGCAAAGCAAGAATACTCATTTTGATAATTTCAATAAACTGGCACAGTTTAGATGCTTGGAAATATTTTCACTCAGAATTCACCCGAGGTATTGATAAACATGGAGGGAAACCAAAGTCAAAGATAAACAGTGACCCGGGATCAGTCCTGATTTAATCAGCCTTTTTAAAGGGGCTATGTATTATAAATGTCATTTTTCAGTCTCTAGCATTGTATTATAGTAATAGGAGTTCGTATCAATGTGTTTTAGGGTCTAAATACCATATTGGCGGATTGCTCCGATTCAGCCCAGACCCTTTCGTCCTCTAGTAAATCGGGTCATTTTGATTTGAAGGCCTGAGTCACGTCATTCGGGCTGTGGGTAGCGCACAGTGATGCGATTGGCTCTGTGGTTGGAGCTAATGCCCGCCCCCATTCTACCTAGACTGACTGTATACAGCGAAACCATTTCCTCATACTCGAGAGGGAGAGAAAGGAAGAGAGAGGGAGAGAAAGCACTTGGGGGGGGGGGGGGGGGGGGGGCTGCAGCGCGCCACACACGCAAACGGGAGATTGAAAGAAAGAAAAAAAGAAAAACATTTCCTCATACTCGAGAGGGAGAGAAAGGGAGAGAGATAGAGAGCACTTGGGGGGGGGGGGACCTGCAGCGCGCCACACACGCAAACGGGAGATTGAAAGAAAGAAAAAAAATAAACATTTCCTCATACTCGAGAGGGAGAGAAAGGGAGAGAGATAGAGAGCACTTGGGGGGGGGGGGGGGACAATGAATTTTTTTGAAAAAAAACTTACAAATGTCTTCAATAGACCAACAGGAATTGTGTAAAGTTGCCCAAATAGTGCTAGGAATAGCAATGCATAGCCCCTTTAAACAACGGGAGAAAATCTGGAAAACATACAGGGAAACAAAGGACCCTGTTGAATGGGACAAATACATTATTAATTAATTATATCATTACGACAAAACACGTAATGCTAAATCAGACTTCTATTAAATATTTGTTTTAATCTATCCGAAGATTTGCATAACCGTAAACAGTTCTGGAAAAGTTTGAATACTAGCTTGGTTTAAATCCTATTTAACTGATAGAACACACTGCGTGGTCTATAATGATTTAACATCTGAGACCCTCCCAGTGCAATGTGGTGTCCCACAAGGCTCTGTCCTGGGCCCTTTGCTATTTTCGATTTACATGCTACCCCTCGGCGATATCATACGCAAATTTGGCATAAACTTTCATTTTTACGCTGATGACACCCAATTATATATACCTATTAAGCCAAATGATTCCTCCCAACTACAAAACCTTGAGGCCTGCTTGCTTGCCGTCAAAAAATGGATGTCGCAAAACTTTCTACTCCTTAATGCAGATAAAACTGAGATGTTAATTGTTGGCCCCCCAAACCACAGAGGCCTGTTTCAGGACATCTCCCTCAACTTTGATACCTGTCATGTATCCCAGAGCTCCACCATAAAAAACCTCTGAGTCATTTTTGATTCCTCCCTCTCATTTAATGCACATATAAAAAATTTCACCAAAATTGCATTCTTCCATCTTTGTAATATCGCAAAAATTCGCCCCATTTTAACTCTGAAACCCTGATTCATGCTTTTGTCTCATCACGTCTGGACTACTGTAATGCACTTTTTTCAGGCCTACCTAATTCAAGCATCAAAAATCTTCAACTCGTGCAAAATGCGGCTGCACGGATACTAACTAGAACTAGAAAATTTGATCACATCACACCAGTTTTGTCCGCCCTACATTGGCTTCCTATCCAAGCCCGCTCTGACTTTAAAGTGCTACTCCTCACCTACAAAATTTTAAATGGGCTTGCACCGCTCTATCTATCCGATCTCATCTCCCGATACTCGCCCGCTCGTGGTCTGCGCTCACAAAATGCGGGGCTTCTATCGATCCCTAGGGTTAAAAAGAAATCCGCCGGCCACAGAGCCTTTGTCTACCGCGTTCCCTACCTGTGGAACAAATTACCTGCCGTCATCAGGTGCGCCTGCTCTGTCGAATCTTTTAAATCCCTGCTTAAGACTCATATTTTCTCTCTCTCCTTCAACCTACCCTGATCTCACCTGGTCGGGGACTGACCTTAGATTAATCTGTCTAGTTTAGTTAGGGTACAGGGTACTACATGGTACTACTGGGTAGTTTACTAAAGGGTAGTTTAGTTAGGGTACAGGGTGCTGCATGGTACTACAGGGTACTGCATGGTACTACATGGCACTACAGGGTACTACATGGCTCTACATGGTACTACATAGCACTACATGGCACTACATGGCACTACAGGGTACTACATGGTACTACAGGGCACTACGGGGCACTACATGGCACTACAGGGTACTACAGGGTACTACAGGGTATTACATGGCACTACAGGGTACTACATGGCACTACAGGGTACTACATGTCTGCTCTTTTGCAGCACCACAAACATGGGAACTCTCTAACTCTTCCCCCCTCCCCCCCCCCCTTCCCTAAACCCCTTCCCTCCCCCCCCTCCCTCCCCCATCTCTCTGAGTGCCCGTCTCCTGGCGCTGACTAAGGTGATGGATGCCTCGGGGTCTTGGCCAAGATTGTAGTGACTGCTCTACATGCACCTCCGAGGCCTTGGATCAGTTATTTACCATCGTCTGTCCGTGGTCCTGTCAACTGATTAACAGTATTAACAGACCGTTAACAGATTAACAGTCAACGCGGTTTCATTGCTGGGTTAAGTACTTCTATTCTATTCACATAATATGCTTACTTCATATATCTACTCCATTCACATATATGCTTACCACTTGTATCTATTGCTATGTCCGCCCACTACAATCACATGAGCTGTCTAACGCCTGTCCCGTCTCCCTGTCCCCCTATGACTTGCTGTCCTGGAGTGCTGACCGGAGTGTCGGACATCCCGTGATGAAGGCCGGGAGGTTGCGACCCCCTCTGCGTGCCCCCCTGTCTCCGGAGGTCTCGTAGTGGTGACCGGAGTGCCGGACGTCCCGCGATGATGTCGGGGAGTTCGCGACCCTCTCTGCGCCGCCCCCTATCTCCCTGTCTCCGGCTGTTCCTGAGCAATGACCGGAGTGTTGAATGTCCCGTGACTAAGACGGGGAGGACGTGACCCTCTTTGCGCCGCCCCTGTGCCTCAAATAGATCCGCTATCAGCTCTATCTTTAATCTTTCAAAATGTTCAGTTGCTATCGCTATTAGCTTTATCTTTAATCTTTCAAAATGTTTGAAAAAAATGCTTACCAACTGTCCGTCTGCAACACTACTATCACCAACATCTAAGAAGGGAGATCCCCCTTGAATGGCCCTTCTAAGGTTTCTCTCCTCCACACTGCCTGTGGAGCTTTTTTCCCTATTGTTAGGTTTTAGTGAGTTTTTCCTTACCTTCGCGTGGGGTATGTCTGGGAGTGCTTGCATTCCTTAATTTATTTGCATTTATTTTAAATTTGTTGGACCTTAAGGTGTTCTTGTTCTGTTCTTGACTTATTGTTATGTTTTCTTCTTGACTTGTTTAAAGAAGACCTGTACGGCCCATGGGGACATTAACGTGTGTTGTCGGGCCTTATAAATAAATTTGATTTGATTTGATTTATTCTCAACAAATCAAACAAAACTATGGCTACCCAGATTTGATGTAACAACAACATTATTCATGACCCTCTTCCGTGAGTCTGCCTCAGGGCAGCTCTGGCTGCAATTGTAGCTTACCACCACCGGTATGACTGTGTATGAACGAATAATGGACTCTGTGAAGCGCTCTGAGTGCCATGAAGAGCGCTATATAAATCCAAGTCATTATTATTATTATCTCAAATGTCTTTAATTGGCATTTATCTTCTATAGGCAATTCTCACTCTTTTCATTCATCAGTGGCATGATTATTTTAATAGCCTGTAGGAGCTCTTTTTCCTTTTCTAAAATACTTCCTGTGTTTCCTTCCACTTATTAGTCAGGAAGCAATCGACACAGAAGAGTATAGAGCTGAGTGGCAGACAGCACTGGGGGTACCCCTCACTGACCCCTCACTGAGCAGAGTGGCAGACAGCACTGGGGGTACCCCTCACTAACCCCTCACTGAGCAGAGTGACAGACAGAACTGGGGGTACCCCTCACTGACCCCTCACTGAGCAGAGTGGCAGACAGAACTGGGGGTACCCCTCACTGACCCCTCACTGAGCAGAGTGGCAGACAGAACTGGGGGTACCCCTCACTGACCCCTCACTGAGCAGAGTGACATACAGAACTGGGGGTACCCCTCACTGACCCCTCACTGAGCAGAGTGGCAGACAGAACTGGGGGTACCCCTCACTGACCCCTCACTGAGCAGAGTGGCAGACAGAACTGGGGGTACCCCTCACTGCCCCCTCACTGAGCAGAGTGGCAGACAGCACTGGGGGTACCCCTCACTGAGCCCTCACTGAGCAGAGTGACATACAGAACTGGGGGTACCCCTCACTAACCCCTCACTGAGCAGAGTGACATACAGAACTGGGGGTACCCCTCACTGACCCCTCACTGAGCAGAGTGGCAGACAGCACTGGGGGTACCCCTCACTGACCCCTCACTGAGCAGAGTGGCAGACAGCACTGGGGGTACCCCTCACTGACCCCTCACTGAGCAGAGTGACATACAGAACTGGGGGGTACCCCTCACTAACCCCTCACTGAGCAGAGTGACATACAGAACTGGGGGTACCCCTCACTGACCCCTCACTGAGCAGAGTGGCAGACAGCACTGGGGGTACCCCTCACTGACCCCTCACTGAGCAGAGTGGCAGACAGCACTGGGGGTACCCCTCACTGACCCCTCACTGAGCAGAGTGGCAGACAGAACTGGGGGTACCCCCTCACTGAGCTGAGTGGCAGACAGAACTGGGGGTACCCCTCACTGAGCAGAGTGGCAGACAGCACTGGGGGTACCCCTCACTGACCCCTCACTGAGCAGAGTGGCAGACAGAACTGGGGGTACCCCTCACTGAGCTGAGTGGCAGACAGAACTGGGGGTACCCCTCACTGAGCTGAGTGGCAGACAGAACTGGGGGTACCCCTCACTGAGCTGAGTGGCAGACAGAACTGGAGGTACCCCTCACTGACCCCTCACTGAGCAGAGTGGCAGACAGAACTGGGGGTACCCCTCACTGAGCTGAGTGGCAGACAGAACTGGGGGTACCCCTCACTGAGCTGAGTGACAGACATAACTGGGGGTACCCCTCACTGAGCTGAGTGGCAGACAGCACTGGGGGTACCCCTCTCTGAGCTGAGTGGCAGACAGAACTGGGGGTACCCCTCACTGAACTGAGTGACAGACAGAACTGGGGGTACCCCTCACTAAGCCCTCGCCAAGGAATTTTGGGAAACATGTCTTGTGAATATTCCACCGATGCCTCAGTAACTGCTCGACATAATCTTGTACAATTTAAAGTAATACACAGGTTGCACTACTCAAAAGTGAAGGTTAACAGGAATGTACCCCAGTGTTCCAGCATGGTGCAATAAATGTAAGACATGCCTCAAAATCCACTCATTCTGGACTTCTGTATTTGACTTTTACTCAATAGCATTTGACAGGCAGTTGGAGCCTGACCCCCTTGAGGCTATTCTGGTGTCTACAGATGACGCCGTTCTGAACTCTTGGCAGTGACAAATGGGTGGTATACCTGGGAACAGTGGCGGCTGGTCAATAGGGGCGCTAGAGCGCCATCTCCCTGGTTAAAAGAGAGAAGAAGAAGATTTTTTTTATTTAATTTTTTTTAAGAGCCCTAGAAATCAAATAAACATGTTTAAAATGAATAATATTTACTCATTTTAAGTATGTTTGTGTTTCCAATGCACAATATAACGTTAATATATCAAATATAAATAATTGTTTTCACAGGAAGTGACTGTCTGCTAGAGAATAATACCGCCTCTATACTTTCCATAGCCGCATTTCTCCTGGGCTAGACGCATATCGCTTACAGTGGGCGTGCACTGGTTTCATCGCTGTACTGTCGCAGCCAATCAGTGCGTAATTCGCTGTGCGTTGAAATATGATGTATTATGATGGAAACCGGGCGCGTTTAAAAGCGATCTATTATCATCTAAGCAAGCAGCGTCAATCATTTCCGTAGCCGCATTTCTCGGAGACGCTCTCTGATTGGCCGACGTCAGTTTCTACACTGGGAAAGCTTAGCCACTCTTCGTTCGAAGTAGGTTAAGGTAACGTTAGAGTTTGTCTTAGAGCGTGACGGCAAGTTCTTTCGACGGTTAAGCTTAGGCACTCTTTCAAAGTTGGTTAAGGTTAGAGTTTGTCTTAGAGCAGGGCGATAGAACGCCAGGTAGTTTGCAGGCTGTTCGACGCGGAAATGGGCAAAGACACAGCTCGTCACTCACAGTACTTGTTGCCTAACTTGGCTAACAAGAAGCTATATATGGATGCAGTGGACATGGATGGACATCAACACAGTCTCTGGACAGTGGATATACTTTATCAAGCCCTTCTGCCCTTCTGGACAGTGGTGCGTTTCAACTTAACAAGTGAGAGTTGCGATATCTCTCAATAATCAATATCAATAATTCACTGTATCATTTATCTTTTAGTAGACATTGAAAACTGTTCCCACAGACCACACAAGGGTTAATGCCTTCATCGACCCCTCCTCCTCCTCATCATCTACTCTGGCTCTCTCTCTCTCTCTCTCTCTCTCTCTCTCTCTCTCTCTCCTCTCTCTCTCTCTCTCTCTCTCTCTCTCTCTCTCTCTCACTCTCACTCTCACTCTCTCTCACTCTCTCTCTCTCTCGCTCTCTCTCTCTCCTCTCTCTCTCTCTCTCCTCTCTCTCTCCTCTCTCTCTCTCTCTCTCTCTCTCACTCATAAGAGATAATGAGAGAGAGAGAGAGAGAGAGAGAGAGAGAGAGAGAGAGAGAGAGAGAGAGAGAGAGAGAGAGAGAGAGAGAGAGAGAGAGAGAGAGAGAGAGAGAGAGAGAGAGAGAGAGAGAGAGAGAGAGAGAGAGAGAGAGAGAGAGAGAGAGAGAGAGAGAGATGTGCGCGTGTTTGTGTAGGGCATATTGGAAGCGTGGCTGCATTTGACTGACTGTGATCATATATTGATTGATGGCAATGGTGATAGTTGTACCTACTTAAATATTCGCCAATGCGTGGTACATGTTTGCAAAATGTTTGGTATAGCGCCCCTCATGGAGAAGAATGCACCGGCCGCCACTGCCTGGGAACTGTATTGGCTAAAAAAACACATTTCAGGATTATGGAAATCTGATGCTGTTCCTTCATGTGGCTGAGAGAGCTGGGTGAGATCCTCCACTGGGAGAGGCTTGGATTCAGGATTGCAGGAGGAGGAGAGTGTTTGATAAGGCATGGGGACCAGTGTTAGACATTTAAAGGGTTTGAGGGAGGGTAAAGGTGTGGATGAATGATGATACAACTCCTGTAACAGTAGAGGAACCACAGCTAAATGTCAGTTTTTCCTGCACTTTTATTTAAAATGTATCTTTATCTTATCTTGCTCGCCTGGTCTGCTCTCGCTAATGAGTCTTCACCCATTGATGTTTATACAATACACCAAGTAATTATAATTTTTTTTTTTAATAATTCTTTTGAATTTTTTTTATTATCCTTTTTTTCTCCGCCAGATTTTTCTGCGTTTTTCCTCCCATCCCAATTGAGTCGTTATGCCAATTCCCCCCTCCCGTACCTGGTCGTTAGTGCGCATGTGCCCTCTACTGGTCGGTCTAGGGAGCCCTGTGGTCTTCCCTCCGACACATGCGGAGACAGCCAGCGGCTCTCTTTTCACCTGGCAGCGAGGACTCTCATTGGTGAAGTGTAATGCGTGGGAGGTCACGCTGCCTTCACCACTTCCTGTCTTTTGCTGTTCAGGCGCCCAGACCTGACCTGTAGGAGTCGCTGTCCACAACGCCAGATTACCACCCACGACTTCCCTCCCGCTAACTCAGCCAAACGAGTTAGTATGACAGCTGGCCCAAGCCGGAGGCAATGCTGACACCTGGATTCGAGACCGGAGTCTCTTGTATTGGTGACGAGTGCAATCTCTGCTGCGCCACCCAGCCGCCCTTTTAGTAATTATCATTTCTATTTAATTTTACCCCGCTATAATGTTATTGTAAGAAAATGGAAAATAAGATTGCTTGTTTATACCATTGTAGACTGTAACCAACCAAGGTTTCTGCATTTCTTTAAAACCTTACAATAAAAAGCTAGCGTAAGTTAGTTTATTCTAGTGTGTTTTGGATGTATTTTGGGTTTTCTCTGGTGAACTGTCAATCACCAGACACCAGTTATTTCTGGTTCTGTTTCATAGTGGATCCGCTCGGCATCACTCTAGCACTATCCCCGCATGTGCACGCGCACTGAATAAAATTCCACAATGTACCTTTAATCCCAGTATTCGTCTGACCACACCCCTCGTTAGCTTACCTGCATAAGCAGGTGTGTGGTCACCTGCTCTCCTCCTTCTCGCTTTCACCACAAGGAAGTGCCTCGGTAGATCCCCACTTGACGTGTTGTTAGTTGAAAAGAGTTGTGACGTGTTTACATTGTGCTTAGTTTTTTCTTCTCTCATAACTGTTCAAAGGAAAAAGCTAAGTCATAATGTCTACTTCGGAGAGTAGACCCACTCTTCACCAGCGGTTCTCCATTCCCGCCTCCGTCGTGCGTTCTGGTGCGGGGCTGCTGCCACTTTCGTGGTTGCCGACCCAGCCCAGGAGGCAGCCGATAGATAGTTTGCCTCTCCGAGGAGCCGAGACGTCGGTGCCGTCGCTCCGGCGATGGCATGATCTCGACTCTGGTTCCAGGGAATCGTCCGTTGTTGAACGGACGGTTCTTTTGGTTCCGGAGGATTTGCGACGCAAGCTTTTCGCGTCTGCCCGTTCACGTCGCAAGATGGTGGCATGCAGGCGCGAACGGGAATTGCTGGAGACCAGCGAGGATGCGTCGGGCTCTGTTTGTCCAATGGAAACTGAGGATATCATGGAAGAGTCGGACGGATTCTTGTTTGAAGGTCCTGTGGAGGTGAGTATCCCTCCTATCCAGGAAACACCGGAGGGGGGAGAAATGTCTCCTTGGGGCGCCTTGTTCGAGGATGTCGAGGAACCACCTCGGCCTCTTCAGCAGGATGCCCTGCTATCAGCCACATCAGACTGTGGCTCCTCAATGGGTCGAAGCCTGCTGCATGTGAGGGATGCGGGTTCGGTGGAGGAAAGTCAGCAGGGGGAGGCTTTGTTTCCCAAGCTCATGGCGGTAGCTACCGCTGCAAACGGCGTGCCGCTGCCGCAGCCATTGCCTGCTCCTGCCCCCGATGATCTCATAGGTCATCTCTGGCAGCGTCGCCCGGTGAGAGGGGTGGCCGTTGTCTACCCATTTTTCCCCTCAATGGGGGCCTATGTTCGTCAGGGTCAGGCGGTGTCTCACATCATGGAACTTACCCCCGCCTACGTACCAGTTACGCGGGTGTCGGGGTTGGTCAAAGGTATGAGAGAGGGCGTGCCACGGCTTGATAGGCAGATGGCCGCTCTCCTCTGTCCGGATATGGTGTGGGAACCATTATGCAAGCCGGTTCTCCATGGAAGATCGGCTAGGCGATTGGCATATTGGGGTGACCAGTCATTTATCGCTGGTACACAATCGCTGGCTGCGGCTTCTAACATGGCCCACCTGGCTAGATTTGTATCGGGGATAATGACGGGCGGCGCGGATCTGACCGAGGTGAAATGCGATCAGATCACCCAGGCGGTAGGAGCTGTCCTGCATCTTACCCAGGTGCAGGCCATAGCCTCTGGGAAGGCGCGCGCCCTGGCCACCCTGACCCAGCGCCACCTTTGGCTGGAGCAGGCTCGAGTGCCGGAGAAGAAGAGAACCCCTCTTCTGACGGCCAGCCTCTCCGATGCTGGATTATTCGGGAAGGCCCTGCAGCTGATGACCTCAACGTGCAGAGAGATGGCAGAGGAGAGATCCGTTCTCCAACCCCATTTTCCGCCTCCCGTCCTTGCCGGTGGAGTCAGAAGGCTTCCACGACGTCAAGCTCCCTCCGCCGTGACTACCACTGCCTCCACCGCCTCTGCTGGCCCCTCCAAGAAGGCCAGGAGGAGAGACGGCGCTTCTGCTGCCGCCGGCCCATCCACGACCGGAGGAGACGGTAGGGAACATCGAGACCAGCAGACAGTTACCTACCGTCCCTCCGGGGCTCCTCGGGGTGGCAAAACTCGAGCGGCGCAAGGTAGCAGACGCAGCTGAAGTGACTTTTCCCTCTGTGTCCCCTCTCCTCTACACCCTCCCCGGCCCCTCATGATTGTGTTTTTGTGCCATGGAAATAAAAAGTTCCCTGATATAAGGGGAACTATATTATTGGCCAAACAAACTGTGTGTTTCTTCAACAAATCATATGATGGGGTTGCGTAAATGTGAATCTGCACTATTACATTGAGAGATGAGTCATGTTGTCTTACGAGATTAAGAAAGGTCTGCAAGCATACACTCAGTCGTAGGAGGTTCTATTAGCCTGGCGCTCCACATGCAGGTAGAAACTGGTGGTATTCCATTGCTTAAACAAAGTAAATGTGTTCCACAACGCTGTTGTGTTAGTTGCAGTAATACTTGTACACACACGTTCCACGGCCTGGCCGTTACTCTCTGTCAGCGTTTGCTATGTACGACATAGAAAGCGGGTGTAGGATTCACACACACACGACTTGTTTTGTTATAAATCCTGTTCACATTTTGTGGGTAGCGGGCATTGTATTAGCTTACGCTATACATTAGCATTCTACCGAAGGTTTCAAAATGCTACAGTTGTTATTGTGTGTAGGGAAAAAGGTTTTTGTGAGGGGGTGTCGAATAAACCCCTCCTTTCCACTTGGTTGGTTTAGGAGATTTTTTCTCATTCTGCTGAGCCAGTCAGGGCCGAGCCGTTCGAACGTCTTGGCAGGGAGGGGGGGGGGGAGGGTTGTCCTGACGCGACTCCTATTACAAACAGGAGCCGTGTACAGGGTTTCCCCCCAATGTTGCTATGGCGACGGCTTCCGTGAGTTAAGATCTTTACGTAAGGTTGTGGTGTTAAAGTGTCGAGTTATAGCGTAGGGCTTACGGGTCTGCTACGCTCGATTTATGTGTAAACTTGAGTCAGTTGGTCACGTGACTCACAGTTGACATGTCTTTTTCATAACTACGACTCATGTGGGAAGGCTTCTGGGAAAGTTCGGTCTATACTCTCTGACTAAAGGAGTGACTGGATGTAAAAATATAAACAGTTTTTTACTCCCAGCTGTGCAGTTGGGTTCATACGGTTGATGCTTCTTCTTTATTATTATAAAGGGTTGGAGTTGGTTGCATCCCGCCCCTCTTGTCGTTCCCCTGGGCGCCTTGGGGATTCAATAAAAAGGTCTAAATAGCCTATTATTGATGTGGATATACCCGACGCACACATAGTGCTAGGTCGGGATGTTCTGCTGGACATTAAGCAACTGACTGGCGCGCCTTGGTTGCTTGGGGTTAAAACAACGTTTTTATAAAGCAATTGGGATGGGGGTTTTTCCTCTTCCGACGACCTGTGTGGTTGTCGACGGGTTCTCGTTCATATCAGGGGATGATAACGGAATGGATCTGAACATATGTAGAAGGGTCTCACGCCCTGGGGGTGGGCCACCGGGCGCGGTTCGCATCGAACGTCTGAGTGGCGCCTTCTTTTCATGTTTAAGATCAACACGCATATCTGCCCCTTCTCCTGGAGTTGGCATGTCGGCGTGGTTAGGGCACGGGACTGGTTCTGGTCACGCTGGTCCGGATCGGTTAAACCCGTTGTCCGCCGGGGATGCAGATCTGCTGTTCTGGTACCCTGAGGGACTTGGGCTTTTTTTCAGGGGGAAAAATGCTAGGTCGGTCCGGGTGTCACAGGGTTAAGCGCTATGGAACCCTTGTTGGGTGCATTGTATTCTACACTGTCGTAATGGCTTACGGCCGTGCCAACCTGTACACACCCGATCTCGGCGGATCTCGGCCGCCATGCAGGTTGGTCTTGGTTAGTACTTGGTTGGGTGACCTCCTGGGAATACCAAGTACGGGGTGTTGGGGCTGGTTTTCCATTCTTGCGCTCTTCTCTTACGCATGGCGAAGAGGGGCCTGTTGGGGTGGTATTTGACCTCCTCGGGGGACCCTGTGCTCCCCGTATCACCGGGCCCGGTCCGAAGTAATGTTTTCGTTGACCCGTAGGCCCGGCATAACCCTGTTGGAAACTGGAACACGGGTACTGCGGTAGTGCCGCAGGTATGTTTTGGAGTTTTTTCCTGAGGGGTTATGGGACCAACCGCCGCATAGGGTAACGACTAGGTGGTTGGTTCTCTGGTGTGTTGGAGCAGTGTCAACTCCCAGGTTCACCGGTTGAGGGTGCCCCTGCACGTTCATGACGTCTGCCAATCGTGTCAGCCTTCTCTGCCTCAAACCCTCTGGGTGGGTTTTTTTTAAATGGAGGCTTGGTCATGCAACAACGCCAGCATGCGCCCCTTCCGCCGGGGGGGCTGTGTTCAGCTGTCCCCTCTGGCGCCTGTCTCGTCCGCAGTCTCCAGGCTCGGGTTAACAGCCTGTTGCCTGGTTTTTCCCCGGTGCGCTGCCTGCTTCCATTGGTTAACCTTTTTTGTGTGCTTACGGCCATGCTGACTGCCTGTTCTGCAGGGTCAGTGTGCCAGGCGGTGTACTATTGGGGGGACAGGGCCCGCTCGGCTGAGGGGCCTTTGTCCGAATACGCTGGCGATGTGGGGGGCGGGGCCACTAAGTGCCCACCTGGTGGGGTCTTGATGCTGGCATCATGGACTTCTCCGGGCCCCCGTTCCAGGGGGTCCAGTCCCTTTGGTGGGTCGAGTTGCTTGAGTGCCTCTTCGCACGGTCGGGTCCGTCGCCCTCCCGGGAAACCTCTAATAGGGGGGGTGCCCTCCATTAGGGGGGGTCGGGGGGGCTCGGCCCTCCCTGTTCTGATGGTTGTGGGGGGCTTTCAGCGGGGTGTATTTGTCGGCCGGTGGCTCCGCTCGGCCTCCCTTTGTGCTAGAGTGATGCCGAGCGGATCCACTATGAAACAGAACGATAGGTTATGACTATAACCAAGTTCTGTCAATAGTGGTGACGCTCAGCATCCGACGCCGCTGCAGCCCTTGATCTCACCTTGTGGTGAAAGCTTGGGAAGGAGGAGAGCAGGTGACCACACACCTGCTTATGAAGGTAAGCTAACGAGGGGTGTGGTCAGACGAATACTGGGATTAAAAGTACATTGTGGAATTTTATTCAGTGCATGTGGACATGCAGGGATAGTGCTAGAGTGATGCCGAGCATCACCACTATTGACAGAACTTGGTTATAGTCATAACCTATCGTTTTCTCTGGTGGGCTGTCAATCACCAAACACCAGTTAATTGCCATGCGGCACGGCAGGTGTGTGGGCTTGATTGGCACCTGATTGGTGTCAGGTGTGCAGTGCCTTTAAGTAGCTTGGTCGACTGTGTCCGGATGCTTGTTGTCCATTTCAAGTTTCAAGTTCAAGTTTCTTTAATAGTTGTCATACAGAAGTACAGAATACTTTTATACAAAATGCTTCTTACTGTTGCGCTCCAGAGACTGTGCAAGACAAGATAAGTATGAAATAAAATAACATAGTATAGCATGTAAATTAGAAGTAAAAAAAATTAGGTCACAGTGGTCAGTATAGACATATGTACAATGTTCGATGCAGAATAGACGTAACTGAGTTACCATATAATATACAATACTATGCAGTGTACTAATATACAATACTATATAGTGCAAGGCAGAATGGGATGAGGTGCAATTTAGGTACAATTTACAGTAGGTGTACGAGTTGTAGTGCAAATCCTTTATCAATAAATATAAAGTGTGTTTGTGTGGTTTAAGTGAGTGTGTGCGTGTGGGTGTGTGTGCTGTGTGCATTTGATGGTTGTTGCATAGTGTTTATTGTTCGTTTAGCAGCCTGATGGCCTGGGGATAGAAGCTTCTTCTGAGTCTTTCTGTGCTCGCCTTAAGACTCCGGTATCACTTGCCTGACCGCAGCAGTTCAAAGAGGCAGTTGTTCGGGTGGCTCGAGTCCTTAATAATTCTCTTAGCCTTCCCCCTGCACCGCTTGTTGTAAATGTTCTGGAGGGTGGGAAGCCCCCCTCCAATTGTGCGTTCGGCTGAACGTGTCACTCTTTGTAGTCTGCTACGGTCTTGTGCAGTGCTATTCCCAAACCAGGAGGTGATGTTGCCAGTCAGGATGCTCTCTATTGTACATGAGTAGAAGTTCCTAAGGATCTTCTGACTGACTTGGAACTTCCTTAGGCGCCTGAGGAAGTAGAGGCGTTGTCGTGCCTTCTTCACAACACTGTCAATGTGTGTGGTCTATGTCAAGTCCTCGGATATGTGGGCTCCGAGGTACTTGAAACTGTTCACTCTCTCAACCGGTGCCCCGTCGATGCTGAGGGGGCTGTAGTCCTTGACCCCCGACCTCCTGAAGTCCACAATCATCTCTTTTGTTTTGCTGACGTTCAGGGAGAGGCAGTTCTCCTGACACCACTGTGACAGATTCTCTACCTCTTCCAGGTAGGCCCTCTCGTCGTTGGCAGAGATCAGGCCCACCACTACTGTGTCATCAGCAAATTTGATGATTGTGTTGTTGTTCCGCTGTGCCACGCAGTCATGTGTGTACAGGGAGTAGAGGAGGGGGCTCAGAACACAGCCCTGGGGGGCCCCTATGTTGAGCGTGATGGATGAGGAGGTGCAGTTGCCTGCTCTTACCACCTGGGGTCTGCCCGTCAGGAAGTCCAGGACCCACTGGCAGAGGTCATAGTTCAAGCCCAGGTCCCTGAGCTTGGCTATGAGTTGGCTATGTTTTCCCCTCAATAGTAGAGGAGTGTCTCAAGCTCATGCTTCTAGGGTTTTCTCTGTCTCTAGTGCTGTTGGCTTTTCTTGTTGTTTTCAACTGCTGGCAGTGGTGGTTACTTTGGGTTTTACGCACTGGCGGAATCAGGGGGGGGCGACCGCCCCCCCTGGTGCCCCCATGGTCGAAAAACGCGCGCTTAAGTGCCCTTTTGAGTGAAAGAAATTAGAGGATGTGCCCTATTGGTGCCCCCACGGTTGAAAAACGCGCGCTAAAGTTCCCTTTTGAGTGGCGAAAAATTTGAAGGTGTGCCTAAACTTGACCATGTGCCCCACGGTTAAATAATATCACGCAAAAGTGCCCTTTTGAGTGAAATAAATGAGAGGACGTGCCCTATTGGTGCCCCTCTAATGGTTAAACGTGACCATGTGCCCCACGGTTAAATAATATCACGCAAAAGTGCCCTTTTGAGTGAAAGAAATGAGAGGACGTGCCCTATTGGTGCCCCTCTAATGGTTAAACGTGACCATGTGCCTCCACAGTTGAAAACATCGTGCTAAAATGCCCTTTTTGAGTGTTGAAAATGAGAGGATGTGCCCATTGGTGCCCTTCCAATGGTCTAAACTTGACCATGTGCCCCGACGGTTAAATAATGTCACGCAAAAGTGCCCTTTTGAGTGGAGAAAATTAGAGGATGTGCCCTATTGGTGCCCCCACGGTTGAATAACGCGCGCTAAAGTGCCCTTTTGAGTGAAAGAAATTAGAGGATGTGCCCTATTGGTGCCCCCACACGGTTGAATAACGCGCGCTTAAGTGCCCTTTTGAGTGAAAGAAATGAGAGGATGTGCCCTATTGGTGCCCCCACGGTTGAAAGGGGGGGAATGGCTCTTTTGATAGTAAAGGTTGCTGACCCCTGCCCTAGAGCATGGCCCAGGGAGTGCTTAGTGTGATGATGATGACACAACAACAAATAACTTGAATGCTCTCCTGTTGCCATTCAAATATCCCACTGATGTTCAGAAGCACAGCATGAGTTTTGTTGCTCTATTGGACCTTGTCAACCAGTTCTAACTTATCCAAAGACAGAGGGGCGTTCATTCCACAGGGAGTGGTATCAAGATTATCACTGGCTAGAATATTCTATGGAAAGTGATTCTATGTTTTGTTTTGGTTGCCGACTTTTCTTGAAAGAGAGAAAATATGATAATAAAGCAGCTTGGAGAACAGGTGGGTTAACAATTGGAGAAAAGGCTCAGAGAAAATTAAGGAGCACATATGGTAAGCATGGTAAGATGGAGCAACTTCAAACAGAGACCACTGGAAGAGGCTTTCAGGAGGGCAGACGTAGAAGGCCAAGCCAAAAGAGAACAGGAACGACAAAGAAACAGAGAGCTAATGACAAGACTGGTAGACATCACATTGTATCTTGCACGGCAAGATGGGGCGTTCAGGGGCCATGATGAAAGTGGTACATATTTGAACAAAGGGAATTTCCTTGATCTTGTACAGCTACTTGCAAAATATGACTCCACCATCAATATGCACCTTGATAACATCAATCACATCCAGTCTCAACAGAAAAAACCACAGACATCACTGTTGTCCTACAAGACACAGAATGACATAATCAGTGGCCTTGCCACCTATGTCAGAAGAGTAATTCTCAAAGAAATGGAAGATTCCAAAATATTCTCCATTCTCTTGGATGAGACAACTGATGTTTCTCATGTCGAACAAGTGTCCTTTGTTGTTCGCTTTGTCCATCAGATGGAAATCAAGGAGAGATTTTTACAAGTTTGTGATGTGAGTGGAACAACAGCAAAATAATTGGAGAATGTTGTGATGACATTCCTTGAGGAGAATGGATTAAAAGTGGAAGACATCAGGGGCCAAGGCTACGTTGGAGCCGCAAATATGAGCGGAAGCTACATTCTGCAGTCGCAAATTCAGAGCCACAATGAGAAAGCTTTATACGTGCACTGCCATGCCCACTGTCTCAACCTGGTCTTGGTGGATAGTGCCAAATCAAGCCAGCATTTTGTTCGGTTTTTCAATTTAGGTTTTTTCAATCATGTCCAGATCTCCAAAACGCCACGCTGCGTTTGTGAAAATGCAACAGACCATGTACCCTGGCCAAATACTCTGTGAACTGAACAGGCTGTCTGACACACGGTGGGCGTGTAGAGAAGATGCTCTGAGATCCCTGAAGAAGGTCCTTTCTGCTGTGGTGAAGCTGCTTCAGAACATGGCTGATAGTGATCCACCAGACTCTGCAGCAGGTGATGCCCAGATGCTCTTGCGTAGCATAGATTTTGAATTTATGCTATGCATGGAGATTGCCACACCTGTCTTCAATGAGACTGCCATCGCATCTGCTTCACTTCAGAGAAAATACATTGACTTGTCAGCATCATACACCATTGTGGAGGGAGTCATACAAAGAGTGAAAGCAATGAGGAAGGATGAGGAGTTCAAGGTCCTTTTCTCAAAAGCAAAAGGGCAAGCAGAGGCAGCAGGCATTGAGGTGCCAGAAGAAATACCTGGACAAACAAGACGCAGGAAGGTACCTCAAAGGTACAGGTATAGCTCTCAATCTGCTACGGAGGACTACCAAGTCCAAGACTTGGAGGAGCACTACCGGGGAAAGTTGTTCTTTACCTTTCTTGACATACTCTCCCATGAGCTACACCGAAGATTCAAAGGGAAGGATGACACGTCTACTGGGTCAATCCTATCAGGTCTTCACTGCCTTACCATCTCAAGTCACTGGAAGGCCCGGAAGGGCATGACAAACGACACAGCTGCTGTATCTGTCAGAGATGTGTGCCAGTTTTATGATGTAGAGGAAGAGAATGTTGTCACCAAACTCAAGGTATTCCACTCTTCATATGCTCTCCCCTCCAACAATGTCAAAGCTGCGCTTAAGTGCCTTAAAGACAATGATGTGGAATCTGTTTTCCCAAATATAACCATGCTCCTCAAAACATATGCTACAATACCAGTGACAACTGCTTCAGTAGAGCGATCATTCTCTAAACTGAAGTTGATCAAAACCCAGCTCAGAAACCGATGTGGGGAAAAAAGGCTCTCTGATCTTATGCTGCTTTCAATTGAGAGGGATATCCCAATTGATCATAATGAGGTCATTGACATTATATAAACAGATGACCAAAAGAAGAATTCTGCTATGACTCCCCCACCCACCATCTCCCTTCCATTGCAGCAATGGAGAGCCAGCACTTACAAATCTGTCCATGAAAATAACCAACATATTTTCATTAGAGGTGATAGAGGAGAGGACAGAGGATGGCAAGAGGGAGGAGTCAGGTGGTACAATATAGTACGTTTAATGGAGAGAATGGGGAAGATAGGGAGGGGGAGGGAGAGAAAGAGAGGGAGAGAAGGAGAGGACAGGAGGAGAGGACAGGATAAGAGAAGGAGAGTAAAGGACAGGAGGAGAGAAGGAGAGGACAGGAGGAGAGAAGGGGAGTACAGGAGGAGAGAAGGGGAGTATAGGAGGAGAGAAGGGGAGTACAGGAGGAGAGTAGGGGAGTATAGGAGGAGAGAAGGGGAGGAGAGGACAGGAGGAGAGAATGAGGAGAGGGGGAGTACAGGAGGAGAGGACATGAGGAGAGAAGGGGAGGAGAGAGAAAGAGAGGGAGAGAAGGAGAGGACATGAGGAGAGGACAGGATGAGAGAAGGAGAGTAGAGGACAGGAGGAGAGAAGGAGAGGAGAGGACAGGAGGAGAGAAGGAGTGGACAGGAGGAGAGAAGGGGAGTACAGGAGGAGAGAAGGGGAGTATAGGAGGAGAAAAGGAGAGTACAGGAGGACAGAAGGGGAGTATAGGAGGAGAGAAGGGGAGGAGAGGACAGGAGGAGAGAATGAGGAGAGGGGGAGTACAGGAGGAGAGGACATGAGGAGAGAAGGGGAGGAGAGAGAAAGGAAGAAGCTCAACGGCACTCAAATTTACTTTAACTGTTAAACTGTTTTATGAAATAAAAATGTTAAAGGTGTATTGTTCCCTGTGTGTTTTTATCATAGAAGTGTGTTTATACTATTAATCTGGATTGTCTATGTTATTCTAATGTTAATCTTAATCAAGGATGAAGACTATTTCATCATACATGACGCATCATAGCTTTTTGCTCACTGATGGGGTCCCATGTTGTGCAGTAGGTGCCCTTTTTTATTTTCGCCCCTGCCCTTCAAACAGCCTGAGTCCGCCACTGCACACAGTATACTGTAGCCTACAGCGTAATGAATGAACGCAGTATAGGCTTATTATTCCATTAATGCCTACGGCGTAATGAATGAACGCAGTATAGGCTTATTATTCCATTAATGCCTACGGCGTAATGAATGAACGCAGTATAGGCTTATTATTCCATTAATGACTTGTTGCATTAGGATTTAGTAGATACTATATGCTCTGCCCTACGTACAGTATGGGTACAGTCTGTATTTATACTGTACGTAGGGCAGAGGCAGAGCATATATAGTATCTACTAAATCCTAATGAAACAAGTAACTAGAATATATTAAGCCTATGTTCATTAGACACGTAGGCCATACTGGCGCACACAAGACTTGTTATGGAATATTAATGCAGTCTATTTCCATGCGATTAGCTTTAGTTCTTATTTATTTATTTATTTATCCACTGTCATTTCAGTGTTGGTGTATAGGCTATATAGTGTATTTCAATATAAGTTTAATTGATTAATGATATATTCGAAGGAATGCAGGTTTATAGCTATATCAACCCCCTCCAATGTACAGTAAATGACCAAGTATGGTTTTGTCAATATTCCAATGTACAGTTTTGCTTGTACAGTGTCCCCCAGGTAATAATGATGGACAGCGCCTGGTGCTGAAATGGCAGACAGAAATAGCATGTACAGTTTCTTCCCCCTCGAATGTATATATATTGTGATGTGAATGGGCCGAGTAATGACATCAGGAGCAGGGACTCAAGTGGCTGTCATTATTGAACTCAGGTGTTATTGATTGTGCGCGGGGATGAGACGCTGAGACTATTGATAAGCCAGTGGGACTCAGATATCGGGGTTGGAGCACCTCGCTACAAGCGGTAACCAGACTCTGTTAGGGCCCGGGGGGTGGGGTCGATCGTGGAAAGTTATCCACCGGTGACGAAGACAATTCAGCCAGCCGTCCACAGGTTCCAGTAGCGCGAGGAGGGGAGGCTTACCCTCCTGGAGACAGATAAGGGACGGGTTATAGAGGGTACTGAGTTACCTCGCTCCTAAAAACATATACTCGGAACGTCCTCGCGGACGCCGAGTACGATTGCTAAGGTTACAACTACAACCTGGCGGCACACCGTTTGACGCAGCAATTCCCGGAGAGTTGGACGGTGTCCAAGAGCACAGACCCCCGGGGAGGGTCGCGCCGTGAGGGCGAGTTAAGTCCACTGCTACACACATTGCACTTATTATAGGATCTTGTATTTTAAGTTCAAGTTTCAAGTTTCTTTAATAGTTGTCATACAGAAGTACAGAATACTTTTATACAAAATGCTTCTTACTGTTACGCTCCAGAGACTGTGCAAGACAAGATAAGTATGAAATAAAATAACATAGTAAAATTAGAAGTAAAAAAAAAATGAGGTCACAGTGTTCAGTTTAGACATATGTACAATGTTCAATGTAGAATAGACGTAGTTACCATACAATATACAATACTGTGCAGTGTACTAATATACAATACTATATAGTGCAAGGCAGAAATGGGACGAGGTGCAATTTAGGTACAATTCACAGTAGGTGTACGAGTTGTAGTGCAAATCCTTTATCAATAAATATAAAGTGTAAAGTGTGTTTGTGTGATCTAAAGTGTGGAGAGTGGGTGCTGCAGTGTGTTGTTTGTTTGAGTGAGTGTGTGCGTGTGGGTGTGTGTGCTGTGTGCATTTGATGGTTGTTGCATAGTGTTTATTGTTCGTTTAGCAGCCTGATGGCCTGGGGATAGAAGCTTCTTCTGAGTCTTTCTGTGCTCGCCTTAAGACTCCGGTATCGCTTGCCTGACCGCAGCAGTTCAAAGAGGCAGTTGTTCGGGTGGCTCGAGTCCTTAATAATTCTCTTAGCCTTCCCCTTGCACCGCTTGTTGTAAATGTTCTGGAGGGTGGGAAGCCCCCCTCCAATTGTGCGTTCGGCTGAACGTGTCACTCTTTGTAGTCTGCTACGGTCTTGTGCAGTGCTATTCCCAAACCAGGAGGTGATGTTGCCGGTCAGGATGCTCTCTATTGTACATGAGTAGAAGTTCCTAAGGATCTTCTGACTGACTTGGAACTTCCTTAGGCGCCTGAGGAAGTAGAGGCGTTGTCGTGCCTTCTTCACAACACTGTCAATGTGTGTGGTCCATGTCAAGTCCTCGGATATGTGGGCTCCGAGGTACTTGAAACTGTTCACTCTCTCAACCGGTGCCTCGTCGATGCTGAGGGGGCTGTAGTCCTTGACCCCCGACCTCCTGAAGTCCACAATCATCTCTTTTGTTTTGCTGACGTTCAGGGAGAGGCAGTTCTCCTGACACCACTGTGACAGGTTCTCTACCTCTTCCAGGTAGGCCCTTTCGTCGTTGGCAGAGATCAGGCCCACCACTACTGTGTCATCAGCAAATTTGATGATGGTGTTGTTGTTCCGCTGTGCTACGCAATCATGTGTGTACAGGGAGTAGAGGAGGGGGCTCAGAACACAGCCCTGGGGGGCCCCTATGTTGAGCGTGATGGATGAGGAGGTGCAGTTGCCGGCTCTTACCACCTGGGGTCTGCCCGTCAGGAAGTCCAAGACCCACTGGCAGAGGTCATAGTTCAAGCCCAGGTCCCTGAGCTTGGCTATGAGTTTGGAGGGGACTATGGTATTGAATGCTGAGCTGTAGTCGATGAACAGCATTCTCACATAGTTCCCCTGCCTCTTGTCCAGGTGTGATGCTGCTGTGTGCAGCACATGGGCTATGGCGTCCTCCGTGGACCTGTTGGGGCGATATGCAAATTGCAGAGGGTCCAGGTTGATGGGGAGGGAGGAACAGATGTAGCCCTTCACTAGCTTCTCAAAGCACTTCATGGCTATGGAGGTGAGGGCTACAGGGCGGTAGTCGTTGAGGCAAGCGGGCGTAGATTTCTTGGGTACAGGGATGATGGTGGACTTCTTCAGACAGGTGGGGATGACAGCCTGTTCCAAGGACAGGTTGAAGATGTCAGTGAATACCGGGGCCAGTTGGTCGGCACAGACTTTTAGGACGCGGCCGGGGATGCCGTCCGGTCCTGCTGCCTTCCTGATATTCACTTTTTTAAAGATCCGTCTCACCTCATGCTCTGTTACCCTGAACACTGAGTCTCCATCAGCAGACCCCCCCCCCCCATTGCCGTGGTTTGTAGGCTGGTGTTGTTATTCACAGCCTCAAACCTCGCATAGAAGGAATTGAGATCATTTGCTAAGGAGATGTCACTGTTCAGTTTGAGGGGGGTGCCTTTGTAGTCTGTCATTGTTCTGAGGCCCTGCCACATGCCTCTAGAGTCAGCCTGTTCAAACTGAAGTTAAACTTTATCCCTGTAACGCCGTTTTGCCTCTATTACTGCTCTCCTGACGTTGTATCTTGCCATCTTGTGTTCTTCCATGTTGCCTGTCACCAGCCCGGTGTTGTATGCTGATGTGCGCACTTTCAGAGCCTCACGGACGGATTTGTATACCCAGGGCTTTTGATTTGGGTAGATTTTAATTTTGGTGGAGGGGATTGTTTCTTCTACCAGAGTACAGACATAGTCAATCACCGTTTCGGTGTATTCGTTAATATTGGCTGTGTTATCACGGAATACACTCCAGTCTGTGCATTCAAGTGCAGCTTGGAGTGACTCCTCTGACGTCACGGCCCAACGATTAACCTCTCGCGAGACCACCGGCGTTCGCTTGAGACTTTGTTTGTACTTTGGCAAAAGAAAGATGGCGGCGTGATCGCTTTTACCGAATGGACTAAGAGCCTGTGACTTGTACCCATTCTTAAATTGCGAGTATACATGGTCTAATATGTTCTCGCCTCTGGTGGGACAGGTCACATGCTCATTCGGCAACACCTTTTTAAGACGCGCGCTGTTGAAATCACCCAGAACCAAAATGTATACAATAGTAACTATTGTAATTAGTATAGGCCTACTGTGTAAATTGGTATATTGTATTGTATATGGTGTTATTGGTGTATCCTATAGTTATGCTCTCTGTATTATATCGTGCCTCTTAATTTAACCTGCATATAGGCTATTCCTTCCTATCCCCTATTTATGCCCTATTTATTGTATAGCCAGGCCGGTAGGATATTGAGTATGACCGATTGAGGAGGGACATGGGAAGACGAGAGGGGGGGTAATTATTGCCGGAAGAGTGTTCCTTAATTAACTACTATGATTTGATGTGTTTTGCAATGCCTCTTCGAGAGGGTGTCTGAAGTGCCGTGGTTGATTAGGCCTTTTGTTCCAAGGGCTGTGCCTCTTACAGAGGGTGTTTAATGTGTGGGATTAAACACACCGTGTTTTGTAATTGCAGTGCCTCAAAAAGAGGGTGTTTAATAGGTGGGATTAGACACACCGTGTTTTGTAATTGCAGTGCCTCATATAAGGGTGTTGTATAATAGGAGCTCTACGGCAGTGGTTCTCAACTGGTCTAGCCTCGGGACCCAACATTTTCCTTAGTCATTAAGTCGCGACCCAAAATTTTGAACCACTATGATTTATGTGAAAACAAATATTTGCAGTAATACGCAATCTTTCAAAACATGAAATAAACACAAAAAAGTGCAACAAAAGTGCAACTATTGCTAAAAACCCAATGAAATAAAAGAATAATAAATAATATATGCTTCTTAGCAGATTTCTTAGCTTAACATAACAGACCTAAATTTGGGGGAACTAATGGGATAACTGAGTTTGCAACAAAAGTGCAACTAGGGCTAAAACCCAATGAAATAAAATAATAATAAATAATATGCTTCTTAGCAGATTTCTTAGCTTATCATAACAGACCTAAGTTTGGGGGAACTAATGGGATAACTGGGATTGCAATAAAAGTGCAACTAGGGCTAAAAACCCAATGAAATAAAATAATAATAAATAATATGCTTCTTAGCAGATTTCTTAGCTTAACATAAAAGACCTACGTTTGGGGGAACTAATGGGATAACTGGGGTTGCAACAAAAGTGCAACTAAGGGCTAAAAACACAATGAAATAAAATAATAATAATAATAATAAATAATATATCCTTCTTAGCAGACTTCTTAGCTTAACATGCAGGGAACTAATGGGATAACTGGGGATGATGTTTGCTCCTGACAAGAGTCTCAAAGTCTGGGGTGATGGTAGACAAAGCAACTCTGAGGTCATGCTCAATGTCCAATCTGTTCCCCCGCTGTCTTCAGCTGGACCAGAGCTGAGAAGCCACTTTCACAAAGATAGGTAGTGAAAAAAAATAAAATAATAAAAAATCATTTTTTTTTTACTTTTTTTTTTTTTTTTTACACACACATCCGCGACCCACTCAAAATGGCCCCGCGACCCACTTTTGGGTCGCGACCCACCAGTTGAGAAACACTGCTCTACGGTACCCGATTGGTCCTCTTAATTAATAATCCTGTGTCCCCTGTATAATCGTTTTAGCATAGGTACTTTTATGAAATAAAGTTGTTATTCCTTGTACCCCGGTTGTGAGGTTGGTTATTTCAAGGCATTTGGACAAATAGCAGTTTCCCTGCTACATAGCAGTTTCTCCTGCTAATGGTATAACTCACGTATTTATTACAATATATATATATATTTTTATCTCTGCCTCTTAATCAGTACTGTATATTTGTATATCTTGTATCATAAACAGTGATGCCACAGATTACTTGTAAAAGTAATCCGATTACTGATTACTGATTACTCCTTTAAAAAGTAATCCAAGTTACTTTACTGATTACTTGATTATCAGAGTAACTTAGTTACTTTGAAAGTAACTAGGTTACGAAGTCGTCGTCGTTCCCCAAACAGTTTTTTTAAAACGCTTTATTGAAAGTGCATAAATAGTTTTTAACTTGTTTCTCTGCACATAACGTAAATTGTTAAACTAGTGCTTCAGCTTCTGTACCATCAAGTATGGTAAAGCAACAGTCTATGATGCTCACAGCATTAGAGCAGCCAGCCAGTGGTTTTACAAAACCAGTGTATCCATTCACATCTAACAAATGCAGGCTGAACTATTCAATTATATCAACTGTAACTATTAAATTGTTTTTATAAATGTCTCTCTATAAACATACAATCAGTCTCTCTTTAACATGTAAATTAACTGTAAATCTGGCAAATAAGAGCTTTTGCTCTGCCACCATCAAATATACATTAATCAATAGGGAAAGAAACAATCTCTCTCTTTTGCTGTTTGGCTGGCCTCCGAGTCCTCCTGTACCTAGTCGAAGCGTCGTAGTAGTGTTGTGATTCCAGATGCTTTCAATGCAATTGGATGTGCTGTTTTTAGCGGTAGACAGTATTTACGTTTAGGTCGCTTTCACATATAGTTTTGGTGGACTCGGTGCGGTTCTGGGGGTGAAGTTGCAACATTGTTGCATTCTTCATTTGGTTCGCCTGCTTTCACACAGAGGCGGACCGAGACCTTCTGAACAATGTCACGCGGTCGAAAAGGGCGCTTGTCTATTGAACAGTGGAAATGTGTGTGTGGCTGCTGCGATCCTGTGTGTGTGTGTCTGTGTGTGTACTGCGGAGCCCTTCAGATCAGCAGAGCCGAGTTTTGACATGGCATTGATCCATTGTTCTATTGAAGCACATTACCACCATCCTCTCGCTAAACAACTTGTAGACCACGGTGTTTTTATGAGTGCCCACAAGTAGCTGTTTTAATAATATAATAAGCCGCGCGCCTCGGTAATAATAATAAGCCGCGTTTTTTCTTCCTGTAAGCGTTTTGGGGTGGAATTCTCAGACGAATGCAACGGAGCCCTGCTGTCACACGATTGGCGCATATGTCACATGACGTGCTGTGAAGACCCGCCCTACTCTGCCTCTGATTCGCAGACTGTGGATGGGGAATGTGATTGGGCCAAAGCAGAGTCACTCACAGACAGAGAGTCCAGTCACGCCGCGGCCCCACATTCTTGTGTAACCCTTTCACTGCCACACCACGTCACTCCCAAATAAGAAAAACAGCTCAAAAATGTATTTTTGACTGTCGAAAACGAAATAAAATACTGCATTCCGCCTGCATTATGAATTTATGATGAGATAGTAACGAAATAGTAACGCACAGCCACTTGGACAAGTAACTGCAATCAGATTACTGGCTTTTAAAGATTAACGCGTTAGATTACTATTTTCGGGGGAAAGTAATCAGATTACAATAACGCGTTACTTAGTAACGCGTTACCGGCATCACTGATCATAAATGTCTGGATGTAACAGTACTGTATATCCAGAGGTGCAGTGCTCATGCCACGCGGTACCACGCCGTTTTGGATGAATGAGTAGAAATGAAAAAAGGAAATCTTGTTTTATTAAAGTAGTTTTGACATGTGATATTTGATTTGATTTGATTAGACATTTAAAAAAATCAAGGATGCTACACAAAAAAGTCAAGACAAGGTCCTTGATTTAGATATAGATAAAGATATTGTTTCATTGTGTATTGATTAACTTTACATTTGCGCTTCATTACTTTACAAAAGTTATACTGGCACATGGGTCTAATACAGCAATGGATTATGGGTAAATGCAACGTTAAAGCAGTGCCAATGTAAGACTGACTTTACATTAAACGAATGACAATAATATAGTATAAAGTAGGGTATTATTTGGACTAAAGAATGGTGTTGTCTCACCCTACTCGCGTGTTGAGGGAGAGCACCATACATTATACACTGAGAAACCACGGCTGAGAGTGAGCTCCGGGAACAACCCCACTTTGCCAGACAGTTCTCTCGGCAACCGTCTTCCGGTCTGACTTCCTGTGCTAACGTTCTAATCTACACTGCTGCCACCTGTCGTCACGGAGAGGAATTGCAGCCATTTCGTATAAATAAAAAAATACGGGAAAATATTTTACCGGGAGGACGGTGGGAGAGAAGGTTGAAATACGGAGAATCCTTGGAAAAACGGGAGGGTGGACAGGTATGATTTCAATATGTGCGTCTTCATCATGCATGCATGCAGACCTGTGTGGTGTGGACTATGTGTGGTTCTGTAACGTTACTCATACCTATAGCCTATGTCAGCATTGCAAGCGTCACAGTAGATTCCTCCCTGTGAGGCACGCGCAGCGCTGCTGACCCTTTACTTTACAAGGTATACTGGCACATGAGTCTAACAGCAATGGATTATGGGTAAATGCAACGTTAAAGCAGTGCCAATGTAAGACTGACTTTACATTAAACGAATGACAATAATAATATAAAGTAGGGTATTATTTGGACTAAAGAATGGTGTTCACCCTACGCGCATGGTGAGGGAGAGCACCATACATTATACACTGGGAAACCACGGCCGAGAGTGAGCTCTCCGGGAACAACCCCACTTTGCCCGACAGTTTTCTTGGCAACCGTCTTCCGGTCTGACTTCCTTTGCTAATGGTCTAATCTACACTGCTGCCACCTGTCGTCACGGAGGGGAATTGCAGCCATTTTGTATAAATAAAAAAAAAACAGGAAAAATACGGGAAAATATTTTAACGGGAGGACGGCGGGAGAGAAGGTTGAAATACGGGAGAATCCCTGGAAAAACAGGAGGGTGGACAGGTATGATTTCAATATGTGCGTCTTCATCAGTGATGCCACAGATTACTTGTAAAAGTAATCCGATTACTGATTATTGATTACTCCTTTAAAAAGTAATCCAAGTTACTTTACTGATTACTTGATTATCAGAGTAACTTAGTTACTTTGAAAGTAACTAGGTTACGAAGTCGTCGTCGTTCCCCCAACCGTTTTTTTAAACGCTTTATTGAAAGTGCATAAATTGTTTTTAACTTGTTTCTCTGCACATAACGTAAATTGTTAAACTAGTGCTTCAGCTTCTGTACCATCAAGTATGGTAAAGCAACAGTCTATGATGCTCACAGCATTAGAGCAGCCAGCCAGTGGTTTTACAAAACCAGTGTATATCCATTCACATCTAACAAATGCAGGCTGAACTATTCAATTATATCAACTGTAACTATTAAATTGTTTTTATAAATGTCTCTCTATAAACATACAATCAGTCTCTCTTTAACATGTAAATTAACTGTAAATCTGGCAAATAAGAGCTTTTGCTCTGCCACCATCAAATATACATTAATCAAAAGGGAAAGAAACAATCTCTCTCTTTTGCTGTTTGGCTGGCCTCCGAGTCCTCCTGTACCTAGTCGAAGCGTCGGCTAGTGAATGAATGAATGAATGAATGAAAACTTTATTAACAGATTGCAGAATGGGTACAGTACAGTACAGCTCAATACATACAATTGTTAAGGGGATGCAGACCAGAGAAAGACTTTTGTCTTGTTTACATCAGGGTCCCCCAGTGTTGTGATTCCAGATGCTTTCAATGCAATTGGATGTGCTGTTTTTAGCGGTAGACAGTATTTTGTTTCCTCCGCATATGAACGTGAAGTAGTGACTGAGGCTATACGAGCGTTTTGGGATGGAAGTCTGAACAGAAACTCACTTTTAATTTTGCCAAGCGTTTTGGGGTGGAATTCTCCGACGACGGAGCCCTGCTGTCACACGATTGGTGCATATGTCACATGACGTGCTGTGAAGACCCGCCCTACTCTGCCTCTGATTCGCAGACTGTGGATGGGGAATGTGATTGTACCAAAGCAGATGTCACTCACAGACAGAGTGTCCAGTCACGCCGCGGGGACACATTCTTGTGTAACCCTTTCACTGCCACACTACGTCACTCCCAAAAGAAAAACAGCTCAAAATGTATTTTTGACTGTCGAAAACGAAATAAAATACTGCATTCCGCCTGCATTATGAATTTATGATGAGATAGTAACGAAATAGTAATGCACAGCCACTTGGACAAGTAACTGCAATCAGATTACTGGCTTTTAAAGATTAACGCGTTAGATTACTATTTTCGGGGGAAAGTAATCAGATTACAATAACGCGTTACTAAGTACCGGCATCACTGGTCTTCATCATGCATGCATGCAGACCAGTGTGGTGTGGACTATGTGTGGTTCTGTAACGTTACTCATACCTATAGCCTATGTCAGCATTGCAAGCGTCACAGTAAATTCCTCCGTGTGAGGCACGCGCAGCGCTGCTGACCCCCCCCCCCCCCCCCCCCCCAAAATATAATGAGCTGGTATGGTTCGCATACTGTTAGGGACGTGATGTCACGTGCCACTCTCAGCCAATAGAGTGACTACTTCGGGCACTAGAGAAAGCGCCCTCGGGTATCGTATTTGACAGCGCTGATGGTGTTATGTTGTACGTACGTATTTATTTACGTACGTATGTATTTGCATTTTGCCCTGTGAGTTGCGCACTGACGGTGGAGCTGAGATGGAGCGCCCATGAAAAGGGAGTGGAGGGGGCTAGGGGCTGGGGGATGAATAGGACACGCAAAGAATTCTTTCTTCTTTTTCTTTTAACCAGGGGGGGGCGGCTCTCTAGCGCCCTCTATGGATGAACCGCCACTGTCTGCACCTGATGCGCTCTGATGTTGCGGATAGTTGAGGCTATTGTTCCTACACTGGGGTCTGTGCAATAAAACATTAATTCAGGAGAAAATGGCACAGATGTATCAATTTAGTTTGACAGTCTTATCTGAATCTTGTGTTTCATTTAGATTAATAAGTAACCCCATTCCCGTAATATCAATTGAAAATGTCCTTTTCTTTTTTCTTCTTTTTAAACCAATAGTAGTCACATGGTTTCTTGACACGAATGTTATATACATTTGGAAATGTCCACCAACTGGTGAATTCCCAAACACAACCTGTGCAAGGTAAGTAGAGGCAGGGGATAACTTGGTCTGTCTGCATTTTCTGTCCCTATTTGACTTGTGGTTAATGCATAGTAAACAGATCTTGTAAATAAAACGTGATGCATTTGTAGTACTGAACCATCGAGTTTGTTCCACGCGATAATCTGTCTACTAATCATGTGTTGATTTCCAGCAGGTTAGTGTCTGATGTTCAGGATGAGGTCCATGGCGAGTACAATGGGGGGTTTGATGTTACTCCTCTTCTTCATGCAGACTGTAACTGAGATCAGCTCAGGTAAACTGTCATGCTGTCATTTTGGACTTAAAATAGTATGTCTCTTCAATTCTACCTTTCCCAAAGTTGAATGTACATGGTGAGATATAAATGCAGACTTTTTTTTAAATAAGTGAATAAATAAATAAATAAATAAATAAATATATAATTTATTATAAAGTATATATATATCGAATATAAGTACTTTATTGATCCCAAGGGAAATTCATATATATATAGAGAGAGAGAGAGAGAGAGAGAGAGGGAGGAGAGGAAGAGGGAGAGGGAGAGGGAGAGGGAGAGAGAGAGAGAGAGAGAGAGAGAGAGAGAGAGAGAGAGAGAGAGAGAGAGAGAGAGAGAGAGAGAATCCAGCCACAAATAATATTAGGATAATTAAATGAAATAGCATAACCTAAAGACGTGACCGGCATAGCCCATGTGATCTTAATGATCCAAAAGAAACGTTGGATTCCTTGAAAATTATATTCCGTCATTTTAATATTTGTGAGTGAGAGATTATTATGTTGGTGAGTGTTTCCTTGGGGTTGCTTTGAACAGATTATTCACGGTAGTTTGTTCTCCGTTTTCTGTAGTTGCTGTTTATCTTTAACCAAATTCTCATAGTTTTTAGTTCATGTGTCCCCCCCCCTCCCACATCTGAGCAGATATTTATTGTTAGATGTGATTTAGTCCAGAGTTCCATAACTATATTGAACATAGAAGATATTGATAGAAGAGTGGCAAGAGTGAAACCTATAGATCAGAATAATCATTCATATACATTATGGACGAACCTCTAGAATATGAATGAAATTAAACTATTACTTATTTTACGGGGGACCCTCTGGAAACCCCTCAAGGACCCCTGGACCACGAGAACCACTGCAGTAGAACACAATACATAACTAGTGCATATAAAAATAACTCTCTGGAGAAGTTGTTTTGTTCCTCTTGTATAAACCATGTTGATAAAACACAATCGCATTGTCTCAGCTTCTTCAAGTAAGAAATAATGACAACAAATTGCATGCCATAACACATAGAATTTAGTCCATCTATAGAAATGGCATGGCTGTACTGTATGTGTTACGTTTGTCATATAGTCTAATGTCTGTCTGTGTGCTTTCTTTGCATTATGTGAGAGTGAGATGTCCTTTGTCATGTACCCTGTGTGTTGTCCTGTTTGAACAGGGATTGTTGTATGTTATTGTGCAGTTAAACAAATCAAATGCAGGTGTATGGCTACATTAGCGAATGAAGTGATTCTGATTATGTTGTCAATTGTGTTGGTGTACGTTGCTTTGCAGTTTCAAACACTCCTTATTTTCTTTAAAATGTTGAACAGAGGTCAATGCTACAGAACCTTCGATAATTCCTCCAACCACACCTCTTCCAAGACTGTCAACCACTACCAGCAGCAACAACACAGCAGCAGAGGGTCCGCCTGGCCGATGGAAGGAACGGCTCCTGTTCAGGCAGAGTGGAGATCTTCCACCGTGGACAGTGGGGGACGGTGTGTGATGATGCCTGGGACCTGAATGATGCCCAGGTGGTGTGTAGACAGCTGGGCTGTGGCCGGGCCTTGTCTGCATCCCATTATGCACATTTTGGACAGGGTAGAGGGCCCATATGGTTGGATGATGTTCAGTGTTCAGGCAATGAGTCATCTATAACAGATTGTAGACATCTGGGGTTTGGAATCCACGACTGTGGTCACAATGAAGATGCTGGCATTATCTGTGAAGGTAAATATATTATGCATAAATACACAACAGATTAATAGACAGAAAAGAATGAGATACAGTGTTGAGCTGCATCTCATTCTGGGTCCCAGTTTTCTGATGGTGTAGAGTATGTGGCACCTGCTGTTGCCCTTGAGCCCCTCTCCAATACCCCCCACAACCCCCCAAAAAGGGCTTAGACTCCATTTATTTGTGGCAGTTAATATTTACCATACACAATGCATAGATTTATTTTTGTGATAATTTACATGTACAGTGAAAAAAGAAGAAGATATGCCTTCCTGTAAAATAAATTATTTCTAGGTGAAATTGAATAAATGGTATCTGTCCACAATCTAATCACATTGAACTATTGCTGTATGCGGTGACGTTTCCTTGGTAATGTTGGATCAGTGGGACCTTTAGTTGCCTTGTAGGTTTATGGATATTATTTTCCCCAGTCCTACCAGAGGTTAATACCACAAGACCTCCAGCCACACCTCCTCCCAGACCAATAAACACGACCACCACTACAGCGATAGCCAACATCACCAGGCCACCAACACCAGGCAACAACACAGCAGCAGAGGGGAAGGTCCACCTGGCCGATGGAAGGAACGGCTCCTGTTCAGGCAGAGTGGAGATCTTCCACCGTGGACAGTGGGGGACGGTGTGTGATGATGCCTGGGACCTGAATGATGCCCAGGTGGTGTGTAGACAGCTGGGCTGTGGCCGGGCCCTGTCTGCACCACATACTGCCCTGTTCGGACAAGGCAGTGGACCCATCTGGTTGGATGAGGTCAGGTGTACAGGCAGTGAGTCCAACCTCACACAGTGCAGCCACCAAGGGTTTGGATCCCACGACTGTAGACACAACGAGGATGCTGGTGTTGTCTGTGAAGGTCAGTATGAACATGTATTCCTATAATAACCAATCCTTTCGGGGGGGCGGCTACGTGGCGTAGTGGGCAAGGCGCTCGCCACAAAATCTGGAGACGCTGGGCTTGCCTGTTCGAGCCCAGCGCTCCACATTTGCTTTCAGTTTAGCTGGTCGTCCGTACTAATACACATTGGCAGTATTAGGGGGAGGGAAACTGATGGGTGGGGATCGGGCGTTGTGGACAGCGACTCCTACAGGTCGGTTGGTGCGCCTGCGCAGTAGAATCAGGAAGTGTCGGGGGCAGCGTGAGCCTCCCACGCGTTACTCCTCACCACTGAGAGATCGAGCTGCGCAGGTGAAAAGATGCAACTGCTGTTACCTCAAGTACCGGAGGGGACTTGTGCTATGTATGACTTAGTCCACATTGCAGCCGGCTTGTGGGAGGCAAGACACAGCGTTCGTGACAGGGGAGGGTTGAATTGGATGATACGAAATTGGGATGGGAGAAAAATATAGAAAATGGGAGAAAAAGTGGATACAAAAAAAAATAACCAATCCTTTCTGTGTATGTCAGCATCTGTCATGATGAAAATTAATTTGACTGCTCAGTTTGGACAGCGTTTGGACACAGTGCTTGTCCAAATAAAGTAAAAAAAATATATATATATATATATGCATATATGTATTTGTATTTCAGCTGGTGCTCCGGTGAGACTGGTCAACGGCTACTCTGACAACCCTTGTTCTGGCAGAGTGGAGGTCTACCATGATGACCAGTGGGGCACGGTGTGTGATGATGCCTGGGACCTGAATGATGCCCAGGTGGTGTGTAGACAGCTGGGCTGTGGCCGGGCCCTGTCAGGGTAGAGGGCCCATCTGGTTGGATGATGTTCAGTGTTCAGGCAATGAGTCTGCGATCACACAGTGCAGCCATCAAGGGTTCGGATCCCACGACTGTGGTCACCACGAGGATGCAGGTGTTGTCTGCAACTGTCCGTCTGCAACACTACTATCACCGACATCTAAGAAGGGAGATCCCCCCTTGAACGGCCCTTCTAAGGTTTCTCTCCTCCACACTGCCTGTGGACCATTTTTCCCTATTGTTAGGTTTTAGTGAGTTTTTCCTTACCTTCGTGTCTGGGAGTGCTTGCATTCTTTCATTTATTTGCATTTATTTTAAATTTGTTGGACCTTAAGGTGTTCTTGTTCTGTTCTTGACTTATTGTTATGTTTTCTTCTTGACTTGTTTAAAGAAGACATGTACGGCCCATGGGGACATTAACGTGTGTTGTCGGGCCTTATAAATAAATTTGATTTGATTTGATTTGAGTCTGTGAAGGTAAATATGAATATGTATAGCTGTATTAATAGTAGGGCTGGGACTACTATAGGGCTGGACCGCGCCGTGGAAATGGCAGCGGTGATACACATACGTTGTCTTAAGACATAGCATGTAACATGTATCATCAAATGCGCATGTCGGTGTGAAATTTATGTGTGCCATTATTACTATCAACTAATAATTGTGGAATATTACTATAATGAGCTGTATGTGTATATGAACCAAGCATCTCACTATAATGTACCTGTACTTTATTCGTGACAATAAACTACTACTATATCGCATTCATTTCTATTAATTAACTACAGAAAGAATTAAAAGTTTAAAAAAGTGATGCATTTAATCGCATGATGATTTTTCTTTATTGTGTACGAATGTTACCTTTCAAAGGAGACCAGACTCATGCATGTGCTATAAGTATAAAGTATAATAAATCGCAAATAACTTTTTTTCCTAGTCTGAAATAAGAGAAATTGAGATCAATCAAGAGTTTTCTTTTTCCAATGGTCAACTGTTCTGGAATGTACTTGAAAGTACTGCGTTTTACTTTTACCTTGAAAGTGCTTGAGTTTACAAAAGGTCCTTTGTGCTATATATATATTATTCCTAAAATTGCTGCACTTTCTTAAAAATTGCATTGATCTGTTGGTCTGTGTAGCTAATACAGGATTTTGCTGCTTAAACTTATGTATAATTTCATTGATTCACTTGTATACCAAAATTAATTTGAATTGAAATTTTTTGCTTTTCGCATCAAATATTGATATGCGATTAAAATGTGATTAATTTCGATTAATTAACTATAAAGTCTCGAATTAATTCGATAAAAAAATGTAATCGAGTCCCACCACTAATATAGCTGTCTCTTAAAATAAAGCAGCACTCTCAAAAGTGTCAACACCGTAGGCTTGGTTGTCACAGCATTATTCACATTGAAGGTTCTAAAATAAAAATAAAAAAAGGATTGATTGACATGAAAAGTTGTACTTTTATTAATCCCCTTGGGGAAGTGAATCATGGGGTAAGCAGGTAAAGAGTTAAATTCATTTCAGTCAGATGGACAATGTGTTGTTGGGAAGCGAAGTATAGAAGCCATTCGTGAAGGATTTCCCCGCATCCCAGATTGAGGAGACTCAGGTCACGGTCTGAGACGTGAGTAACTGACGGGTAATCAACGGTAGCTCCTAGGTAATTATTCTATATTTGTAATCCCTTACCTTAAAGTAAAGCATTACCAAGAAATGCTGCAATTTCAACGCTCTTCCTTCAAAAACAACAACTCTTTCTCTCTTGCTTTTCATGTTTTTTTCATTTATTTCCCCCCTCCCCCCCTTATCATCTTCCTACACGTCTCTTTAGTCCAGGGTCCTCCACTCCGGGCTGCGTCTATGCCAAATACAACGCAGTTTGGTTTCCGGGTTCCTCTGATTGGCCACTAAGCTCACGTGACCGCGCGCTAGCACGCCCCCCTTATCGCCCGCTGCCACGCTGTGAAGCGGAAGAGCCAGCGAGGCGACGCGAGGCGGTGGTTTCAGCAGCAGCGGCCGTCTTCCGAGGCGGCTCGTTCTTATTAATCCCTAATGTCATGTATGTTGTGTATGTCATAAATGTCTATATGAATTGAAAATGGGGGACCCTGATGTAAACAAGACAAACGTCTTTCTCTGGTCTGCATCCCCTTAACAATTGTGTGTATTGCGCCGTACTGTATTGTACCCATTCTGCAATCTGTTAAATAAAGTTTTCATTCATTCATTTCTCTCCCACTACTCCCAAAAGTAACACTAAATAGATAAAGTACAACAACGCCAGACTCAAGAAACTGTTCCCTTTGGCGCAATACACACAACTTTTCTCCAGTAGCGCGACTAATATCCATATCAGTTACATCATCCAAGGTATTGTTACTCAATGTTTGTGAGCGTGGTTTGGAGATATTCACAGTAATTGTTAATTCAGTAAAGTAGTCAGATCTACTCTTTATTGAAGGTACTGATATGATATGATTCTACGATTAATACTACAAATGTAATGGTCCTCAATGAGTATAACAATTACACAAAACTAGCTTTATATCAGCCTTTCTGAAAGAAGAAATGGTTTCTTTATACATAGTCCTATATATATAATTTGAAATAAAAAAATACCATGTTCCTTAGTCCTGTATTATGATCAAACAATTACACAAAAATGCATCCTATATAGACTCATATGCCAAAACATTCAGAAATACCCAAATGATGCGAGTTTGTTTTTTTATGACATGCACAACTACAAGCTTTTAAGAACACTGACAACCGCTGAATATCACTGAAATCTTAGAAGTTCTTTGTTTCATCGTACAAACAGCCAAAGCTGTCATGTATGTTGTGTATGTCATAAATGTCGATATGAATTGAAAATGGGGGACCCTGATGTAAACAAGACAAACGTCTTTCTCTGGTCTGCAATCCTTAACAATTGTGTGTATTGCGCCAAAGGGAACACAGTTTCTTGAGTCTGGCGTTGTTGTACTTTATCTATTTAGTGTTACTTTTGGGAGTAGTGGGGGAAAAATGAATGAATGAATGAATGAATGAATGAATGAATGAATGAATGAATGAATGAATGAATGAATGAATGAATGAATGAATGAATGAATGAATGAATGAATGAATGAATGAATGAATGAATGAATGAAAACTTTATTTAACAGATTGCAGAATGGGTACAACACAGTACGGCGCAATACACACAATTGTTAAGGGGATGCAGACCAGAGAAATACTTTTGTCTTGTTTACATCAGGGTCCCCCATTTTCAATTCATATCGACATTCATGACATCAGTGATGCCAGTCACGCGTTACTAAGTAACGCGTTATTGTAATCTGATTACTTTTCCCCGAAAATAGTAATCTAACGCGTTAATCTTTAAAAGCCAGTAATCTGATTGCAGTTACTTGTCCAAGTGGCTGTGCATTACTATTTCGTTACTATCTCATCATAAATTCATAATGCAGGCGGAATGCAGTATTTTATTTCGTTTTCGACAGTCAAAAATACATTTTGAGCTGTTTTTCTTTTGGGAGTGACGTGGTGTGGCAGTGAAAGGGTTAAATACAAGAATGTGTCCCGTGGCGTGACTGGTCCCTCTGTCTGTGAGTGACTCTGCTTTGGTACAATCACATTCCCCATCCACAGTCTGCGAATCAGAGGCAGAGTAGGGCGGGTCTTCACAGCACGTCATGTGACATATGCGCCAATCGTGTGACAGCAGGGCTCCGTCGTCGGCGAATTCCACCCCAAAACGCTTGGCAAAATTAAAAGTGAAACCGCAAGATGACTTTTGCGGTTTCTGTTCAGAATTCCACCCCAAAACGCTCGTCTAAACGTAGCCTCAGTCACTACTTCACGGCGGAGGAAACAAAATACTGTCTACCGCTAAAAACAGCACATCCAATTGCATTGAAAGCATCTGGAATCACAACACTAGCCGACGCTTCGACTAGGTACAGGAGGGTTGATGGTGGCAGAGCAAAAGCTCTTATTTGCCAGATTTACAGTTAATTTACATGTTAAAGAGAGACTGATTGTATGTTTATAGAGAGACATTTATAAAAACAATTTAATAGTTACAGTTGATATAATTGAATAGTTCAGCCTGCATTTGTTAGATGTGATACACTGGTTTTGTAAAACCACTGGCTGGCTGCTCTAATGCTGTGAGCATCATAGACTGTTGCTTTACCATACTTGATGGTACAGAAGCTGAAGCACTAGTTTAACAATTTACGTTATGTGCAGAGAAACAAGTTAAAAACAATTTATGCACTTTCAATAAAGCGTTTAAAAAAAAAACTGTTGGGGGAACGACGACGACTTCGTAACCTAGTTACTTTCAAAGTAACTAAGTTACTCTGATAATCAAGTAATCAGTAAAGTAACTTAGATTACTTTTTAAAGGAGTAATCAGTAATCAGTAATCAGATTACTTTTACAAGTAATCTGTGGCATCACTGCATGACATACACAACATACATGACATTAGGGATTAATAAGAACGAGCGGCCTCGGAAGAAGACGGCCGCTTCTGCTAAAACCACCGCCTTGCGTCGCCTCGCTGGCTCTTCCGCTTCACAGCGCGGCAGCGGGCGATAAGGGGGGCGTGCTAGAGTGCGGTCACGTGGGCTTAGTGGCCAATCAGAGGAACCCGGAAACCGAACTGCGTTGACGCCACCGGACCACGGTAAGATCTTTTTCACGTAAAGTACATCCCGATCGGGCCTTGTTTTGATAGCCATCCAGGCGTTCGGCCTATGAGGCTAATGAGGCTAACACGGTTATTGCTAATCAATAATCAGAAACGACGTCCCCCAATCCCCCCCCCCCCCCCCCCCCCCTTTCATGCATACCGATCATATGCAGTTTGAGTTTTAACTGGAGCGTATCTATAACCGAAATGCCATTGGATTTAACGTTTTTAGCTATTAGCCCTGTATCTTGGCTTCCAGGAAATATACTAGACCAAATCCGGTATAACGCTTATATTCACGGCGCTATAAAATGAGAACCTATTGACGAAAATCTTTTTTCTTTAACCCCCTGAGGTCTAGAGTTTCTAGCTCCACCTTCTCAGAATATTCTCTTTTTTTTTTGTTACATAATGTAAAATTACAGATTCATACCTTCAAAATAAGCCATCAATTGTCAAATTTGAGACGATAGTTTTCAATCAATGTCCTATCAAACATTCTGGTACAGTCATTACCAATTTGCAGCAGGAGCCTCTGAAGAGAATTCAGTGAATTCAGCTAATGATAAGTGTTACAAAGGGTCAGATTAAACCGAATATATATATTTATTACTTGAGATATATTGTATAATATTTGTATATCGTCTGATATCCCTTGTATATTCTTTGTACATATACACGGAATATCCCTTTACCTAGGTACAGGCCAGACCATAATATTCGTTCTCCTATTGGACAGCGACCCCCCTAGGCGCCACGGCCATACCCCCAATGTCTAGTTCAAAGTCACCGCTAAGACATGTCTCAACATGCCCAGGTTTGCGCAGTAATACGAGACAGAAATGAGGTTGGCACTAGATTATTCATCTTACGTATAAATACATTGCAGGTGGATACAGCAGTTAGTTACCCTAAAACGAGTTGAAGCCTTCACCACGATACAACGTGCAGTGAAGTGAGCAACCTTGCGTCTAAATAGAGTACTTAGAACCGCGTGCGAATAGGATAGTAAAAGTGTCAGAGCTTAGTGAAATAACGTCAAGTTCGACCTAGTTAATGTGAAGTACCGTGCACAGGAGAATCTACACCGGTGAATGCAGAGCCTTTTCCGGCTGGATTATTATTGCTTTGGTACCGTGGCTGCTGGATCAGAGAACCGTCTACCCCGCTGCTGTGTGGGATTTACCCGTGAGGAGCATCACTCGAGCCCGTCTCTAGGAGGAGGCTGGCTGGCTTTCACCTATGCTGTCGCGCATACTTGGATTATAGCTGCTGCTTTGTCTGCCGATCGAGGGGAGTATATGTACCGCCTCCCGTAGTTGGAGCTTATTGATTCCTCGTTGATCCAGACTTTTGCTCCCGAACATTCCTCTCCCCTGCTGGCTTACAACCGGAGGGAACCCCCTTAGTATCTCCAGCTGACCTACGAGTGTACCTTATATAATTCTTATGCTACAGGTGGTATTAATTATCCCCTTCGTAATATGCTCATGGACTTACGCTCTTGACCTATTCATGCACATTCTTCGCCTTACAAGCGCGACTCTAATTCTCAATAATGTAAGATAATATTGATGCTCTTCTAATAAATATTACAAACAGGACTTTCTTCGTTAAGCCGTGTTATTGTGTGGGTGTTCATCACATATACATGTGTACTGTATGGCCAGTAGTAATGTACATAACTCAGTAGTGGTTTAATGATACCATACTTATTCAATACAGTCAGGGAATTGTACCCCTCAGTTACAATTGGTCCTTCGAGCCGGAGGGTAATTAGCGTAATATTAATATAATATTAATATTGACATGGCCAGCGATGAACACTCCCACAAACGGTTCTCCTAAGCAGAACGCCCACCCGCGCAGACGGCAGCCACCTCCTTACTTAGAGGACTACGCTGCCAGTCTACTACCTAGCTTTATAAAGAAGTTAAATGCGGATAAAATAAATAAAGCGATAGTCAAAGCATGTCAAATCCTACCGACCAGACGACCCTGCCAGTAGAGACCCCAGTGGGTTCTAACGAAACTGACCAAGCCCACGGGGGGGACCAGGGGGGACATGACATGACTATACCCCCAGACAACATCAACGGGACGGTCCCCGGAGAGCTCCAGGATAAAGAAAGCGCTTCCAGGGACAGAACCCGACCCAGCTACCAGAAGAGAAGCGCGCCCAGGAGACGGACCTCGAGGCGCGCCCAGAGAACAGATCTCCAACGAGCACTGCCAGAAGCCGATCACCTCCGTCGGTGTCTTCCCCCAGCGAAGCGGACAAGATGCTGGCGCAGGCATTCATCGCCACCCCTGGCAGCTTCCACCGAACGGCGATCGACTTCAAGCGCAACAGACGAGCGAGGCGCGAACAAGCTGCAGACCAACGAGAGCGCCTTCACGCGCAACTCCAAGCGCAAGCCCTCAGTGAACGCGAACATTCTGCAACCGAGCGAGAGAGCGCTTCCAGGCGCAACAAAGGAGTGAAGACGACCCGCATAAGACTGGAGACCAGACGCCTTCAGACGGAAGAGAACATTGAAAGAAGCCACGCTGATGCGCAGCACGCCGCCGCCAATGCACAGCGCGACGCCGCCAAATGCCCACCGCGAAGCACAGCGCGACGCCGCCCATGGCCCAGCGCGAAGCAGAGCGCGACCGGCTGCAGGCGAAGATGGTAGAACCATGGCGACACCCCCTCTCTCCGCACGGAGCTCCCGGAGATCATCACGACAAGGGTCTAGGGCACATTCCCCTACCCGACCAAGCGACCCGGGACCCCGCCAACAGGAGGATCCTGTCCACGGTCTCCGAACCCCCCTCCCCCGGCCGGTCCATACGAGACCCAGCAACCGGGAAGAACCGGCCTACGTCGCCGAGAGACTGACTAGAAGACTCCAGGACTTAGCAGAGGAAGAGGAAGAGGAAGAGGAGAAATGTCAAGCCGACCAGCAGCAACGTACTCTGGGACCAGGAGGCCCAGTACAGCCCCGACCAGCAGCAACGTACTCTGGACCAGGAGGCCCAGTACAGCCCAGGACGTCAGCCCAGAGTCACTGCGCTACAAAACCCCCCGACTCAACTCACAGGTGAGTTTGACGCACCGCCAGCCCCGAGGAACAGCACCTGGGTACCCGGGCTTCGGTACCCACCAAGTACCAGCCCACGACGACACGTACGGGGGAGACTCGCCCAGGAGGCCTCTCCCCCAACGCTCACCGATGTGCCAGCCATCCAATGGCATCGTACCTTGGCACACCGACGTTCCCGGATTTTACACGCGAGGACAGAGCACAGTACACGGAGCTACGGATGTGCTTAGAGACTATGATGTCCGACATCCCCGATGAGACGTACAAATATGCTATCCTCCTCAAGCACCTGAAGGTGCCCAGAGCGCATAATATAGCGCTGGCATATTCCAACTCAAGTACCCCATACAACCGCGGCTCTAGTAGCCCTCGACCAACGTTATGGACGCATATGGGACTACGTGATACAGGAAATAAGAGATATCGACCGCCTCCCCCCAGCCAGAGACAATAGAGCATTGGATGACCCTCTCTATCAAGGTACAGTCCCTGGTAGGGATGCTGGGGGTCCCAAAAGGAGGAAAGGGATATATGAACTGTATGCTAACTCTAATGTAGAAAGGATATTAGAGAAGCTCCCTCCCGCCCGACAAGAGCGCTTTCGGCGGCAGAGAGACCACCGCGACCCCAACGGCCCAGAGGCATCCCTCCTAGACTTATCTGATTTCCTCGCCAGGGAGGTCAGCAGCCTACAACTGGACACGTTCGTGTGGAGTGGACCAAGCCCAAGAGATGGACCTCGGGGATCTAATGATAACCGCCGGTCGGTGACCGTTATGCCACCAAGCCGAATCAGTACCGCAGCACAAGAACCACAACACCCCCCTCGACGAAAGAGGAGTGGAATTTACCCGTGAGGAGCATCACTCGAGCACTGTCTCTAGGAGGAGGCTTGGCTGGCTTTCACCTATGCTGTCGCGCATACTTGGATTATAGCTGCTGCTTTGTCTGCCGATCGAGGGGAGTATATGTACCCGGCCTCCCGTAGCTGGAGCTTATTGATTCCTCGTTGATCCAGACTTTTGCTCCCGAACATTCCTCTCCCCTGCTGGCTTACAACCGGAGGGAACCCCCTTAGTATCTCCAGCTGACCTACGAGTGTACCTTATATAATTCTTATGCTACAGGTGGTATTAATTATCCCCTTCGTAATATGCTCATGGACTTACGCTCTTGACCTATTCATGCACATTCTTCGCCTTACAAGCGCGACTCTAATTCTCAATAATGTAAGATAATATTGATGCTCTTCTAATAAATATTACAAACAGGACTTTCTTCGTTAAGCCGTGTTATTGTTGTGGGTGTTCATCACATATACATGTGTACTGTATGGCCAGTAGTAATGTACATAACTCAGTAGTGGTTTAATGATACCATACTTATTCAATACAGTCAGGGAATTGTACCCCTCAGTTACAATAAGGGAACTACACTCCTTCCCAGAATGCAATGTGATGTCAATGTCAATGTCTCAAATGACTACTAATTCACACCATGAAACAAAGGCCCAGCAGGGAACAATTACGGCTGAATGGGGGTATAGTGTGACTGATCAATACAGGCAGGCCTACAGCAACACACACTTTGATTTGATGCCATGCATACACACACTAGATAGACAGAGGTTTAGATATTTTGATAGATATATAATAGTAATATAATAGAAAGAAAGAAAGAAAGAAGAAGAAAGAAAGAAAGAAAGAAAGAAAGAAAGAAAGAAAGAAAGAAAGAAAGAAAGAAAGAAAGAAAGAAAGAAAGAAAGAAGAAAGAAAGAAAGAAAAAAGAAAGATACAGAGAGAGAGACATTTATAATAATAATAATTATTATTATTAAATAGAATCATTTTCTATAGGCTTGCCGTGGTAGTCAGTGATACTGGTGTATACACACACTAGATAGACCGAGGTTTAGACATTTAGATATATATATATAGATGATATATAGATAGTATAGTAAGTAGATAGAGAGAGAGAGAGAGAGAGAGAGAGAGAGAGAGAGAGAGAGAGAGAGAGAGAGAGAGAGAGAGAGAGAGAGAGAGAGAGGAGAGAGAGAGAGAGAGAGAGAGAGAGAGAGAGAGAGAGAGATGAGAGAGAGAGAGAGAGAGAGAGAGAGAGAGAGAGAGAGAGAGAGAGAGAGAGAGAAAGAAAGAAAGAAAGAAAGAAAGAAAGAAAGAAAGAAAGAAAGAAAGAAAGAAAGAAAGAAAGAAAGAAAGAAAGAAAGAAAGAAAGAAAGAAAGAAAGTAAGAAAGAAAGAAAGAAAGAGATACAGAGATATATACAGAGGGAGACATTTATAATAATTATATTATTAATTCGTTTTTTACACACAGCACACACACACACACACACACACACACACACACACACACACACACACACACACACACACACACACACACACACACACACACACACACACACACACACACACTAATAACATGATCATAACCAAACCAATTTCAAATGTATCATCAAGTACAAAATAGATTTGATCGTAATATATTTATGAGAATGCATGTTTTTTTACACTACAGAAGGAGTATGTCACAGTATGATGTCATAATCGAACATTCTAGAACATTTGTGTTCTATATATGCAACAATTCTCTGAGCATTTCCTGGCATTTTTTCAGACTACAACATCAATCCAGACTGGTTTGACCCTGACAGCACATGTGGCAGCACGTGTGGCAGAGAGAGAGAGAGAGAGAGAGAGAGAGAGAGAGAGAGAGAGAGAGAGAGAACAGGTCTTCACCTCTCTACTTTCTACTTTACATCATGCGTAAGCTGTCAACTAACTAGACAGAAAGAAAGAAAGAAAGAAAGAAAGAAAGAAAGAAAGAAAGAAAGAAAGAAAGAAAGAAAGAAAGAAAGAAAGAAAGAAAGAAAGAAAGAAAGAAAGAGATAGATGGAGAGAGGGGGAGAGGGGGGGAGAGAGGGATATAGAGGAAGAGAAAGAAAGAGGGAGATACAGAGGAGAGATGGAGGGAGAGAGAGGGAGATATAGATAGACATGAAACCTAGGTATGTAATTTCATCTTTCCTTTTGACAATATTGTCACCCACTGTACAAGACTGTACAATAAATTCCTTCTGTAATGTACTGATTTCTTTTGATTTCTCTGTTTGAGAGAGAGAGAGAGTGTGTGTGTGTGCACATTTTTTAATAGATTGGGGGCCCACAAATTGATTCTTTGATGGGGCCCAGAATCTCCAGCTACGCCCCTGTGAGCGCACCTTTCTACTCTAGAGAGCTGTCATCACCGTGATGCGCGCTTGAATGAACTGCGAGATAACTCATAACTCGTACACACACGCACTCTGTCTCTGCCATACAGTAGTTTATGTTGTTTTAGCGCGACGTGGGTATATACACGGGCAAGGATGAAAAGCATGTTCTACTTTTAATACATAAATTAACGTTCCGTCGGGTCCCGTGTATTCTCGAGAATGATAATAATAATAATAATAATGCAGGACCTCTTCAGATTATATTATCAACGGCAGACAGTGAGAAACACAAACCCCCCCCTCTTGCGCTGAAGAATATGCATATTAGATCACTCAGTGATTAACACCTATGCGCTGTTTGTGTGTGCGCGCGTCCATGTATGTGCGTTTCGTGACGCGATGTAGTTCTTATCGCAAATGGAGATTATTACAATCATACCATCTAGCAAGAATTAAACGTATTTACAAGTCGTATTAGGTTTAGCAAGTTGGGGGACGTATACCTTACATGTCAAAGCACTAGAAATGGCCATTTTTCTATTTTTATCGATTTCTGAAAAGATGTCCTTTTTGAGCATTTAAGAGGGATTCTAATTCTTTTGTTGTCCGCCGATGGGTTCAAAGCTCCAGCGTGACCCCTAAGGGTTAAGCCATTTTGAAGGGACGGTTTATGGACTCAATTGACAATGAGAATGGACAGATAGCAATACTATAAAGTATAGATTTAGCTCTACAAACAGCCCCACGTTTGTTTACATTCCCCGGTCCTCTTGAGATTAATTAGACTCATCCCAGTGGCCGCGATTGTGTTAAGAAGATTCGATCATACCTGGTAATGCAGATCGATATGAGTTCTGAAAATTCCTGTATGAAGAGTGGTGAGTACTTTGGTGGTCGATACAATGTCACACACACTACTGGCGTAAGGGATAATGTATAGCAAGGTCATTGTCGCAAAATAATTTACCGACACTGCGTTCTGGAACACCGAGGTGCAGCCGAGGTGTTCTAAATGCAGTGAAGGTCAATTATTTTGCGACAATGACCGAGTATAGCTATACATTATCCCGCTTATTACATGGCTAACTTACTAACAATATACCTAATTCATTTTACACCATCGACAAGACGAGATCAAATGCAGACGCAGTTGTTCTGTGGCTCCTCTATCATCGCCGGCAGGTGTGGACTTGATTGAACCTGATGTAGTGCAGCAGGGCGAGATAAAGCTGGGAACGAGGTTATAGCTTTCGTAACTGCGATCAAAATGCTTGATTGTGATTGGTCAATAGCGCTCCGTTTCCCCTAGCAGCAGTCAACTATTTCTCGATAATTGACCGCTGCTATGGGCAACGGCGCAATAATGACCGATGTTAGGGGCAACAGAGCGCTATTGACCAATCACAATCAAGCATTTTGATTGCAGTCACGAAAGCTATAACCTCGTTCCCAGCTTTATCTCGCCCCGCTGCACTACATCAGGTTCAATCAAGTCCACAGAACAACTGCGTCTGCATTTGATCTCGTCTTGTCGATGGTGTAAAATGAATTAGGTATATTGTTAGTAAGTTAGCCATGTAATAAGCGGGATAATGTATAGCTATACTCGGTCATTGTCGCAAAATAATTGACCTTCACTGCGTTTAGAACACCTCGGCTGCGCCCAGTGATGCGTTCCTCATGGGATCGCGTGCACGCACCTGGAGCGTGCGTGCACGTGGCGTCCTTAGCGTGCGTGCAATCAGTGTTGATATGAGGAACGCAACAGTGGCTACGCCTCGGTGTTCCAGAACACAGTGTCGGCCAATTATTTTGCGACAATGACCTCGTAGCTATACATTATCCCTAGCCCCTTACGTGACTGCGATGTGCAAGCCTGGGGCTTTAGTGACCGCAGTCACTCTCAGCTGTGCCGCGACCAGGCTAAAAAGAAAGTACCAAGCGGTGATCGGGGGCTGGGGGTGGGTAAAAAATATATCAGATATGAATTTCAAAGATACCCAGCGTACAATATGGGTTTAACACAGCTTTACAGTGGGGTCTGGAAGCTCGGAGTTGCTAATAAACAGTTTAAATCATTGTTACAAAACGAGTGGTACTCACAGAGCGAACGTTGGCAAGATGGCGTCTTCTTCTTTTGCCGCTATTTGGCTGCCTGGTGCGCATGCGCTGTGGCACCAACGGCGGAAATGGACGTTCACTCTGTGAGTACCACTCGTTTTGTAACAATGTTTTAAACTGTTTATTAGCAACTCCGAGCTTCCAGACCCCACTGTAAAGCTGTGTTAAACCCATATTGTACGCTGGGTATCTTTGAAATTCATATCTGATATATTTTTGACCCACCCCCAGCCCCCGATCACCGCTTGGTACTTTCTTTTTAGCCTGGTCGCGGCACAGCTGAGAGTGACTGCGGTGTGCACATCGCAGTCACGTAAGGGGCTACATTATCCCTTACTTATTGTATACTGGTGTTGTGTGTTTCCTACAGCTTTTATTTTTATTTATTTTATTCTTTTTTTTTGATATTTAAAGTTTTTTAAATTTTTCTCAAACAAGACAATACATACATGACAAAACAAGACAAGAAATTATAATAATAATAACAATAACAACAAGGGGCGAGGGGGGGGGGGGGTTGCAGAGCGTTACAAAGGTTCAGTACACAAACTTATTCCAGATAGTGATCTAATAAAGTTCAGGGGACCTTGAAGGCCATCGGGCCTATCACTCTCTTGAAGAGACAGAGCAGCCTGTTCCATCGATAGCAAGTCCATGAAGTCCTTGCGCCATTTCTCCATACTGAAGCAGTTCAGTTTGCGTTCTTTCCAGTTCATTAAAATAATCCGTTTGCATGCTAGAAAAGCCAGTGCTACAGTATTATTTACAATCTTTGCTTGAGCAGTGTCCATTTTTACACCCAATATACACATTATAGGGCAAGGATTAATGTCAATTTGGAGAGTAACTGACAGGTCCTCAGCAATGTCCAACCAAAATGTCCTAACAAGCCGGCAGTGCCACAGCAAGTGCATGAGCGTACCCTCTACTCCACACCCATGCCAGTACAATTTGGGTAGGGTGTGATTCATTTTATTCAATGTACAGGGTGTTATATAGGCCCTGTGTAGTATCTTTAATTGTATAATTTTATATCTAACACATTTTGATATTTTTGTACTATTCCTAAGTGCTGCTTCCCATTGTGTTTCAGATATGGGTATACCCATGTCTCGCTCCCATTGGACTTTAGTTTGGGTATTGGTATCAGGGGTGGTTGAACATGATAGTTTATACATTGCAGAAACTGTGAGGTTTTGTCCGCTCCCCACCCACTCGCTCCGTTCCTTTAAGGTATTTTGTTAATTAATTGCATTCCCCGCCACACTCCGTTCCTTTAAGGTTTCTGTGAGGATTCTGTGATGATTGGTCCGTGGCCGAACGCACACTTCTAAGTCAAGTATCAATTACCATCACGCACCTGATGTGTGTTCTAATCAGCGCCCCAGAGGGCTTTATATACTCTTTTCCCCCTAATATCGATGTTGGATCGTTTTGAATATTCCCTGCATCTGCCTTTCTTTCCCGTCGCTGTCTGTTGCTCCCCAGGACTCTCGTGAAGTATCCCTGTTGGAGAACCTGATTCCCCGTACGAGGCTACGCCTCGTTTATCTGCCCGCTTTACGCGTTGCGCTCTGGTGAGTTTTTGGAAACAGTTCTTTTTGGATCACTCGTTTTTTGTGTGTTTGTGAAACACCGAAGAGATCCCGTTTTTGTTATACTGTTCTCACCTATTTTTTGTTGTTGGATTTACACCTTGGATTACCGTATTGTTTTTTCTCTGGACTCTGCTAACTGTGTGTATCACACCGAAGATCAAGTCACTTGGATATTTGTTTGGATCAGTCACCTCTCTGTATCTGTTGTGCGCTGAGCTAACTGGGATTTCTCTCTCCCCCTCCGTTTCCACCTGGAGTGTATGCTGGGGGGATCTGCAGAGCGGCTCAGACGTCACAAGCAAATTCCTCACCATCACCTTCTGGGAGAAATATGCAGAGCCGCAAACATTCTTCACATGCCAGATTCCCCGTTTGTTCTGTTCTCCACCTAATTCAATCTTGTGACTCTGAGAATAAACACGCCCTTGTTTTTGGCTAACTCTGAAACAACTCTCTCTGTGCCGTTGCGCTTGGGGTCGGTTACAAACCCTAACATTACGATCCAACCATGACGACCCCAGCCGACACAGAGAGAGCCCCTGCAGCTTGCCAGGCCTCTACTACCAGCATGGCCCCAGTCAGCTAGCTTACCCCCGGCTGCTAGCACAGCCTCTATGTTAATGCAGCCCTTGCAGCTAGCATAGGCCCTGTAGCTAGCCTTGCCCAGGCAGCTAACCCAGTCCCTCTGCTAGCCCCACTTTACGTGTAGCTTCCCCAGCTAGCATGGCCTCCACTTTTTGTGTAGCTTTCCCACAGCTAGGACTGCCCTTTCAGCTAGCTTGTGCCCAGGCAGCTAGCCCTGCCTCATCGCCTGGTCCGGCTCCCTCGCCTGGCCCGGTCCAGCTTCTACGCCCGGCCCGGCCTCCACGCCTGGTCCGGCTCCCTCGCCTGGCCCAGCCGCTACGCCCGGTCCAGCTTCTACGCCCGGCCCGGCCTCCACGCCTGGTCCGGCTCCCTCGCCTGGCCCAGCCGCTACGCCCGGTCCAGCTTCTACGCCCGGCCCGGCCTCCACGCCGTCTCCTGGCCCCTATTCCACGGGGGGATGGCGTGTTCTCCCTCGGACCCTGGCTCGCCGTCGCTCCCTATTCCACGGGGGGATGGCGTGTTCTCCCTCAGACCCCGGCTCGCCATCGCTCCCTATTCCACGGGGGGATGGCGTGTTCTCCCTCGGACCCTGGCTCGCCGTCGCTCCCTATTCCACGGGGGGATGGCGTGTTCTCCCTCGGACCCCGGCTCGCCATCGCTCCCTATTCCACGGGGGGATGGCGTGTTCTCGCCCCGGTCCCCTGGGACCCCCTGTGTTCTGCGCTGCCCGTCTGCAGCATCCGTGGAGGAGGAGGATTCCTTTTAGAGCAGCGGAGCCCTACTCGGTGTAGGGACGGAAGGGGATCCCCGTGCCCGGCCTCCACTGTCGGGCCCCTGTCCCCGTCTCCGGCCTCCCTCGCCGGTCCTCTGTCCCCGTCTCCGGCCTCCCTCGCCGGTCCTCTGTCCCCGTGCCCGGCCTCCGCTGTCGGGCCCCTGTCCCCGCCTCCGGCCTCCCTCGCCGGTCCTCTGTCCCCGTCTCCGGCCTCCCTCGCCGGTCCTCTGTCCCCGTCTCCGGTCCCCCTCTCCGGGCCTCTGTCTTTGTCCCCCTCTCCAGTGCCCCTGATCGCCGGCTTCCTTCGGTCCCGTTCCGGGCAGGCCGGGGCCGAGTGGGTCGCCGGGTGGCTCCCGTGGAGGGGGGGGTACTGTGAGGTTTTGTCCGCTCCCCACCCACTCGCTCCGTTCCTTTAAGGTATTTTGTTAATTAATTGCATTCCCCGCCACGCTCCGTTCCTTTAAGGTTTCTGTGAGGATTCTGTGATGATTGGTCCGTGGCCGAACGCACACTTCTAAGTCAAGTATCAATTACCATCACGCACCTGATGTGTGTTCTAATCAGCGCCCCAGAGGGCTTTATATACTCTTTTCCCCCTAATATCGATGTTGGATCGTTTTGAATATTCCCTGCATCTGCCTTTCTTTCCCGTCGCTGTCTGTTGCTCCCCAGGACTCTCGTGAAGTATCCCTGTTGGAGAACCTGATTCCCCGTACGAGGCTACGCCTCGTTTATCTGCCCGCTTTACGCATTGCGCTCTGGTGAGTTTTTGGAAACAGTTCTTTTTGGATCACTCGTTTTTTGTGTGTTTGTGAAACACCGAAGAGATCCCGTTTTTGTTATACTGTTCTCACCTATTTTTTGTTGTTGGATTTACACCTTGGATTACCGTATTGTTTTTTCTCTGGACTCTGCTAACTGTGTGTATCACACCGAAGATCAAGTCACTTGGATATTTGTTTGGATCAGTCACCTCTCTGTATCTGTTGTGCGCTGAGCTAACTGGGATTTCTCTCTCCCCCTCCGTTTCCACCTGGAGTGTATGCTGGGGGGATCTGCAGAGCGGCTCAGACGTCACAAGCAAATTCCTCACCATCACCTTCTGGGAGAAATCTGCAGAGCCGCAAACATTCTTCACATGCCAGATTCCCCGTTTGTTCTGTTCTCCACCTAATTCAATCTTGTGACTCTGAGAATAAACACGCCCTTGTTTTTGGCTAACTCTGAAACAACTCTCTCTGTGCCGTTGCGCTTGGGGTCGGTTACAAACCCTAACAGAAACAATGCCTTTCCTGTCTGTAATTCCCCTTAATGTCTCTTCCATGACTCCGTTTGTTCCTATAGCTATGCCTTTAGACAACAATGATTTAATAACTGATTGTATTTGTAAATAAGATAAAAATTCTGTGTCTTTCAGCCCAAACTGTGTTTTAAGTTCATTAAAAGGTATCATATTTCCCCTTTCGATCACTTGGCCCACCTGTGTTATATTATGTTGTTGCCATACATTATTTTTAAGGATTTTACCTCCTGCAGAGAGCAAAGGGTTTTTCCATAATGGACATGATGGTAAGGAATATCCACTAAAGGTCAGGCGTTTATGTAAGATTTTCACTATTTCACATGAAAATTCTAAAAGCGGATTGTCCAGTCTGGGAGTGATTTTTGGGTTATACCACAACATTGAAAGAGATAGATCTTTGTTATGTTCTTCTATAATTTGTTCTTCAAGCCATTCCCAGCTGCCAATCTGTCTCACACTATTGTAGGCCCACTGCAAGGGGTATCTTGAGTTATATGCTATGTAATACTGGTGGATATCTGGTAGTCCTATTCCTCCTCTACTTCTTGGTTTTATACGTTTTTTATGGCTGATTCTAGGTTTTCTGTTGTTCCATAGGAAGCCAGAAAATAATTTGTTTATTTCTTTTAACCAACTAGGGGGGAACTTTAACGGTATAGAGGACATCAAAAAAGCTAGCCTTCGTAACAAATTCATTTTTATAATATCAGATCTGCCCCATAGGGATAAAGGCAAGACTGTCCATCTTTTGATGTCCTCCTTTATATTCTTTAAAAGGTCAGATGTATTTAACTCAACCATTGTTTCAATGGGAGATCGGATTTTAATTCCCAGGTATTTAATTCCTTTTGGCTTCCAATTGAAAGGAGCAGAACCCATATGTGATTGAAAAGTTAGGTTGTTAAGTGGAATAGCTTCACTTTTACTATAATTCACTTTATAGCCCGAACATTTACCAAATGTATCTATAAGCTTTAGCACTTGAGAGATGGAATGGCTAGGATTTGTTAGTGTTAATAATATGTCATCAGCAAACAGGCTGGCCTTATACTCACAACTACCAATACGAATACCACTGATTTCTTTATGAGCACGTATAGCACAGGCAAGTGGTTCGAGGGAAAGAATAAAAATGTGCGGTGAAACCGGACATCCTTGGCGGGTAGATCGATAGAGATGGAATGGATCAGACCTTATACCATTTGTTCTGACTGACGTAACCGGTTCATGGTAAAGTGCCTTTATCCAGTTCATGAGAACCGGACCAAATCCGTATTTAGGTAGTTGTGACGTACATGGGTACGTGGGTTGGTCATTACCATTATTACTGTATTTATGACACCATCTGAACATCAGGTTAGTATATTTAATGTGTTATGTTTTGTATGTGATGTGTGTGTGTGTGAACATGAGAGCTGATGCTGTCTCTTTTCTCTTCCTGTCAGGTGCTGCCCGTCCCTACACTGAAGAGTGCTGATTGCCTAATGAATGACAGCTGATGGCAATCACCTCAAGAGGGACGGGTGGACAAATACCTGACAGCACACACACGTCTGGGCGCCTCACTGTGTCATTTGCCAGTGACCAAGTGGAGTGAGGTTGCCTCTGTTTGCCACTATTGAGTGGATTATTGTATTGGCCTTTTTATGCCAATTGCCACTGTGTGTGGACTATTAATTATGTGCTGCCTGCGTGGACCAAACCCTGTGTGGGGTATGTATATTGTTGGCCATTTTAGATTCATCCTACACTGTGAGCTATATGGTTAGAGTGGTGATTCATCCTACACTCTAAACATTGGGGTTAAAGTGGTGTTCATCCTACACTGTGAGCTACATGGTTAGAGTGGTGTTTCTTTGTATAACCAGGTAAGCTTGATTGTGTCTTATGGCACTTATGGTTATTTGTAAATAGCCCTAATTATCTTATTGCAGGGTGGTTCCCAGATTGCCAACCACGTGGCATGTGGTTGTGTGTTTAGTGTTTGACTTGTTTATTATTATACTTACCTTGTTTGTTCTCCCATTTACCCTTTTCCCTGTTTGTTTATATGTTTGTGGGATTACTTCCCCTCCTTAGAATAATAAATCAGTGGAGGTTTGAATTCCTACCCTATACAATAAATATAATTTACTATTTTGGAAAAGCGCCTTGTGTACGTTTCTTACCTGCCCGGGACTGTTTTGAAAGCATTTACTGAGAGAGGCTGTTTTTGCTCATGTGCAGCCGGCTCCAGTTATTATTCTGTGTGGTCCTTAGACCTTAGTACATGACATGGGGGCTCGTTAGTTTGCACAATTGTATAGTTCCTTGTTGTTATGTGACATGTGGACTTGTCGATTGGAGCATGTCAGGTAGGTTGCGTCTTTTCATTTGGTAAGTTGTATTATTATATATCCATATTTCCGTGCTGCACACTTGACTGTTGTAAACCATTGTTGTAAGTTATGCTCTTAACCATTCTATTTTTTTCCACATAGGTAAAGGGTGGATCACCTGCTTGGTTAGGGGGAGGGGGGCACGCGTCGTCTATTCCAGTGGAGTGCGCAATGAAATCGGTAAGCGACTGAAGATATGTGTAGTCCTCATTCCGCTAGGGAAGTAGTTTAGACGGGGTAGTTAGTGTTACCCAGTGTGATCCTAGTTAGGTAGTTAGAGCCGACATTTATTGTTTTCATGAATGTTAGATGTGGATATTAAATCGAATTGGTCAGGTTGTCATACTGCATAATGTGGCTGTTGAGTGTTGCACAGGGACATTATTGAGTACTATAGGTGAGTGGCTATTTTGTAGGGTTTATTGAAGTCTGATTTGTTGTAGTATTGTGGGTAGTATTGTGTGTTGCTACGGCAGTATACTTTCTTTCATAACTGTATTCAGAGTACAGAGTGCAGAGTACAGAGTGCAGAGTACAGAGTGCAGAGTGCAGAGTGCAGAGTGCAGAGTATAGATTTTTCATGAGTGAAGCTATGGAGGTTTGTGATCAGGATGTTGGTGTGTCGGATCCTGAGAGTGTTGACTCTGCACTAGGTTCAGACCATGGTTCTACTGCTTCTTCTGGTAAATTGAGCGCACGCTTTAAGCTGCGTTTATTCCGTCTCCAGATGGAGGAGAGGGAAAGAGACAGAGAAGAGAGAAGGGAGGTGAGAGATAAGGAAGAGAGAGACAGGCTGGAGAGAAAGGAGGACAGAGAGAGAGACAGGCTGGAGAGAAAGGAGATGGCTGATAGGGAATTTCAATTGGCGATGCGGAAACTGGAGTTGGAGTGTGGTGACGCTAAACGTAGCACCACTTCCTCTCCAGTACTTTCCGACTCCCAGGCACCCTTTGATATTAGCCAGCATATGTCCTTGGTTCCTCCCTTTCAGGAGTCTGAGGTGGAATCATATTTCTCTGCTTTTGAGCATATAGCGTGGGCTTTGCATTGGCCAAAGGACCAGTGGGCAACTTTATTGAAATGCAGACTCACTGGTAGGGCTCAGGTGGCGTGCGGGTCATTATCGAATGAGGACAGCATGGTATATGAGAAAGTGAAAAGTGCTGTCTTGCGTGTGTACGAACAGGTACCAGAAGCATACAGGCAGCATTTTCGCAACCGCCGTAAGTCTCCTTCCCAAACCCATGTTGATTTCTCCCAGGAGGAGAGACTTAATTTTTATCAGTGGTGTTCTGCGTGTGAGGTAAAATACTTTGCATCATTGAGTGAATTGGTACTTGTGGAGCAGTTCAAAGCCACCCTGCCAGTCGAAGCTGTGCTCTATTTACATGGGCAGGGGGTGTCAACACTCCGACAGGCTGCGATTTCGGCAGATGAGTTTGAATGGTCACACAAACGTGTTTCTGTACGTCCTAATGTATGTGGTGGAGGTGGCTCATTCACTCCTCGTGAGTCAGCGTTCCAGCCACGCTCACCGCCGTCTAAGAGACCGGTGGTGTGTAATTATTGCAAAACGACGGGCCATGTGGTAAAAAGTTGTCATACGCTGAGGAAGCGACAGGAGAAAAAAGGGTCAGCCCAGAAACCAAAAGGTGTGGGGGTTGATTTTATCATGGGGGACGATATCGCTGGGGAGGGTGTGATCCCTGTGTTGGAGGTTGAAAACGCTCCATTGACTGACTTGTGTTGTGAATTGATTAATAATCACCCCAATTTTTCTTCTACTTGTGTTGTCACCAAGGCACAGGAGAGGTAGCGAACTCAGGTTTTGACGTTGAGTGACTCTGTCTGTGGCGAGGATCTCGCTGAGGACAGGGGGGGCCGTCTATTGGCGAGATGGAAAAGGTTGCTGTAAGTAGCGTTCAGGGGGAGCTGGTAATTCCCGAGGTTGCTGACGTACCATTGCCACTGGGACGTCAAACATTGATCACTACTCTGCACAATGATTCCTCCCTACCAAGCTGGTTGGCACGAGTGGCAGCGGCCAGGTATGCTGGTAGTAATGTGAGTCTAATTTGAGTGACTCCATTTTGGATCCTGACCATGTTATTTTTGTGACGCCATTTTGAAAGGAGATGGGCGCTGTGATGGTGCCAGGGAAATGTGCTGATTTTTGTTTTCCTGGTTGCTGTCCTGTTAAGCGCGATGAGATGATTTTTTGTGCCTTATTTTTTTTCCCAGGAAAAGTTTCCAGTTTGTTGTCTCCTGTTGACAGGACGGTATCGGTGGAGCGGCCTGTCAAAGTAGAGGTTGTTGTTGTTTCTGTTTTCCCTGGTATGTGGTACTAATCTGATGTTGGGTAATAAGTAATAATGTTTTGCTAACCCTACAGGTTTGCTCTTATGGGGGGAGGTGTGACGTACATGGGTACGTGGGTTGGTCATTACCATTATTACTGTATTTATGATACCATCTGAACATCAGGTTAGTATATTTAATGTGTTATGTTTTGTATGTGATGTGTGTGTGTGTGTGAACATGAGAGCTGATGCTGTCTCTTTTCTCTTCCTGTCAGGTGCTGCCCGTCCCTACACTGAAGAGTGCTGATTGCCTAATGAATGACAGCTGATGGCAATCACCTCAAGAGGGACGGGTGGACAAATACCTGACAGCACACACACGTCTGGGCGCCTCACTGTGTCATTTGCCAGTGACCAAGTGGAGTGAGGTTGCCTCTGTTTGCCACTATTGAGTGGATTATTGTATTGGCCTTTTTATGCCAATTGCCACTGTGTGTGGACTATTAATTATGTGCTGCCTGCGTGGACCAAACCCTGTGTGGGGTATGTATATTGTTGGCCATTTTAGATTCATCCTACACTGTGAGCTATATGGTTAGAGTGGTGATTCATAAACATTGGGGTTAAAGTGGTGTTCATCCTACACTGTGAGCTACATGGTTAGAGTGGTGTTTCTTTGTATAACCAGGTAAGCTTGATTGTGTCTTATGGCACTTATGGTTATTTGTAAATAGCCCTAATTATCTTATTGCTGGGTGGTTCCCAGATTGCCAACCACGTGGCATGTGGTTGTGTGTTTAGTGTTTGACTTGTTTATTATTATACTTACCTTGTTTGTTCTCCCATTTACCCTTTTCCCTGTTTGTTTATATGTTTGTGGGATTACTTCCCCTCCTTAGAATAATAAATCAGTGGAGGTTTGAATTCCTACCCTATACAATAAATATAATTTACTATTTTGGAAAAGCGCCTTGTGTACGTTTCTTACCTGCCCGGGACTGTTTTGAAAGCATTTACTGAGAGAGGCTGTTTTTGCTCATGTGCAGCCGGCTCCAGTTATTATTCTGTGTGGTCCTTAGACCTTAGTACATTACAGTAGTACATAAAACAGATATTTCCACTCCACTCGATCAAAGGCTTTCTCAGCATCCAGCGATATTGCCATCGCTGGATGATGGGAGGCCCCCGCCCTTGACATGACATGCATTAGCCTCCTCATGTTATTTGAAGCTAGACGACCCTGTACAAAGCCAGCCTGATCAATATGAATCAATGAGGCTATAACATTTTCCAATCGCCCTGCAAGGACCTTCGCAAACAACTTATAATCATTATTTAAAATACTCAAAGGTCTGAAATTACACATTTGCAAGTGATCCTTGCCAGGTTTTGGAATCAATGAAATAGTAGCTTGCCGCATGGTTAGCGGCATGGATTGATTGGCCACTATATCATTAAACAGCAATATTAGAAGTGGTGTAAGAGTGACTTGGAAACACTTAAGAAATTCACTTGTATAACCATCATCACCCGGTGTTTTACCGGTTGAGAGGGATTTGATAGCCGATTTAATTTCATTTTCCGTGATAGGTGTATCCAGTGATTCCCTTTCTTCTTCAGAGAGGGTTGGGAGATTTATATCTCTGAAAATGTTTTTCATTTCCTCTTCACTCGTACAACATTCTGATTTATACAGTGTGCTATAAAATTTTGTGAATGCTTGATTGATTTGAAGTTGTTCACAAATCAAAGAGCCATCTTCATCATATATGCTAGAGATTGATTGACGATTTTCTTGCTGCTTCAGTCTGAGAGCAAGCATTTTACCAGCCTTATCGCCAGATTCATAATATTTTCGACGCAACTGAAAGAGGGCAAATGCATTTTCCTCATGTAGAATTGCTTGTAATTCTGTTTTTATAACCAACACTGCTTTTTTCAGTTCTAAATTGTCAGGGTCCAACATATGACTAGTTTCCAAGGACTTAAGTTCAGTAATCAGACCATGTTTCCTTGCCATTTTTTCCTTTTTCTTAGCTGTTGAGTAGCTTATAATCCAGCCCCTACAGGTTGCCTTATAAGCCTCCCATACCGTCTGCACTGACTGGACTGATGTAAGATTAATACTAATGTACTCCTTGTTTTCTCCTCAATCATAGACACAAAAACTTGATCTTTCAATAAGGAGTTATTAAATCTCTATTGTTTGGTTTTATTGTTAATTACAGCAGGAGTAAAAAGGACTGACAGGGGCGCATGGTCTGATAAAAGTATGTTATGAATTTTGCAATCAATTACATTACCCACCAAGGATTGTGAGAAGAGAAAATAGTCAATCCTGGAATATGAATTATGAGCGTGGGAGTAAAAAGTATATTCACGTGTGTCAGGGTTGACAACACGCCAAATATCGGTTAATGCAAGAGAGTTTTGCATTTCTTTAAGTGCACTTGACAATGCTCCGTCTAGTGGGAGGGGGCGCACAGACCTATCAATCGAGGCATTGCTAACCAAATTTAGGTCCCCACCCATCAGAATGGGATAATCTGCCAATTCTGCCAGCACCAGATTCAGCTTTGACAAAAAAGTATTCTGTCCCGTATTAGGGGCATATACATTTACTAAAGTACATTTTTCATTTAGTAAAATACCTGACAAAATTATATATCTACCATCTTTATCAACTATTTGTTTTGAAAGTTTAAATGATATTTTCTTTGAAATCAGGATGCTTACCCCTCTAGAGGCTCCACTGCCTGGTGCTGAGAACACTTGACCTACCCATCTTTGTTTCAATTTAACTGATTCTATTTCATTAAGATGGGTCTCCTGAGGGCGGTTAGGTGGCCCAGCGGAGATTGCGTTTGTCACCAGGCGAATCCAGCTCACAGCTCCGGGGTTGTCACCAGCTTGGCTGGCCGTCTGCACTAATACAATTGGCTGTATTAGAGGGTGGGAGAAGCTGGCGGGGTGGGTCCGGGTCGTTGTAAACAGTGACTCCTACAGTTCGGTCGGGGCGCCTGCTAAGCGCGGATAGGACTTGAGGGGGATAGTGTGATCCTCCCACACGCTACGCCCTCTCGATGAGAATCCGCGCTGCCAGGTGAAAAGAAGCGTTGATTGGCTGGACGTGTGTCGGAGGAAGCACGTGGTAGCCTCCACTCTCCCAGATGATCTGACTGTGGGGGGTAAGTGCGCAGCGACCAGGAAGGGACTGGGAATTGGCATACGACTAACATTGGGATGGGAGAAAAATCGGAGGAAAAATGGAGGGGGAAAAAGACAAAAAAAAAAAAAAAAAGATGGGTCTCCTGGAGCATTGCCAAATCACATGATAGGGATTTAAAATATGTAATAATTTTATATCTTTTCGCTTGCTTTGTTTGAAATACCTTTCACATTCCAGCTAATCAAATTTACATGATTAGGTCCCATTATTTTTTATCAAGCAACTTTACAGCTTCCTCCTTGTAAACTATGCAACAACATGTATGGATAGACAAAGACATAAAAAGTACAAGACATACACATACATAAAGTAAGCCATTAGGCAAAGGAAAAACAGTAAACAAAACAGAGATAGACTTAATGTCCATCCCTTGTCCGCGAGCAGAGCAGGCGCGGCCGTGCTGCATTCTACACAGCTCCGTTCTCAAAGTTCAATCAACTTGCGCAATTAAAAAATACGCGATTGCGGGCACCAGCGTTTATGTTTATGAGGGAGAGAGTGTGATTAGTTCATTTTTCACTTGTTCATTGTGTAACATAAATAATATCTCAATTCCATCAGTCCCACTCCCAGCCGTAAAGCATAATGAATGAAGGTATAAAAAAAAAATAAAAAATAAAGCAGGGGGGCTTACAGTGACGCTGGTGCAGTTATGCCTCTGGTCATCTCACTCATGTCAACCAAAGATCTTGGGTAATCGTTTCTTCAAATCTTCAACAGCCTCCAATGCGTTGTTGTAGATATATTTCACCTAAAGTATTCCATAGCGCAGGGACGTTTCTCTGCGGAGTTTCGCTCTGATGTCATCATATTCTGCGCGCTTTCTTTTGATCTCCGTTGGTAGATCCTGGAAGACTCTCAGTGGTTGTCCTTGCCAGGATAGTTGCCTTTTCTCCGCCACGGCCTGGAGGATCCTCTGTCTGTCGCTCCATCTCCGTACGCAGCAGCACCAGATACGGCCGCGGTGGCTCACCTGGAGCCGGGCGGGGACGTGGGCTACGGTGCTGCCTTTCAATTTCTGGTGTTGGCTCGTCGTCTTTACCATCCAGAATATATTTTAATATGTCGCCCATCATCTTGTCTGGGTTGCCTGTCTCCAGTCCTTCTGCCAGGCCAACAAAGATCAGATTATTTCTCTGATTTTGTGCTTCCAAGTTACTAAACTTTGTTTGTAGCGTGTTCAGTTCTTTGGCTTGGACCTGCAGGGTTTTACTATTGGCCGCACACTGGTCTTCTAGATCTCCCATTCTTCCCTCTGCATTAGAGACTCTGTTCAGAATAGCCTGTGTCTCTTTTTTTAGGTCTTTCATTGAATTGCCAAGTTCATCCAGTCTTCTTTCAACTGATAGTTTAAGGTCGCTCACCTCCGTTAGGAGTAGCTGCGCCCAGGCAGGTGTGTCCTCGCTTGACATGATTTGTTTGATTGCTGCACGCCGTTCACCTTTCTTTGTCTGGGTTCGGGTTTCTCGGCAAGAGCCAGAAATAGACATGCAGACAGGCAACTATGTTTGAACAAAATAATCCAGTTCTTCAGTTTAAATAGATGATCATTTAGAAGCAAAATACTATATTTTAAGGACAGAGCTGTGCAGAGCACTCAGCACGCCATTCCTCTCAGTCACGTGACGTCATCACACACCTAGTGCCTAATTTATTTTATTCTTGTGTTTTCCCCCACCCCCGCTCAGCGATTCCAGTGGTAACTTCCCCTTGGTTGGAAATGTGTTTGTGCGATTCAGGACCTTGCGCCAGTATCAACCTCTCCTCCGCACCTCGACACGCAGTGCAGACGTTTCAACTTGGTTCAATGAGGCATAGCGAAAGCATGTGGTGTGGGCAAATGGAAATAACTGGTTCCGCGGCATAGCAACGCCGGTGCCGTTAATTATAATAACATGCAGTATCATTATAAAGTATACTGTATTTTGTTCTGACAAATAAAAACAAATTTGAACTTGAATGAACCGCATCCTATCTGAAGGTGATCAGGCCGTCCAACGCATCATCGGCCACGGCGGCATTTTTACAATTTGGCATGAATTCATTCAACCCTTACTTAGTAACATGATGAGATGCTGGTGGTGTCGTTGATCTTTGAGGCAGTTGTATTGTTGTTGGCCTGCATTTGAAATCCTCATCTCACCAAAAGCGTTTAAACAACATTGACACAACTGTGCTGAAAAAAAAAACGTTAGGAAAACGCTCATTTTGACGCCTTGTTGGGGCTTTTGCTTGGATAACCGGGTCCTACGGCCAATAGACGCATAATCGATCAAAATGTCTGCCGGGTGACGTCTCTTCATACAAAAGAAAAGAGAGACCTGACCTTTGTTGAATCTCTCTCTCTCTCTCTCTCTCTCTCTCTCTCTCTCTCTCTCTCTCTCTCTCTGTGTTGTAGGGATGCTCGATTATATGGCAAAGATCATAATCACTGCTCGATTATTTTGGTCAATATTGAGATTGCGATTATTTAACATGATTACTCATTGACTTTGGAAACATCATTTGGAAACTTGTCGTTTAACAGTGGATTTCCTTGTAAATATAAAAAACTCAAACATGACCTGGCTCAAAAATATGACTAAAAGTCGATTATCTTGTTTTCATTTAATTTAGTTGGAAGCCAACATCGTAATTGAGAACAGAATTAGATTAATTGCCCAGCCCTAGTGTGTTGGTTTATGCACTCTTTTCCACATGTAGCCTCCACTCTGATAACTAAGCAGATCACATATTGGTATATATGTATTATATATGTTATTATATTATCAGCATTGTGCAGAAAAGAAACTCCAGACACGCTGGCGAAAGGCTTCAGTCTCAGGTCTTTACTTTGATGATCAGAAAACAAGGAACAAAAACGTGAAAAAGAAAATAATAATAAAATAATTCCATCACAGTCAACGTACAAAAAATGGTGACTGTCACCATGGTAATATCAAATTCAAAATAGACACACGTTTGTACATCTTCAAAACACTGTTAAGTGTGTCTTCTCATGGTCTCACCTACATCACCGGCACTGTGTGCATGACTCAGAGCTATGCCTCAGAGCTGCAACTGGAGCGATACACAGAGAGTAACTACGTATCTGATGCTAAATTCATTTGAAATGTGGCTTATGAACCAATTAAACAAAGATAATTTTTTTTGCCAGATTTCCTCTGTCTGGTTTTACCAACACGGTCTCATCAGAAAACGTAAATAAAGTACTAAATCGACCACAGGAAAAAAGTTAGATCATGTAAAGACAGAGAGTTGTTAAGACAGCTCAGAACATCTGCGGCTGTGAGCTCCCCTGCATACAGGACATCTATAACAGCCGGTGCATCAGCCAGGCCCGGAAGATCATAAAAGACCCCAGCCATCCCAACAACAGTTTGTTTCAACAACTGCTGCCTTCTGGGTAGCCCCTTTCGTGACTGCGATGCAAGCCAGGGGCTCGAATACGCAGTCACTATGGCTTCGTAGTAGCCAGGTTAATTTGCACCAGCAAGCACTGCTTAAAAGCTAGCGGTGGGTCCAAAATATATCAGATATAAATTTCAAAGGTACCCAGCGTTCCATTAGGGTTTCACACACACACACAGGGTTTGAAAGCTCTGCGTTTCTAATAAACATTTTAAATAATTTTTATAAACTGGTCAACACTGCTCAAAACTGCTGTATTTCCGTATTTGGCTGCCTGGTGCGCCATCACAGCGCATGCGCATCATGCACCCAACGCCGGAAATACAGCCGTTTTGAGCAGTGTTGACCAGTTTATAAAAATGGCTTGCATCGCAGTCACCAAAGGGGCTACCTTCCGGGAGGCCTTACCGCAGCCTCATAGCCAGGTCCAGCAGGCTCAAGGACTCATACTGCCATCAGACTCATGAACACTATCTAGTAATTATGGTTTTATTGTGTGTACTTGTGTATTTAGTATTTTAAGTACTTTATGTACATTTTATTCTACTGTTGCACTTTTTATATCACCACTCTCAGCACTGTCACTTTTTCTTACATCACTATTATGCTGGTTTTTATTGTGTTTTTGCGTCGTATGTATTGTTGTGTATTTTATTGACATGCTGTAGGTCGAGGGGGCGAGACCCAATCATTTTGCTCTCTTTGTATGAGAATATGACAAGATGCAACAATAAAACTTAATCTGAATCTGAAGTCATATACTTACATTTTGTATTGGCGAAAGTCCAAAACAAACAACCGGGTGTCTAACTAACAATGATTGTGGTCGTGGGGTGACAGCAATACTATGATGATGGTTCATTTTAATGTCAGTTATGGTTCTATATCATGCTAGCTTCCGCTCAGCGTCATTCTGCACATATCTCGCTCCAGTGTATATGCACTGAATAAAACCTCACAATGTACCCTTACTAGGGATGTCCGATATTATCGGCCGACCGATATTATCGGCCGATATCGGCAGTAAAATGTGATATCGGAAAATATCGGTATCGGTAAAATTTTTTTTTTTTTTTATTTATTTTTTTTTTTTTTTTTTAACCTTTATTTACCCAGGCAAGCAAGTAAGAACCAATTCTTATTTTATTTATTGTCAAAAGTATGCATTTTGGTTTAATTCAACAACAAGAGATATGTAATGTTAATTTTTACTTTTTTAATTATCATATTTTGCACAGATAATGCTTACATTTAGAAAGCCTTTTGAATGCATCGAGTGAAATTATTAGTTACCTGAAATTATTCCGTTTTTTTGGGGGGAAACCCTGCATATATCGGTATCGGTTGATATCGGTATCGGTATCGGTATCGAAATTAAGAGTTGGACAATATCGGAATATCGGTATCGGTAAAAAAGCCAATATCGAGCATCCCTAACCCTTACATACCAACATCCGTCTGACCACACCCCCATCTGCTACCTACATAAGCAGGGGTGGGGCCACACACTCATCTCCTTCTCAAATTTCACCCCAATAGGAAGTGCCTGTATACCAATCACTTGATATGGGAAAGAAAGTATTTATCTGAAGAAAGGAAGAACAAGGAGATACGTTGATGTTATATCTTTATTTTCTCTCTCACTATTTCGAGAAAATACGGCGATAATGTATTCATCACTGGAGTGTCTGGAAGATGATGATCATTCTGACCTCCACCGGCTTTTTCGTATTAGGGGCTCGCGCCGCTGATATACTCCCCACCTGCAGTCCTCCTTGCTGCGGCTGGATAGGTATTGAACCTCCGGTCATACAGCTGGACTGTGGGATGCACCGGCTGTTGTAAGAAACTGGTTGCTTCCGAGCTGGGTGAGTAATGTTTTGCTTGCGAGCACTAGTTGTCTGCTAGTGCTGTGGGGGCTAGCTGACAATTTTACGAAGGCCGGCCCCAGATTGGGGTCCTCTGCTCGGCTTCTTAAGCGGTGGACGGAGGATCTTGGTCTGACGCCCATGATGGTCAACCTAGTGGGCCGCGACCGAGACCTGGTTGAACCCGGGATTCTCTGGACAAGCGGATGCTTCTCTGTCCCGTGCAGGCCCCATCTTTCACATGAATGTGGAAGTACACCCTAAAGCACGAGGAAAAGTGGGCATGGATCTTCTTTATCGGTAGTTCCATGCTCAAGTCGGCTGCAGCCCGGATGGGAATTGAGCCGACTCCGCTGCATGTCTGGTAAATCACAGTTGAAAACTGTGTTTGACATTTCTTTTTCTTTGCTCTCTTAGGATGAGGGGGGACTCAGGCGGCGGCCTGTCTGAAGTGTGGCTTATTATGTAGTTGTGTACAGTTCAGGTGATAGCTGCTTAGCTGGCGTGCTAGGTTGTGGCCTACTGTTGTTAGCCAGTCAGCTGTTAGCTGCGGCGCTAGCTCGTTGTGTTCACTAGGCTAGGAAACGTTAGCTTGTTGCTATCAGTCGGGCGGCTGTTAGCTTAATGCTACACTGTTGAACGTTACTGTGACTATAACATGCCTTAAACACTCTGACTACGACGTCATCTTTGACAGAGGATGTTAGTCGACCCTACACCCGGGTGCCATGCCAGCGAGGACTTCGTCAACATGGAGAACGGCGGCTGGGTGGCGTAGCAGACATTACCCTCGTCACCAACGCAGGAGATGCCGGGTTCGACTCAGTGTCCCGTTGACCAGTGTTGCAGTCCTCTCGGCCTGTGCTCAGGGTGGAGGTAGGAGTCCTGACCGGACTTTAAACACTTCTTCTTTCCTTCCCTTCTAAATGTTTTGTAATAACGATGTTTCCAAAACATGTGTTGCTGCAATACATTGAGGATACGACGCGTGTTGTGTGTGAATTGTCTTGTCACTGGTATAGCTTCTCTCTCCATAGAAAATCGGCGTTGTTTTTTACATGTGTAAAAATGAACTGGTTAGTTGTGATGAGAACATGTGTGTTCATGTAACGTTGTAACGTGGGTGAACTCACAACTAAGTGGGTTAATTAACCTGTGAAGCTATGCTTAGTGACATGTGATTGAGGAATGAATCTTTTTCTCAGCCTGTGATGACAATGAACAGCATGTTCACATATTAACAGGGGTACCTGTTCAACCTGGTCGTATCAAGGGTAAGGTAGGAGGGGTGACCCCCCCGGTTTCCCTGGGGCTTCCCCCCCTACTCTCAGACATGTTTGTTTACAATATATTGTGTCACTGTGTTTGTGGGGATACGATGTAACCCTCAGCTTAAGTTGCTGGGGTTGTGCTTCCGCTTGAGAAACTATTCTTTTCCTAAAGAAAAGATTGTTTGGTCACTTATCATGTGTGCTTAGCAAGGCCTGTGGCCAATACGTAATCAAGGACTTATGTCTCTCTCGTTATGAAAAACGGCGTTCCTCTGTAGTAAGAGTGTACTTTTGCCATTTTTTGTTGTGATGAAGGGTTGTGTGTGTCGTTGAGATCTACAACTGGGTTAGGTTTGGCCCACAGAAGCACATGTGTAAGTCTGGTACCGGGGCTCTTAAAGGGGCCCGCTCTGTTCTGTGTTTTTTCCTTAGTAAAGATCAGATAGCAGGTTAGCACATGAGCTATATGAAGCTGTTAGATGCTTCATGTAGCATGCAATGACTGGGTCATGCTCTACTTTGTCATTACATCGTATCAGGGGTGAGGGGTTGTAAAGGTGTGAACTGGTAAACCTTTCCTCCCCTTTTCTGATTGGTCAGGGGTTGAAACCCCCTGTCCTTCAGGGTTCCTGTCACGTTGCTGTTTGGCACGTTACAGGGTGGGGGGGGGGGGGGGGGGGGAGTTTCCTGGTCCCACACCCTGAAAGATTGGGCGTGTGCACCGCGGAAATTCCCCCGCCATAGAGTACGTCACTGAACGCGTTTCTATTGGTAAGACTTCCGTGAGTTGTTCAGGTTCCATGTTATGGATCTGTTTCAGGGAGTTGTCAGAGCTCCTCCTCACGAAGCTCCTCCTCAGGGAGAAGTGCCTTCTGTGAGTTCGAACCCTCCTTCCCAGTGAGGGAGCCTCCTCAGAGTTTCAGAGCCTCCTCCTCAGAATGTCAAGGTGAGTAGAACTTCAAAAAGGAGTTCTGCTCTTTTGTATGTGTATTCGATTCAATTCGATTATTGAGTGTGTATTGGTTCAGAGCCTCCTCCTCGGAGAGTCCTAACCCAAGTGTTACATAGCTCAATATTGCAATTTTCTTTTTCAATCTATACAGCTCGCGTGGGAAGTCTCTCTGAGGATTCCCGTCTCCTCCCTGTGGTGAGGGTGACGGGATGTAAAATTTTTTTTTTACCCGCGTCACGTGGGATTCATGTCAGTCTGTGTTTTTTTCTTTTTTAATAAAAAGAGGAAAGAACATGAAGCACGACGGCTCCTTGTCGTTCTCCCAGGCGACTTGGAGGAACAATGTCTGGTGTCTTGTTAGACTATCCATTGATGTGTTTGGGTCTCGACGCATACATAGTGCTGGCTCGGGGTGTTTCTGATAAGAAGCACGTATGAGGCTGGTACGCCTTGGTTGCTCGTTATTAAAACGACGTTTTTATAGGGCAACTGGGATGGAGGTTTTCTCTTCCGATCGCCTGTTACTAGGTCTCGACGAATTCTCGTTCATATCTGGGGGATGTTAACGGAATAGATCAAAACATAGGTAGAGGGGTCTCACGCCCTTGGGGTGGGCCACTGAGCGTGGTACAAATGGGACCGTCTGGGTGGCGCCCTCTTTTCATCTTTTAGTTCGACACGCGTACCTACCCCCTCTCTTGGAGTGGGGATCTCGGCGTGATTAGGGCACGGGACTGGTTCTGGTCATGCTGGTCCAGGTCAGTTAACCCGTTGTCCGCCGGGGACGCAGATCTGCTGTTCTGATACCGTGAGGGACTTGTGCTTTTTTTAGGGGGAAAAATTCCGGGTCGGCCCGGGTGTCACATTGTTGGGCGTTATGGAGACCCTTTGTTGGGTACATGTTGTACCCTGTGCTCCTTTACCTTTCGCCCCTCTCTTACGCATGGCGAAGAGGGGGCTGTTGGGGTGGTCTTATGGACCTCCTCTGGCATCCCTGTGTGCTTCCCGGTCCGCCGGGCCCGGTCCGAAGTTGTGTTTCATCGACCCGTAGGCCTGGGATAACCCCGTTTTGAAAACTGAAACACTTGTACTGCGGTATAGGAACAACCACCGCATGTGGTACCAAGAGGGTGGTTGATTCCCTGGTGTGTTGGAGCGGAGTCAACTCCCGGGTTACCCGGTTGAGTGTGCCCCTGCACGTTCATGACGTCTGCCAATCGTGTCAGCCTTCTCTGCCTCGGCCCCTCTGGGTCAGGGTTTTTTGGTGGAGGCTTTGTCATGGTGCGCAACAATGCCAGCATACATCCATCAGGCTCAACATAGGGGCCCCCCAGGGCTGTGTTCTGAGCCCCCTCCTCTACTCCCTGTACACACATGACTGCGTGGCACAGCGGAACAACAACACAATCATCAAATTTTCTGATGACACAGTAGTGGTGGGCCTGATCTCTGCCAACGACGAGAGGGCCTACCTGGAAGAGGTAGAGAATCTGTCACAGTGGTGTCAGGAGAACTGCCTCTCCCTGAACGTCAGCAAAACAAAAGAGATGATTGTGGACTTCAGGAGGTCGGGGGTCAAGGACTACAGCCCCCTCAGCATCGACGGGGCACCGGTTGAGAGAGTGAACAGTTTCAAGTACCTCGAAGCCCACATATCCGAGGACTTGACATGGACCACACACATTGACAGTGTTGTGAAGAAGGCACGACAACGCCTCTACTTCCTCAGGCGCCTAAGGAAGTTCCAAGTCAGTCAGAAGATCCTTAGGAACTTCTACTCATGTACAATAGAGAGCATCCTGACTGGCAACATCACCTCCTGGTTTGGGAATAGCACTGCACAAGACCGTAGCAGACTACAAAGAGTGACACGTTCAGCCGAACGCACAATTGGAGGGGGGCTTCCCACCCTCCAGAACATTTACAACAAGCGGTGCAGGGGGAAGGCTAAGAGAATCATCAAGGACTCCAGCCACCCGAACAACTGCCTCTTTGAACTGCTGCGGTCAGGCAAGCGATACCGGAGTCTTAAGGCGAGCACAGAAAGACTCAGAAGAAGCTTCTATCCCCAGGCCATCAGGCTGCTCAACGAACAATAAACACTATGCAACAACCATCAAATGCACACAGCACACACACCCACACGCACACACTCACTTAAACAAACAACACACTGCAGCACCCACTCTCCACACTTTAGATCATAAACACACTTTACACTTTATATTTATTGGTAAAGGATTTGCACTACAACTCGTACACCTTACTGTAAATTGTACCTAAATTGTACCTCATCCCATTTCTGCTCTGCACTATATAGTATTGTATATTAGTACATTGCATAGTATATTGTATATTGTATGGTAACTCAGTTACTTCTATTCTGCATCGAACATTGTACATATGTCTATACTGAACACTGTGACCTCTATTTTTACTTCTATTTTACATGCTATACTATTTTATTTCATACTTATCTTGTCTAGCACAGTCTCTGGAGCGTAACAGTAAGAAGCATTTTGTATAAAAGTATTCTGTACTTCTGTATGACAACTATTAAAGAAACTTGAAACATACGCCCCTTCCGCTGGGGGTGCTGTTTTCAGTTGACCCCTTTGGCGCCTGTCTCGTCCGCAGTGCTCCAGGCTCGGGTCAAATGCCTGCTGCCTGGATTGAGGGATCGACCCCTTCTGGAGGTCGTCTCCCCGGTGCGCTGCCTGCTCCCGCTGTAGTGTAGCCTCTTGAGTGCTTCGAGTTACAGCCATGCTGACTGCCTGAGTGTGCCAGGGTCAGTGTGCCAGGCGGCGTGCTAGTGGGGGGAAGGGCCCGCTCTCGGAGGGGCCCTGTCCGAATACGCTGGCGATGTGGGGGGCGGTGTCACTAGTGACCGCCTGGTGAGGTATTGATGCTGTGGCGTCGTTGACCTCTCCGGGCCCCCTTTTTTCCGGGGGGCTCCAGTCCCTTCTGGGTCTGGGTCTTCTTTCGCGCTCCGCTGCTACGGCCTTGCCACGGGGTTGAGTTTGCTCTTGACCCCGTGATTTTGGGGGCGGTAACGAGGTTTGTTCCTTCCGTTCGTTCCCTGGTGGCATGCGGGTTGTGCTTGTGCGTAGTCGTGGGGTCAAGCCACGTCTGCTCACCCTGTGCGTTGAGTTGCTCGAGTTCCTCTTCGCACGGTCGGATCCGTCTCCCTCCCGTCCTCCAATAGGGAGGGTATCCTCCATTAGGGAGGGTCGGGGGGCTCGGTCCTCCCCGGTCTGATGGTTGTGGGGGGCCTCAGCGGGGTACATTTGTCGAGCTTCAAGCTCTTGCTCAGCTCCCGTTGTGCAGAATGACGCTGAGCGGAAGCTAGCATGATATAGAACGATAGGTTATGAATATAACCGTAGTTCTATGAATGCTAGTGACGCTCAGCGTCTAGACGCCACTGTGGCCCTTAATCTTTTCTTGTGGTGAAATTTTTTGGGAAGGAGATGAGTGTGTGGCAACACCCCTGCTTATGTAGGTAGCAGATGGGGGTGTGGTCAGACGGATGTTAGTATGTAAGGGTACATTGTGAGGTTTTATTCAGTGCATATACACTGGAGCGAGATATGTGCAGAATGATGCTGAGCATCACTAGCATTCATAGAACTAGAATAGATCGTTAAGATTAGGGATGCTCGATATTGGCTATTTTACCGATACCGATATACCGATATTGTCCAACTCTTAATTTCCGATACCGATATCAACCGATACCGATATATGCAGGGTTTCCCCCTCCAAAAAACTGAATAATTTCAGGTAATTAACATTACATATATCTTGTCATGGAATTAACACAACATTATGCATATTTTTGACAATAAATAAAATCAGTATTTGTTCTTACTTGCTTGCCTGGGTAAATAAAGGTGAAATAAATGTTAAAAAAAAAAGAATAAAAAAATAAATAAATAAATGTAACCGATACCGATATTTTCCGATATCACATTTGAATGCCAATATCGGACATCCCTAGTTAAGATAGAAAGTTAGGGTTAAGGTTAGTGTTAGGGTTTGACGGTTATGGTTAGTTTAAGGTAACAGTGTGGTTAAGGTTAGGGTTTGGGAAGAGTGTCTCGGTAGTCTTGAAGTAAAGGCACTTGCCTCCCATGAACTTAATATGTAATATGTGTACTTATTTCTAATACGTACACATTGTACATTTAAAAAAATACATTAATATATTACTAATGGCTATAAACCTTTTTCCTGTGGTCGATAAGTACTTTATTTACATAATTTAAGTGAGATCGGGCTGACAGAGCAGGTCTGCATGGATATATGCATGGCTATTCACATGTGAAAAGTGAAAACAGTTGGGGGATATGGCTCTATGTTGGCTCCCAGCCTAATGCTAATGCTGTCAAACAGCGACCTCTAGGCAAAAGAGCCCCACTTTGTATTGCACTTTGTTTACGTGTTTTTGTTTTGGTAACTTTTGGTAAGTTTAGTAACTTATTATACTGTGAATTTCTCCAGACCTCTCAGGCCACTATCCTCCACTCAACTCCAACCCACACATCACACTAAAAATAAATAATGTAAAAAAAGGAGGTGGGGCTTGCCTAGAGGTCGCCGTTTGATGGCATTACAGATTCTACCTTTTAATCCTTTCACTACCACACTACCAAAGGGTTAACCCTTTCACTGCGACAATACAGACGGTTAACCCTTTCACTGCGACAATACAGAAGGTTAACCCGTTCACTGCCACATGACAAAGGGTTAACCCTTTCACAGCCACACTACAGAAGGTTAACCCTTTCACTAAGGTTAACCTTCTGTAGTGTGGTAGTGAAAGGGTTCATTATTTTCATGGCTGTGTAAAAAACCACATGAACTCTGATGTGTACCTCCATGAAAATGACTTTTTAACCCATGCCACAGATGGTTGAATCCAATTTTCGTTTTTGTTCCTATATAAATGTAGCCTTTGTCTCCGACTAGGACTGCTCAAGTGGAAGGTGGACGGACGCCGACCTTTGCCATAATAAGAGCCGAAAGCAGAAGACTATAGTGCAAACATATCTATATCCATGGTGTGTGTCGTTGTGCTGCTGGGGTGACGCTTCGTTTCTAACCACGTAACTGTAGAAGAGACACATTCAACCCCACATTTGATTTGTTCCCTGAATCCTGTTTTAGAGCAACAAACTGTGTCCAGAACAAAGTGAGAACAGAGGAGCTGTTTGACTTAAAAACAAACTGTTCTCCCGTCTGCTTTGGCTTTAAGAGGAGGAGGACGAGTTCACCAAGCGATGGCGACTCGTAGTTCAATAACAGATCAACCATAACAACACTTAGTGCAAGGAGTCTCGTAGCTTTATCAGGACCGAGCCATGTCTAAAGCTGTGCCTTTTCATATATATATAATATATGACAAGTATGACAAATACATTTTTGTACACTTCAAATCCCATTGTTATCCATAGTAAAGGACTGTACCAGTCTAATTATGACATTTCGCCATTACCGGAGATTGGAGTCTTTAATTAATTTCATAGGTTTATATGGTGTGTGTTTTAGCAGACCACACCCTACCTTACTGAACACCACTCACATTGCCCTTGATGTTGAAACAGGGTGGAACGTTCTCCATGGAACTTGATAGTTGCTAGACAGTGAAACTCCATTGTAAAAGCACTGGATAGTTTTACCTTCACTAACACTCTACTAATTAAGTCCTAAGTCTAAGCCCTGCATGTCAAACTAACACTCTACTACAAGCCCTGCATGTTGGACTAACACTCTACTACAAGCCCTGCATGTTGAACTAACACTCTACTACAAGACCTGCATGTTGGACTAACACTCTACTACAAGCCCTGCATGTTGAACTAACACTCTACTACAAGCCCTGCATGTTGAACTAACACTCTACTACAAGCCCTGCATGTTGAACTAACACTCTACTACAAGCCCTGCATGTTGGACTAACACTCTACTACAAGACCTGCATGTTGAACTAACACTCTACTACAAGACCTGCATGTTGAACTAACACTCTACTACAAGCCCTGCATGTTGGACTAACACTCTACTACAAGCCCTGCATGTTGAACTAACACTCTACTACAAGCCCTGCATGTTGAACTAACACTCTACTACAAGCCCTGCATGTTGGACTAACACTCTACTACAAGACCTGCATGTTGGACTAACACTCTACTACAAGCCCTGCATGTTGGACTAACACTCTACTACAAGCCCTGCATGTTGAACTAACACTCTACTACAAGCCCTGCATGTTGGACTAACACTCTACTACAAGCCCTGCATGTTGGACTAACACTCTACTACAAGCCCTGCATGTTGAACTAACACTCTACTACAAGACCTGCATGTTGGACTAACACTCTACTACAAGCCCTGCATGTTGGACTAACACTCTACTACAAGACCTGCATGTTGAACTAACACTCTACTACAAGCCCTGCATGTTGGACTAACACTCTACTACAAGACCTGCATGTTGGACTAACACTCTACTACAAGCCCTGCATGTTGGACTAACACTCTACTACAAGCCCTGCATGTTGAACTAACACTCTACTACAAGCCCTGCATGTTGAACTAACACTCTACTACAAGACCTACATGTTGGACTAACACTCTACTACAAGCCCTGCATGTTGAACTAACACTCTACTACAAGCCCTGCATGTTGAACTAACACTCTACTACAAGCCCTGCATGTTGAACTAACACTCTACTACAAGACCTGCATGTTGGACTAACACTCTACTACAAGACCTGCATGTTGAACTAACACTCTACTACAAGCCCTGCATGTTGGACTAACACTCTACTACAAGCCCTGCATGTTGGACTAACACTCTACTACAAGCCCTGCATGTTGGACTAACACTCTACTACAAGCCCTGCATGTTGGATTAACACTCTACTACAAGCCCTGCATGTTGAACTAACACTCTACTACAAGCCCTGCATGTTGGACTAACACTCTACTACAAGACCTGCATGTTGGACTAACACTCTACTACAAGACCTGCATGTTGGACTAACACTCTACTACAAGCCCTGCATGTTGAACTAACACTCTACTACAAGCCCTGCATGTTGGACTAACACTCTACTACAAGCCCTGCATGTTGGACTAACACTCTACTACAAGCCCTGCATGTTGGACTAACACTTTACTACAAGCCCTGCATGTTGGACTAACACTCTACTACAAGCCCTGCATGTTGGACTAACACTCTACTACAAGACCTGCATGTTGAACTAACACTCTACTACAATCCCTGCATGTTGAACTAACACTCTACTACAAGCCCTGCATGTTGGACTAACACTCTACTACAAGCCCTGCATGTTGGACTAACACTCTACTACAAGCCCTGCATGTTGAACTAACACTCTACTACAAGACCTGCATGTTGGACTAACACTCTACTACAAGACCTGCATGTTGGACTAACACTCTTCTACAAGCCCTGCATGTTGGACTAACACTCTACTACAAGCCCTGCATGTTGAACTAACACTCTACTACAAGCCCTGCATGTTGAACTAACACTCTACTACAAGCCCTGCATGTTGAACTAACACTCTACTACAAGCCCTGCATGTTGAACTAACACTCTACTACAAGCCCTGCATGTTGAACTAACACTCTACTACAAGCCCTGCATGTTGAACTAACACTCTACTACAAGACCTGCATGTTGAACTAACACTCTACTACAAGCCCTGCATGTTGGACTAACACTCTACTACAAGCCCTGCATGTTGGACTAACACTCTACTACAAGCCCTGCATGTTGGACTAACACTCTACTACAAGCCCTGCATGTTGGACTAACACTCTACTACAAGCCCTGCATGTTGGACTAACACTCTACTACAAGCCCTGCATGTTGAACTAACACTCTACTACAAGCCCTGCATGTTGAACTAACACTCTACTACAAGCCCTGCATGTTGAACTAACACTCTACTACAAGCCCTGCATGTTGGACTAACACTCTACTACAAGCCCTGCATGTTGGACTAACACTCTACTACAAGCCCTGCATGTAAGTAAGTAAGTACTGTAAGTAAGGACGGAAGGAAGTAACGTTTACTTGTATAGCACCTTTCACAGAAACAAGAGGCTTGACATAATTAAAAGCAAAAAGCAATAACACATAACACAGTAGCTAACCATGTCAAGTAAACGCAGATTAAAACAAGCTAGTTGAAACAGGACAGAAAATAAAATAATAAAAGATTACAATAACGATAAATGATGCTCTTACTTAAAAGCCTGTCTGAATACAAATATTTGTATCTGTCTTTGCAGATCACAGCGCTAAGGCGAGGGTGTTCCACAAGAGTGGTGCGATGGTTTGAAAAGCAGGGTCACCTCTGGTGTTTAGACCGGGGTTGGAGGAATGGCTAATAGTTGTATTTGTTGAGATGACCTGATAGGCAGTTTAGATATGGGCCTATCATCTTTGGGAGAGAGGGGTCCAGATGTGAAGGGGAGACCAATAGGAGGGCTGGATGAAGGGAAGGCCAATAGGAGGGCTGGATGAAGGGAAGGCCAATAGGAGGGCTGGATGAAGGGGAGACCAATAGGAAGGCTGGATGAAGGGGAGACCAATAGGAAGGCTGGATGAAGGGGAGACCAATAGAAAGGCTGGATGAAGGGGAGACCAATAGGAGGGCTGGATGAAGGGGAGGTGTTTGCTCTGACATCACTGACTTTATCCACAAAACATTTCAGAAATGTGTTACAATCAGTGACAGAGAAGACAGGTGGAGAGGGAGGAGAGACAATTGAACAAATAGTTGTGTTAAAACTGGCTAAAAGCTCTTTAAGATGCAGCATTCAGTACACGCAGTACTTCTAGTCTGGATACTCTCCATAGGTGCTCCACCTTCCTACATGTATCTCTAAAACTGAATTTGAAATAGAAGTAAAAGTGACTTGCAGTAGAGTAACGTTGGTGAAAATATATAAAGGGTTATATAAAAGTTTTCACGAGGGTGAATTTTACCTGCCTGGTGACATTCAAGTTTCATGGAGCATATTTCCAGCCCTTTTCAACATCAATGTCAGTATGAAAGGTATCTCTACATAAACACTTTATACACCTATGCGCACGCACGCACGCACACACACACACACAGGGACAATCACTGGTAATGGCCAGAAGTCGACTGGTATGGTCCTTTCATTTTGCCAAGCACCAACCAGGCTGAAAACCTCAATTGCTCCATTGATCTCCATTGCCTAAACAATGACCATTCAGCCTTCCCTTTCAATATATTAATCTTCACGACATCCCACTTCTTATTACAGTAAACCTGGCTTAGTATCTTCATACCGTGTCTTCATCAGATATCTCTGTTGATAATAACAAAACTAAACATAACTAATCATATACACAAATGTTTACATAATACAGTATGTGCACAAAATACAAATATAGATCTATATATGTATGTGTGTGTGTGTGTGTGTGTGTGTGTGTGTGTGTGTGTGTGTGTGTGTGTGTGTGTGTGTGTGTGTGTGTGTGTGTGTGTGTGTGTGTGTGTGTGTGTGTGTGTGTGTGTGTGTGTGCATAGTGTCATCTGAAGCAACTTCTACCCCCATTTGTTTGTCGCTGGCGTTTTAACATTAGCTCTCCATGACTGTTGCTTGTGAGTCAAAGTAGTATATCGCCACAAGCAGGATGATTTTCCAGTTCCTCCATGTCAAGGCTCAGTGCGGATCCCTTGGCGCCTCCTTGCTCTCACAGATTCCCCTCCTAAAATCAGAGGCGGTAGAATCCGTGGCTGATCCACCGAAAGGGATTATGGGAGATTGAGTTATTTCTAACTCACACACACACACACACACACACACACACACACACACACACACACACACACACACACACACACACACACACACACACACACACACACACACACACACACACACACACACACACACACACACACACACACACACACACACACACACACACACACACACACACACACACACACACACACACACACACACACACACACACACACACACACACACACACACACACACCATGGAGGGGTAGATGAGGAGGAAGAACAGGGGGTGAATGATGTCACAGGAGTACGTAAGAATCGTCCTCGTCTGATTGGTGGGAATGCGTCACTGCCTGGAAGGTCGATAGAATTGTCACTTTTTTCCCGTTTGTGGTCGTGTACTCCTCCTACATGTCTCGACTCTCATGACATCAGCACCCCCCTCCTAGGCTGTGCTCCTCCTAGACTCATGTTACCAAAGGTCACTGGCTCTGTGGGCTCAGAACTTACCCCCCAGTCTGGCTCAAACCATCAATACTAACCCTTACCAGCACCACGTGACTCCAGCAGTTGAATGTCGTCTATCCCCTTCACAAAGGGCGTATCCCAAGTGGGTGGAGCAAGGGGTATTCCAGGGTAACTCCCCCCCTTAGGGGCATCCGCTTAGAAGCAGCTCTCGTATTTGTCATCGTCTCGCTGGCTCTTCGACGTGGCTTTCTCCCATCCCGGTAAAGAGCGGTCCCTCGCCCCGCGGCCAGAGTGCCCCGCCCCGTTCCGCAGCGGCCCCAGGTCCCCCAGGGGCAGCAGCTGGGCGGACTTATACGCCAGCGGGGGCAGCGTGTTGACCAGTATGAGCTGCAGGTTCTTCTTCCTCTCCGGCCGGTACCGGCAGCGGACGTAGCGCCAGAAGGCGGCGCGGTACGTCTTGTTGAAGAGCGTGTAGACCAGCGGGTTGACGGCGGAGGACAGGTAGCCCACCCAGACGAAGACGTTCAGCAGGCCGCCCATGAGCGCGGGGTCGCAGGCGGCGGGGTCGCACACCACCGCCAGCACGTTGGTGAGGAAGAACGGGCACCACATGACCACGAAGAGGAAGAACACCACCCCGAGGACCTTGGTGGCCTTCTGCTCGTTGCTGATGGACTGCATGCTGCGCCGGCCGATCAGCGGCACGCCCGTCGACACGCTCCCCCTCGCCGCGCCGGCCCCCCCTCCTCCTCCGCCCCCCGCGCCGCCGGCCTCGCCGCGGCTCATGGAGCGTCTGAAGAGCTTCTCCGACGAGACGGAGGCCTGCGGCAGGAACCCCAGGGTCAACGTGGGCCGGCTCCACTTGGGCCGCGGGACCAGCTGGTCCAGGCAGAGCGTGGCTTCGTTCTGCAGTGCTCTGATGGTCAGGAAGTAGGTGACCACCATGATGGTGAGCGGCACGAAGAAGGCCACGAAGGAGCCCACCAGGACGAAGCTGTCGTCCGCCAGCAGGCAGCTGCCGTCCTTGAAGACCTTGGAGTGGTCCCTCAGCCCCAGCACAGGGATGGGCATGGAGATGCCTGAGGAGAGAGAGAGAGAGAGAGAGAGAGAGAGAGAGAGAGAGAGAGAGAGAGAGAGAGAGAGAGAGAGAGAGAGAGAGAGAGAGAGAGAGAAAGAAAGCAATTTGAATTGAATGGAGGAAGAGACGTAGACAATAAGGCATGACTGATTCAGATTCATGTGTGCGTGTTTTTTTGTGTGCACGTGAGCACTTGTGAGCGAGGGGTAGACAGAGAGGGAGAGAGCGAGTAGGAGAGAGGGAGAGAGAGAGAATAGGAGAGAGGGAGAGAAAGAATAGGAGAGGGAGAGATAATACAAGATGGAGAGAGATAATAGGAGAGGGAGAGAATATGAGAGGGAGAAAGAATAGGAGAGAGGGAGAGAATAGGAGAGGGCGCATAGGCGGCAGGTCTATAAGGCCAGGGGGGGCTATGCCTACCCAGAATATTATGCTGGGAATTTTGAAATGTATATATAATATATGTGCGCAGGCTGCTGGCTATTGTGTGTGTCTTGTGCTGCAGCCCGCTGGCCAAGGTGTCAACGACGAAGGTGTCAGTCGGCTACATTTACATTTACATTTAGTCATTTAGCTGACGCTTTTATCCAAAGCGACTTACAAGTTCTGTACGACAAGACAGCAAGAAGGGTACAACTCTATCAGCTGAGTAACAATGTTTATCAAAGTGTTGCGTGTTACAGTGTAGGTTAGTTCATGACAGTAAGGTTAGTCACAGTTCGATTTTTTTTTTTTTTTATCATTTCAGATAATGGTTGAAGGAGTGAGTCTTTAGTCGACGGCGAAAGGTTGGACGGGATTCGGCTGTCCTAACTGGGGTGGGTAGTTCACCATTCCACCATTGTGGAGCAAGGACTGAGAATAGGCGGCTTCTCTTTGATGACCCTCCGGGAGCTTGGATAGGAGTAGGTCTGAGGCGGCCAGAAGATGCAGAGCGTAGGGGTCTTGAGGGTGTGTAGTTAGAGACCATTGACCGGAGGTAGGGGGGAGCGGTTCCCTTTGCCGCACGGTATGCTAGGTCGAGGGCCTTGAAGCGGATACGTGCAGCAATGGGGAGCCAGTGCAGGTCCCTAAGAAGTGGGGTGACATGGGCCGACTTCGGTAGGTTTGAGATCAGGCGGGCCGCTGCGTTTTGAATGAGTTGAAGAGGCTTGGTGGCAGTGGCCGGGAGGCCAGCTAGCAGTGCGTTGCAGTAGTTGAGGCGGGAGATGACTGTTGATTGGACGAGGAGTTGGGTGGCTTCTTTTGTCAGGAAGGGGCGTATCCTTCTGACGTTGCAGGTTCTGGTTGTCGCTGCAATGTGAGCAGAGAAGTTCAACTGGTCGTCAAGGACAACACCAAGGTTCTTGGCGGTCTGGGACGCGGTCACAGCTGCATTCTCGACTGTGATGGATCGACTGTGATAGGTGGCGGCGTTTAACATTCCAGGTACAGGCAGTAACCAATCACGCATAGGCTCAGGTTAAATAATGTAGCCAATCACATCATGCATATGATCATCCTGATCCCGCAGTAAAGCAAACATCTGCGTTCCGAATCTCCGCCCGCCGATCGCTTTGTAGCGAACACCAGCGCGCTATTTTGAGTAAAATTTCAAAAATCAAAATGGATATACGGTATTTTCCCAAGGCATATATAAAATTTAGAAGCTGCACCGGGCTGCCCCTGGGCATAACTACACGGATCACCTGAGGCTGTATGTTGCGTTATCTTGGCAAACAAGGGCTTGCTCTAGTAAGAGGACATGATGAGAGTCCGAGTTCATCAAATCGTGGAAACCTTTTAGAGCTACTGTATGTACATTGTTTTCAAAGCATGATGAGATCTAAATTACGAAAGACGTTCCCTTCATTGCTGTCAGCACTGCAACTTGTGATTCAAGTCGTGAACACTTAATTTGCACTGTGTATTGACAAAAAAGGAAAAAAATTGCGCGCTCGGCGCGGTATAGCCTACCCTAATGGCCGGTTCACGCGCCGCCTATGAGAGGGTGATAATATGAGAGAGGGAGAGAGAATAGGAGAGATAGATAGAGAATAGGAGAGAGAGGGAGAGAATAGGAGAGAGGGATAGAGAGAGGGAGAGAAGAGGCGAGAGGGGTAGAAAATAGGAGAGAGGGAGATAGAGAATATGAGAGATGGGAGTGAGAATAGCAGAGAAGGAGAGAGAGAATAAGAGAGAGGGAGTGTAACAGAATTATTGCGACTTTATATAAATTACAACGCTTTTCATTAATAATTCTGCAAGATGAACGGGAAACAACATTGCAGATGTCTATGTAGTTGTTTTAATGAGGGAATAGAAACACATGGTCTAGGTTTTAATGCATGAAGCCACAGCTATGGTTGAGGAGTCACATTTACACTTCAACTAGAGGACTGGGACTGTTTAACGATCCCCTCCATGTGTACTGTAACCTTTACAAATGTTCTATATTCAATTGCAATTTGTATAAATATGTTTGTCTCCATCAAATAAACAATTGAAAATGGCTTAGCAGTATCTTTACACCTTTACCCTCATTGACCCTCAGGCTGCACTGATTGGATGCTCAATATAGGCCTTTTTCACAGCAGACACCTTGATGTGTCATAGATGGGTAGACACAGTTGTAACTAATAGCCATAGTCTGGCTTTGGAGACAATGGTCCTCATTCCTCATCTTCCATATCCAGAGGAAGATCACTGGCCAGAGTGTTTGCGTTACGAGAGCCGCTGCAGAGATTTATCTTGGAAAAAAACGTGCCACTGGCGGCTCATTTCAGTGACAAGGAATTGGCCGCCAACCTCGCTTACCTGTGCGACATATTCAATCTGCTCCACGAACTTAATCTGTCACTTCAGGGGGAAATGACAACTGTGTTCAAATTGGCAGATAAAGTAGCTGCATTCAAAGCCAAACTGGAATTGTGGGGGCTGTTACGATGCAGGTAGGTTTTGAGTTCCAATGGTAGAGGAAGAAGGAGACGGAGATGTGTTTTGCTCTTCTTCAAAAGTGTGTCCTCTTTAACGCAAGAACACTGAGAGCAAGGATAGCAAATAATAACAAGAAGGACGCCAAGTGTCAACTGAGAACAGACTAAAGGATAGGTGCTAAATCAAGGTAACAGCAATAATAGGTTCCAGCACTCGTTCTGGGGAAGACTGCACGCAGGAAAGTCTGGAGCTCCAGCAGGGAGAAAGAGAACAGGATGTCAAGTCAAGTCAAGAGTTTTATTTGTCACGGCATAGGCTACAAGTATACAATGAAATGCGGGTGGTCTTGCCCGCAACGATGTGCAATACAGTGGTACAACATATAATAGAATCCAATAAAAAAAAAAAACATTGTGCAATAAACAGGTAACAGGTAACATGGTGGGACATCTCGGTATCTGTACATAGTTATTTACAGAGCATATAGGACATGCTGGGTCCTTTGGTAGTGCAATACACTGTTACTGTTGTTATACTATTTCTAAAGTGACCTTTCCTTTTTGGCCATAAGTGTGCGTGTGTGCGGCATGAGTGTGTGCCCGCTCATGTTAAAGTGTTAAGTGGCTGCTAGTGTGTGAGCGTGCACAGCGTGCGTGTCGTGTGTGTGCTCATGTGTGCTTGTGTGTGAGAAGTTCAGTGTTCTGTGGCACTCTGTGTTCATTGTTCAAGGCTCTGATGGCCTGGGGGAAGAAGCTGAGCCGAAGCCTCTCTGTCCTAGTAGCTGGGGTTCGCAGGCGTCTCCCTGACCTCAGCAGCTGGAACAGGCTGTTATTGGGATGGTGGGGGTCTTTCATTATTCTGCAGGCTCTGGATTTGCACCTCTTGTTGTATAGAACCTGCAGGGGAGGTAGTGCAATACCCGTGGTACGCTCGGCTGAGCGCACCACTCTCTGTAGGGCCTTCTTGTCCTGTGCCGTGCTGTTTCCATACCAGGCAGTGATGTTTCCAGTCAAGATGCTCTCTACAGCTCCGGAGTAGAAGGACTGGAGTATCTTCCCCGATACTCTGAACTTCCTTAACTGTCTCAGGTGGTAGAGGCGCTGCTTCGCCTTTTTTACGACTGTGTCTATGTGTGTTGACCATGTCAGATCCTCTGAGATGTGGACCCCCAGGTACTTAAAGCTGCTCACCCTGTCCACGGTAGCCCCGTTTATCATCAGTGGTGTGTGTGTCTCCTGCTGTCCTCTCCTATAATCCACGATCAGCTCCTTGGTTTTACCAATGTTCAGGAGCAGGCTGTTGTCCTGGCACCAGCGTTCCAGTACCTCAACCTCCTCCCGGTAGGCCTTCTCGTCGTTGTCCGAGATCAGCCCCACCACCACTGTGTCGTCTGCAAACTTCACTATGGAGTTGGAGCTGAACTTGGCCACACAATCGTGTGTGTAGAGTGAGTACAGCAGGGGGCTCAGAACACAGTTATTATAAAGCCACATTCCTGACATACCGCATCAATTAGTGACAGCAAGAGTGACAGCCAGTGACAGCATCCAGAGGTGACAGTCAATCAGTGAGTGACAGCAAACCAGAGGTGACAATCAAGTAGTGCAAATACCAACAACAGAGTGAAGTACTCCAGAAAGACAGTAGGGTTCCTAGTCCTAGGATAGGACAGAAACCCAGAACGTTACAGGGGGCGGTGAGTGGATAGAGGGATATTTGACATGTTTCAAACATTTTGGAGGACACCACGCCTGGGCCAGCACTCTCCCAGCAGGTGCACGATCGCCTGTCTTTGCTTTTACAAGAGTTTGAGCGCTACTTCCCAACCACAAAAGACCCACGAACTGCGAAGGAATGGTTCCGCGACCCCGTTTGCGAATAATCCGGGCCAATCGAGCATGTCCGTGCAACAAGAGGATCAGCTGCTGGAGATCGCAAATGACGGTGACCTTAACCCTTTCACTACCACACTACAGAACGTTAATCTTTCACTACCACACTACAGACGGTTAACCACAACATTAATTCATACATTCTGTAGAGATGGATTTATGGCTCGATGTCATTGTCGGTCCGGTACCGGACCGCTCGGGCTTAAGAGGTTAAACACCATGTAGACCAGTAAACTACGGCAAAATATTGGCTTCTTGTATAGGAAAAGAGCCAGCTTCCCTATGATTAGCAGAAAGAGAGTCGTTGAAGCAGTTTTCCTGTCTGTGTTGAACTACAGAGTTGTCATTTATAGACATGTGGCGGCTTCCACTCTTAAGTCCATAGACTCTGTCTGGTAGGAACTAAGATGCTCTAGGCCTCCGGCACTCAAAGAGTTAAGTCCTTAGACTCTGTATATCATTTAGCCATTAGATTTATCACCGGTAATAGTTATGGTACTCACCATTGTGTGTTGTATAGTAGGGTTGGATGGTTCAATTGATTGTGCAAATTATATTATGATTGCACTTATTGTATATTGTATTGTTTATTGTATATTTATTATTATGTTTGCATGCTCAATATAATTGGAAACGAGGGCTTGCCCTAAATTAATTTGAGTTGAAATAAAGATTGAATGAATTAACTAATTAATTTGGGGGTCCGTATCTCTTCCTACATCTCACCCAGCAGTGTCCCTGTCAGGACTGGAGGAACAATGCAAGATGGGGCAGTCATTAGGGTTGGGTACCTTTCACATTTGAACCGGTACCGATACCTGTGAATCGATAACGGTACCCAACGGTACCTTTTTTTCTGTACTTTAGTCTCTAAAAATGTAATCTACCTACCTCAGTTGTAAAAAGAAAAAAAAATCCAAATTTCAAATAATTTATTATCATTATTATTTATTTAGAACAATTTGTTAATATATACTGTATATAATTAAGCATTACATCATGCGCAGGAGTGTGTTATACGAATTAGATCATGCCTAGGGGTGATTGTTAGGCCCGAGGTGCAGCCAAGGGTCGTTAGACCCCCCTAGGCATGATCTAATTCGTATAACACACGACTGCAAGTGATGTAATGTCTTTTATACAATGGCCGAATTAATCCAACCTTATTGCTATACAATAAACAGAGTAATTGAAGCATAATGGGGATTTATTCACAAAACCATCTGCAGAAAAAGTAGGTAAAAAAAAGAAAGAAAAAAGTTGCCTCCGTGTCTAGAAGCAGGTGCGGTGCTTCAAGGCATGCCATCTAACAACAAACTTCATATAAATCCTGCAATGTATTATTGTTTTGACAATGGGTCATGACAAACCAATTACATAATCCAACATTGTGTAAACAACTAACATTCCAGTTAACGGTATCTTTTTTTTATTATTCATTACGTATATCCATACTTCCATTGTGTCCGGGACATCCAGTGAAATCGCTTCATGCGACAGTGTCCTTTTGCAGAGGCAGGTTGCTACAAAGCATGCCATCTAACAGTGAAGTTACAGTTTTTTTTTTTTTTTTTTTTCAAAATCAACTCTGCCTCTCTTTGTTAACACTTTGGTTGCCTAAGGTTAAATTAATGATATACCATAGATTGCCAGCGCTATTTGTCTATGGAGAAAGTCCCCTTCTTTGCAGGGCTATAACTTTTTAAATTCTATTGCTACATTGCCATTATTAGGGCCCATTCAAAGTCCTATATGTATTGTTCATTGTGTAGCAACGTTAAACTTTTTCATTCACATATTCATAGTAAAGTATGGTCTAATGTATAAGTATGTTTTCATCTCTTTCTGCAGCTTTCTCCAGAACGTGATATATAGCCCCAAATGCATTATATTGATGATGAAATACAGTTTGATGGCAATCAGCGCGATATAAAAAATTCCAACTAGACGTACTTCTAGAAGTTACTACACGTCATCTGATGTTGACCGGATGGGCGAGGGGGCAGCGTTATACCAATCATCTAATGTGGGTCAAATGTTGAGAATATCAGTTATTATCGAAGACGGTAACGTTACACGCTGAAACTCACCCCAGTCTCCGCGCGCCGTTGGGCGATCATCGTCGAGTAGAAATTTTATCATTATGGGATATATTTTTACCCGGTCCATCTCCAGCTTGTATAATGGTATATACGTCCAAATCATGTTGTTTATCGAGTTATTGGCAATCGATCACCGTGTAGCGTGACGAGCCAGAGTCACATGAACTATAGCGAGCGCCCGGAAGTACTACGGTCGTCATGACAACCTCTATTCAACATCCTGTTTTGGCGATTGCGCCGATCGGCCACCAGATGGCGCTCCTGAACCGCCAGAGAGCTCAGTGGGTCCTGCTGGTGGATCTCAGGCCAGCGGAGGGACATTATGAATCCGATCGCAGATTTTTGAAATATTGATATAAGGACGCTGTACAGCGTCCCCCGGCAACTTTAGCATGGCCAGCAAAGACGTGAAAAGACGTGTCCCGGCACTCAAAGTGTTAATTACAACAAGCAATGCTGTTTGTTATTTAAGATGAGGTCGGACTCGGCACTGACAGATTTGTGTTCATTGTGCTGCTTTTATAAAGCCTCAAATGACGGCTTACAATATTTCATGAAAGTGTTTAGTTTGTCTAAGATTTAAAAAGGTTTAAACTTTACAGCACTGACAAAGTTGAACAAAGTGTTGTACAAGTCCCACAACATAAACAAATTTTTTTTTAATTTTTTTTTAATAATATTTCATTAAGGGGCGGCTATGTGGTGCAGTGGGCAAGGCGCTCACCACGCATACTGGAGACGCTGGATTCGCCTGTTCGAGCCCAGCGCTCCACATTGCTTTCAGTTTAGCTGGTCGTCCGTACTAATACACATTGGCAGTATTAGGGGGTGGGAAACTGATGGGTGGGGATCAGGCATTGTGGACAGCGACTCCTACAGGTCGGTTGGTGCGCCTGCGCAGTAGAATCAGGAAGCGATGGGGGCGGCGCCCCTCAAAAGCGCAGACCCCTGACGCTGAAAAATCGCGCCGCACAGGTGAAAAGATGCGACTGCTGTTACCTCGAGTATCGGAGGGGACTCGTGCTATGTATGACTTAGTCCACATTGCAGCCGGCTTGTGGGAGGCAAGAAACAGCGTTTGAGACAGGGGAGGGTTGAATTGGATGATACGAAATTGGGATGGGAGAAAAATAGAAAATGGGAGAAAAAGTGGATAAAAAAATATATACATTTTATTAAATATTTAAAAAAAAATATTTCGAAGCTTCGAATTAACATCGAATCTCGGCCCCGAAGCTTCGAATTCCAAAAAAATTATCGAAGGTCAGCCTTATTTGATTGATTGATTGATTTATTGAACATTTTATTAACAGATTGCAGAATGGGTACAATACAGTACAGCTCAATACACACAATTGTTAAGGGGATGCAGACCAGAGAAAGACTTTCGTCTTGTTTACATCAGGGTCCCCCATTTTCAATGCATCATAACATATGACATACAGATAGACAGTGCTACATCTATACATAGGTTGCTACAAAGCATGCCATCTAACAGTGAAGTTAGCGGTTGTTATTTGATTGATTGCACATTTTATTAACAGTGAAATGACAGTGTCCTTTTGAAGGAGAGGGAGGTTCTACAATGAATCCCATCTAACAACACACTTCCCACGATTTATATTTTGTTTCACAATGAGTCATGACCAACCAATTACATAATCCAACATTGTGTAAGCAACTAACACATTCCACGTGACTTTATCGTTTTTGAATGAGTCGTTATGACGATATCAATACATCCATTCATAAAGATTATTGTCCGCCATTTTGGTTTCATTCATAAAAACACGAACGGCGGAGTGATTTGGAAAAAAAGTTATTCGGTTGTGGGCGGGTTCTGGGATCACATGGAGTGTGTTATGAGAAATAACACCGTCTGAAAGAAGTGTTTCAGCCAATCAGAATCAAGAAATTTGCCTGCCATTGTATAATATATAATATTACAGCGAGCGTTGTCTGCATCTAGCTTTGTAAAGTGTAACAACACTTGCAACCGTTTCAGGCTCTTACTCGTACAAAAAGGGAATGTTCAATACTCAGGGTTTGTCTTCCGGTCCAGGGTCAGTTTCACAAGGGGGTTTCTCAGCCAGTCTAGGGTCCAATACCACGAACACCTTCTCGCTTTCTCCTCTCTTTACAACTACCTCTCACCTCACAAACTCCGTATATCGCTCTCTCTCTCTGCACTCCGCTCCTTCCTCACCTCCACTCAACTCTACTGTCTTTTCTAGGGTTTTATGTTATGTGTGTCTGTCTGGTGTGTGTGTGTGTGTGTGTGTTGGATGTGGGCGATCACGTGGTGCACAGGTGTGTTCTATCAGTCCTAATCAGCTCCCTAATTGACTCTCCTCTGCCTGTGGCAGTAGTATCTCACTTCCTCCACGTAGCCATGGAACGGGGGATGATATCTGCCACAATATATATATGTATTTCATTACATGTACAGTATATACACATTCATACCAATTACCTATCATCCATTGCAACACTATATTATCACCGACATCCAGTTGGGGGATCCCCTTTGAACAGCCCAGCTCTCCTCCACACCGCCTGTGGTGCTTTTTTCCCCTATTGCTAGGTTTTTAGTGAGTCGTTCCTTATCTTCATTGGGGAAAGAGTGTTGCATATTTGGATTTTATGGTGTTTTTCGTTTTTGATCTTTTGTGATGTTTCTTCTTGACTTGTACAGCCCATGGGGGCAATTCCATGTGATCTCGGGCTATACAAATACATTTGATTTGATTTAAATACAATAAGAGAAGATAAGATACAATATTCCTTTATTGATCCCCTTGGGAAATATGAGCATCCTAGCAGCATGGGAGAGGGTGAAGGGAGGTACAGGTATGGGCATGGTAATAGAAGAAATACATAATAGCCAATAACATTTTTATTAAATCTGAATATAAGAATACAAGAGAAATCAACAGTGTATAAACAAAGGTGCAGATAAGGATCTGTATGCCATATCAGTTATAATATACATTACAATAAAATAAATATAGACAATGGATACAAAAAAAGGTGAGGGTCTGTACCCTAATACGTTATAGTCCATAATAGTCAGACACAATTAGTGGTCAGAGGTCAGACATTCCTAATAATTCTCAAGTTCTGCAGCAGTTAGTTCTCCAGCTGCTGCCGGCAATCCATGCCCCCGGTTATGGAGCCTGGTGGCTGCTGGCACAAAGGACTGGCCAAGGCAGTTAATGGAGTGTCTGGGGTTTGAGTCTGTGGCAGTATTAGGTTGACTTGGCGCTGCTGTGATGGCTGCCTTTCTGATCGCTCCGACGAGACTGTGCTCTATTTTGTTAATTTTTATAGTATTAGGAGTTTTATCTGCACCAACTGTTGGTGCATTATATGTGTATGACCGTCAGTCAATCATTGACATTGGATTACGGGAAACTTACCAACTGGATTACTCGCTGGATCAACTTTCCGAACCACATCAATGGCCGGAAGAAATCCTCCGGAGACTAGGACCGGATCCTTTGTTCCTAGACCCCAGGAAAAGACGTCGAGGAAAAAGGTCTGGGATCCGAAACAGGCTGAGATCCAGACGACACCGTACACCACTTCCCAGTATATTGCTAGCCAATGTACAATCAATAGACAATAAACTGGATGACATCCGAGCAAGGATTCAATATCAAAGAGACGTTAGGGACTGCAATGTCCTTTGCTTCACCGAAACTTGGCTAACACCGGAGGTTCCAGATCACGCGATTCAACCAACGGATCATTTCTTTATCCATAGGAAGGATCGGACACAATCAGAGTCCGGTAAACAACGTGGTGGAGGTATTGCCTTCATGTTTAACAAAAATTGGAGTGATCCAACGAATGTGAAGGAATTATCCAACTACTGCTCCCCAGAACTGGAATATATAACCATCAAGTGTCGTCCTTTCTTCCTCCCGAGGGAGTTAACGGCGATCGTCCTGGTCGGAGTGTATATTCCACCGCAAGCCAACAACAACGCCGCGCTCTCCAGACTCCACGACGAGGTAAATAATATACAAGCGACGAACGTTAACGCCGCCATTTTAGTACTGGGAGATTTCAATAGCGCCAATCTGAGAAAGGTATTGCCTGATTTCTACCAGCATGTGACTTGCAACACCAGAGGCGGTAACATCCTAGATCACTGTTACACGCAATTTAAAGGTGGCTACAAGGCTCATTCTGATAGTGGCTTTGGCAAGTCAGATCACGCATCCATTTTCCTTACACCAAAGTACAGACAAAGAATTAAAAGTACTCCCGTAGTCTCGCGAGAGGTGCAGAAATGGGATGTGACGTCAGAGGACACGATCCGGTCAGTGTTCCACAACACAGACTGGATTGTATTCCGCGACACAGATAACATTAATGCCTACACGGAGACAGTGCTGGACTATGTCTGTACTAGGGTGAAAGAAACAATCCCCACTACCAAAATGAAAGTTTACCCAAATCAAAAACCCTGGGTAGACAAATCCGTCCGTGAAGCTCTGAGAGAGCGCACCAAAGCATACAATGACGGCCTAGTGGCAGGCAACATGAATGACCACAAGGTGGCGCAACACAACGTAAGGAGGACAGTGTCAGAGGCCAAACGGCGCTACAGGGATAAAATTGAACTCCAGTTTGAACAAGCTGACTCTAGAGCTATGTGGCAGGGGCTCAAAACGATGACAGACTACAAAGGCGCCTCCCTCAAACTGAACAATGACATCTCCTTAGCAAACGACCTCAATACCTTCTATGCGAGGTTTGATGCTGGTAATAACAACACCAGCTCACAAGCCTCGGCAATGGGGGGGGGGGGGTCGGCTGCTGATGGAGGCGCAGTGTTCAGGGTAACAGAGCATGAGGTGAGGCGGACCTTTAAAAAAGTGAATATCAGGAAGGCAGCAGGTCCGGACGGCATCCCCGGCCGCGTCCTAAAAGTCTGTGCCGACCAACTGGCCCCAGTATTCACTGACATATTTAACCTGTCCTTAGAACAGGCTGTCATCCCCACCTGCCTGAAGAAGTCCACTATTATCCCTGTACCCAAAAAATCCAAGCCTGCTTGCCTCAACGACTACCGCCCTGTAGCTCTCACCTCCATAGCCATGAAGTGCTTTGAGAAGCTAGTAAAGGGCTACATCTGCTCCTCCCTCCCCATCAACATGGACCCCCTGCAATTTGCATACCGCCCCAACAGGTCCACGGAGGACGCCATATCCCATGTGCTGCACACAGCAGCATCACACCTGGACAAGAGGCAGGGGAACTATGTGAGAATGCTATTCATCGACTACAGCTCGGCATTCAATACCATAGTCCCCTCCATACTCATAGCCAAGCTCAGGGACCTGGGCTTGGGCTATGACCTCTGCCAGTGGGTCTTGGACTTCCTGACTGGCAGACCCCAGGTGGTGAGAGCAGGCAACTGCACCTCCTCATCCATCACCCTCAACATAGGGGCCCCCCAGGGCTGTGTTCTGAGTCCCCTCCTCTACTCCCTGTACACACACGACTGTGTGGCTCAGCGGAGTAGCAATACAATCGTCAAATTTGCTGACGACACAGTGGTGGTGGGCCTGATCTCTGCCAACGACGAGAGGGCCTACCTGGAAGAGGTCAAGGTCCTGGCGGGATGGTGCCAGGAAAACAGCCTCTCCCTGAACGTCAGCAAAACAAAAGAGATGATTGTGGACTTCAGGAGGTCGGGGGTCAAGGACTACAGCCCCCTCAGCATCGACGGGGCACCGGTTGAGAGAGTCAACAGCTTCAAGTACCTCGGAGCCCACATATCCGAGGACTTGAAATGGACCATACACATTAACAGTGTGGTGAAGAAGGCACGACAACGCCTCTACTTCCTCAGGCGCCTAAGGAAGTTCCAAGTCAGCCAGAAGATCCTTAAGAACTTCTACTCATGTACAATAGAGAGCATCTTGACCGGCAACATCACCTCCTGGTTTGGGAATAGCACTGCAAAAGACCAAAGCAGACTACAAAGAGTGACACGTTCAGCCGAACGCACAATTGGAGGGGGGCTCCCCACTCTCCAGAACATTTACAACAAGCGTTGCAAGGGGAAGGCTAAGAGAATTATTAAGGACTCGAGCCACCCGAACAACTGCCTCTTTGAACTGCTGCCGTCAGGCAAGCGACACAGGAGTCTCAAGGCGAGCACAGAAAGACTCAGAAGTAGCTTCTATCCCCAGGCCATCAGGCTGCTAAACGAACAATGAATGAACACTACACAACAACAACCACCAAACACACATAGCACACACATCCACACGCACACACTCACTTTAAACAAACACACTGTAGCACCCACTACACACACTTTATAGCACACACCCACTTTAAACAAACACACTGTAGCACCCACTCCCCACACTTTATATTTATGGATGAAGGATTGCACTACAACTCGTACACCTTACTGTAAATTGTACCTAAAATTGTACCTCATCCCACTTCTGCTTTGCACTAGATAGTACTGTACATTAGTACACTGCATAGTATTGTGTATTGTATATTATATGGTAACTCAGAACATTGTACATATGTCTATACCGAACAACTGTGACCTCATTCTTCTTCTAAATTCATGCTATATTATGTTATTATGTTATTTGATACTATCTTGTCTAGCACAGTCTCTGGAGCGTAACAGTAAGAAGCATTTTGTATGAAAGTATTCTGTACTTCTGTATGACAACTATTAAAGAACTTGAACTTGAACCTGCTCCTCATATTGGCTAGAGGGGGTTGGAGGGGTTCTCCAGGATAGTGGCCAGCTTCCTTCTCATCCTCCTCTCTGCCACCACCTCTAGTTTGACCAGCTCGACATGTTTTTTTTTTATTGGATTATATTATATGTTGTACCACTGTATTGCACATCGTCGCGGGCAAGACCACCCGCATTTCATTGTATACTTGTATGCCGTGACAATTAAAACTCTTGACTTGACTCCCACCACGGAGCTAGCCTTCCTCACACCTTGTTCAGTTTGTTGGTGAGTTGATGTAGACTCCCCAGCATACAATGGCAAAAAAGAGAATGCTGGCTACTACAGACTGACTCAAAATGACTGCAGCAAAATGACCTGCTCTGTCCCTTCCTGTAGGCCTGTGGGAGCCTCTGTGTTGTCCTACCAGTCTAATTTGTTGTTCAGGTGTACTTCAAGGAACTTGTATGTCTCCACCATCTCCACCTCGTGGTGATGGGAGTTGGGGCCCTCTCCTTGCCTCTCCGGTAGTCCACCAGAAGCTCCTCTGTCTTGAGCTGGTGATGTTGCTGATGCTGCTGTTGAGTTGGAGGTGGTTGCTGTCGCTCTACCCTACAAAACTCTCCACAAGGGCTCTGTGCAATTTTTTTTTTTTTGGATTTAAACTTTATTGCTTTTTCCATTATTCAGACAGACTCTTTACATGTTTTCCACATCACATCATTGTGATACAAAACTAAAAGGATAGGAAAACCTGAAAAATACAAATTTAAAATAAAATAAAAAAAACAAACAGAAATACAGGCCAGCATATTCCTCACATTGATCATATAATCAGTCATTACATGTTAAGGTTACACATATCTACTGTATAATCATTATCAAATAGGGATAAGTATTTTTGAACACATGTAAGTTATAGGCTAATCTAGCAAGCTCATCATTCCACAGATTTTCTCTGTTGATTTCCAATGCCTCAATACTATCCTACATCCTGTTATGAGGGCCAATTTCAACTTGTTTGCACACTCCGTGGGGGGAGGGGGGCTCCACAGCCATGCCGTGCTTAGGCCATGGTTAGACTAGTGTTTTTGTGGTCGTTTTTTGAATACGTTTGAATACGTTTCATGTCCCTTTTACACAGAAATGCGTTTTTTGGCGGATACGTTGTGGCCCTACTGAAAACGCTAAATTGTGTTTTCCGTTTTGGAGTAGCGCCAAAACTCGCCGACAACAGTCGTGTAATCTTCACGGAGCCGTTGTTGCGAAAACGCCCATGCGCAGTAGATACCATCTGCGTGCCCTTCCGGTGACAACAGAGTGTGTGTGTGTGGGTGTGTGTGTGTGTTTGGGACAGAGCTCCGTGTCCCAAATAGCTGCAACTACCATGTGTTGTCAAGTTATTGTTATAAGGACCCCAGTCCAACAGTCTGCATTCCCTTAACAATTGTTTGTATTGAGCCGTATTGTATTGTACCCATTATGCAATATGTTAAATAAAGTTTACATCCATTCATTCTGCTAGCATTACCGATTGGTTGAGCACTGCCACTGGCTAACATGAGCTAGCGTTAGCTATCAGACCCCGTTAGCTCAAAGCTCCTCTTTCAACTTAACAAGCATTAAACAAAATGGCCCAGTCATCTATTCACCTTTGTTTAATACACACAGCGTTGTCTCTAATGTTATCTAACTACTGATAGCTCCCGATATCATCAGTTTGGTGCTGGCTAACTAGCGTGAGCTAACGTTAGCTTCTAGCCACAATGCTATACTGTTATAATGGCATATTCCATTGACGTTAGCATGCAGCTAACAATGTAGCTACCGATCTTTTTTTAGACTAAACTATCCGCTCTTGGTGGTCACTTGTGTTGATGTTAGTTTTGTTTCATCAACAAATGACAGGCAGAACACACAGTGAATGTATCCGTTTTGTTTATTGCACTTTTATTAGACTTTGCTGAAAAAGAATTGCTGCATTGGGTAAATAGGCAAAGATGGTGGCGCCCATAGGCGCCCACCTTGTTGACATTTTCTTTGCAGGAAGTGTATTGGCACATTCAAGTTCTGATTGGTTGAAATTGCCTTCATGTCCGCCACCTACTGCCACCTACTGCTTTGGCAGTGTACTACATCACTGTGCTCAGGTGACAAAAACGAAAGTGTGACTCGCCTCTGCTACGTTGCGGCGAAACTCATCTGACAATTAAAACGAAAACTAAACTAAGGTGTAACCGGCGCCTTAGACCCTGTTATCCCCCTGACACCCGTTCACACCTCTCTGGTGTTAATGGCCTGTAGCCTTCCCTCCAGTCTGTCTCTATAGCTGTCCTTGGCTGCTTTGAGTTCCTTATTGAGCTCCTTCTGGACAGCCTTGGCCCGCTCTGCATCCCCTGTCATGAAGGCCCTCTTTATTCTGTTTAGTAGGGCAGTGGCTCAGGAGGTAGAGCAGTCGTCCCGGTTTGATTCCCGCTCCTCCCGGGCATCGTGTCGATGTGTCCTTGAGCAAGACATTTAACCCCTAATTGCTCCCGATGAGCAGGTCGGCACCTTGCATGGTTGCCTCCGCCATCGGTGTGTGAATGTGTGAGTGAATGTGTTATGGTTTGAAACCGACCCCAATCGCACAACACAAGACAGGTATTAGAGTAAGCCAAAACAGGGCAATATTTATTATAGAACAAAAAGCGGCACAGTCCCTTTAAGGCAGAACACAAAAAACACAAGAGTCCATGAAATATGAAACTGCGGCACTGTGCCTTTAACAGGCGAACAGGCTAAGGGACCAGGGCTAAGGGCCAGGGCTAAGTGTCAGGGCCAGGACCAGAGCTAAGGGCCAGGGCTAAGAGTCAGGGCCAGGACCAGAGCTAAGGGTCAGGGCTAAGTGTCAGGGCCAGGACCATTGCTACGTGTCAGGGCTAAGTGTCAGGGCCAGGACCAGGGCTAAGTGTCAGGGCTAAGTGTCAGGGCTAAGTGTCAGGGCCAGGACCAGGGCTAAGTGTCAGGGCTAAGTGTCAGGGCTAAGTGTCAGGGCCAGGACCAGGGCTAAGTGTCAGGGCCAGGACCAGGGCAAGTGTCAGGGCCAAGTGTCAGGGCCAGGACCGCTTACAGGGATGAGGACAGGGTTACGACGGCGGAGGCCGGGCACCGGGACAGGAGCCCGACGGCGGAGGCCTGGCACGGGGACAGGGACCCGACAGCGGAGGCCGGGCACGGAGATCCTCCTCCCGTCCCTACACCGAGTAGGGCTCTGCTGCTCAGGAAGGAATCCTCCTCCTCCTCCTCGGATGCTGCAGACGGGCAGCGCGGAACAAAGGGGGTCCGAGGGGAAACGGGATGGGCACACGCCATCCTCTCGTGGAATACTAGGGAGCGACGGCGAGCCTGGGTCCGAGGGGAAACGGGATGGGCACACGCCATCCTCCCGTGGAATACTAGGGAGCGACGGCGAGCCTGGGTCCGAGGGGAAACGGGATGGGCACACGCCATCCTCCCGTGGAATACTAGGGAGCGACGGCGAGCCTGGGTCCGAGGGGGAACGGGATGAGCACACGCCATCCTCCCGTGGAATAATAGGGAGCGACGGCGAGCCTCACCCCAGGAACGAGGATCACGAAGAGACGCCTTCCTCCCGTGGAATCGGGAGCGATGGCGAGCCGGCTTGACGTCTGGAGTGGGAACACTGGAACTTCCCGTAGAGAATTAGAGAGCGAAGGCGGTGTCCCACTCCAGGCAAACGGCGACAGGTGGTGATGGCTGGCACGTCGTCTCACGCCGGAGACGCGGCAGGTGATGGTGATGTACAGAATACAGAACGAACACAGAGTCCAGAACACAGAACGACCCGACAAGGACTGGAGGGGAGTCTGCAACCTAAGTACTCTCCAGACCTGATTGCAAACTCCCAACAGGTGCGTGAAGGTAGAGGAACAAGAATGTCCAAGGGTGGGGGCTGGTGAAGAGAGTAGACAGAGAAAAAAGGTCCAGGGACAGGCGAATCCTCACAGAATGGGTAAAATGTGAGTAACAAATTGTAAAGCGCTTTGGATAAAATCGCTATATAAAAAATCAGCCATTTAGTAGGTTTGCGGATGATTGGCAGAGTTAAGTCGCACGCCTGACATATCGTCATGTAACTAGAGAACTGAGGCACGGATTTTGGCGAGTCAGGTGGCATTCGAACGGCAACACATGGAGATTTAATTCGGTTATGCGAAAAATGCACCCGAGCTGCTAGACGCTCGCAAAGTGCCGGGATTTCCGTCTCTTACGCCGGCAGGCACGACGACCCATATATGTCCCATTGCATGTTAAGAATGTCCTTATTGATCCAGGGTTCATTGTTGTGGAAACAGCGTACCTCTTTGATTGGTACAATGCTCCCCTCGCAGAATCTGATGTAGTCTGTAATGCAGTGGGATAGTCCATCAATGTCCTCTCCATGGATCCTCCCAAACAGGTCCCAGTCTGTTGTGCTGAAACACTCCCTTAGCTCCTCCTCAACATCCTCCTACCACTGTGGAACAAGTGGGTGGCTGTCTCTGGATAATAGTAATGATCTGTAATGCTGATACAAGCGTCACCAGATTGTGGTCTGATTGTGGCCAAAGGGGCCTCCTTGATATTAGCATACACCAGGTCCAGTGTCTTGTTTTGCCTGGTCTTGCGTGTCACAAACTGGGTGAAATTCATCAGGGTCTTGTTAAGTTTAACATGGTTGAAATCCCCATCCATGAGGCGTCTGCGTGTTTGTCTGAAGTCATGTGACCGTGGAGTGGATGACATCACTTGCTTGTGCTGCCACTGCGCTCGGTGGGATGTAAACAGTCAACACTAACACATGTGTAGTGTTCTTTACCTGTGATGTGACCAGGATGGACACAAACTGGAATTAACAAAGACAGCAAGCCCTCCGCCTTTCCTTTTGCCACTTTGCTTATTCCTGTCGGTGCGCACCACCGTTCAGCCATCCTGTTCGATGGTGCTGTCCGGAATGTTGTCATTCAGCCAAAGACTCAGCAACAGGCTAGCTTCCCTGTAAACCCCTTGGTTTTTCACAAGGACTGAGAGTGTGTCTGTCTTACTGACCAGTGAACGCACATTTCCCATGACAACAGAGGGCAGGTAAGGCTTAAACCTTTTATTTCTCTGCCACCGTCCTGCCCGCTCTTGTCTGTGAGTAAAAAATTTGTGTTGAGTCCTGTTTTTATGTTTGGGGACAACAGATTTATGCTAAATCTGGCAATTTTTACACTCCACGGTGTTCATTAATTTTGCATTGTCCTTTCCAAATAAACAAATAAATAAATAAAGTCTTAATCTCGGCAGGAAGGTTCTTCGACGGTGCTACAACTGGGTCCCTGAAACTGAGGGCGTATGACGCGTATAAACAGTCTCGCTGTTGTTGTTGACGACCTCCATTGTTCTAACTAGACTAGTTCTAACTGAAAACTGACGTCTTGCTGGCTACAAGTTATTTACAATAACAAAATGGGCATTACATTGCTAAATCATTGTCCATTGAAATACATATTCGGTATGAAGTTGCACCTTTTGACCGCAACAGGGCGATGCTACACAGGTTCGCTGGTAATCAGCTCTCTGGCACCTGTTTACAACATGCCATAATGGACCTAGTCGTTCATACACCTGTGCATTAAAGACATCTATTCATTATTTTCCATCAATGAAATAAGCCCCGGTCTCTTTCATATCTCATGAACCGTTTGTTTTAGAGACTTATGGGAGGTGTCAATGACCTTAAAGTTTTAAAGGTTTAATCCACCCAAATATTGTATATTTTGTATAGTGTTTGGTCTTTATTCTTTTAACTTATTTTTTTACTGTATGAAGCACAATCTTACGGGGCTCATACAGAACCAAGCATTTCACTGTAATATACATGTACCTTATATATATAATATAATAATAACATTTTTTATAGTGTATAATAGTACATAGTAGTATTCAGTGTGTATAAGAGGGCTGGGAAACCTTTTTGGGCATGAGATCTACTTTGCCCTTTTTCGAGGCTGGACAGATCGACCATCGCCAGCCAAACAGACAAAGTGAAAATCACAACCACTTTAATTCTTATCATAGCCTGGCTAATAAAGATAAATTACGGGACCTTTAATACTGATGGTAGCACCTGCTTCATGTGTCTTATTATTAGACCCCCAATTTGTGGCTACTTAGTTTTAAAGTTCAATACAAATTCTTGTTTATTTGACATTTAAGAAGTCATGAATTGTACAACACAGCATATTGGAAATGTTGTGCAAAGTATTCTCTGTTACTGTATTTCAGAAGCAAAGATTATTTAAATTTGTATCCAAAAATATCCCTTTTGCTCAGACGTGAGTAATAATGTCAAAATAATAGCACAGCCAAAGAGCGCACCTGACGTGCACACACCTGACGTGCACACACCTTCCAAACAGAATAGAGACATTTGACAGACAAGTCTCATGACATGTCAGATCCAGGTGATGCCTGTTAGGTGGACGAGTGCTAGCATAACTTTCTCTAGCACGGTGTCCATGTCACACACTCCTCCATGGAAGACATAAAGAACATGCTGTCAAGCCATGGATCTTCCTTCTGACTTGAAGAGGCCATCTTAATGCCTCTGCACGCAGCAACAAGAGACGCACACGCACACATACACACACACACACACACACACACACACACACACACACACACACACACACACACACACACACACACACACACACACACACACACACACACACACACACACACACACACACACACACACACACACACACACACACACACACACACACACACACACACACACACACACACACACACACACACACACACACACACACACACACACACACACACACACACACACACACACACACACGCACACACAGGAGGGATGCCAGAAACAGAGGGAGAGAGTTAAACCAGTTATGCTTCCTGCATAAGATAAGGCAGCAACAGTACAGGGAAGAGACAGGGAGAGATGAAAGGATTTGGCTGACAGATGGGCAAGCGACTGCCCCCTCGTCTCGACGCAGCCTAATGCCGTTATTCTCACTCACTCAAGTATACTTTCCATCTCTCTCTCGCCCCCCCCCCCTCTCTCTCGCTCTCTCTCAGGCCTAGTCCACACATATTGAAACTGGGTTTTTTCCTCTTTCGATAAAAAAATTATCTCTGTCCAAATGAAAACATGATTGAAGAGCTGTCAAGAGCATGTCAAGCCCTACCCTCCTTCAAAACCGCTCTCAAAGAGGGTGGCTGCAATTAGAAACTGGCCCCGGTAAATGTCCAAATTCCCCCCCACCAACCCACCCAAACCCCTCCAATGTACAGTTTCTTCCCCTTCGGATGTATATATTTTTCTTATGATCTTTAAAAAAAAATTAAAAATGTTACACAGTAGGCTACTGTATATTTGTCTTGTATGTCATAAATGTCCTGATGAATTGAAAATGGAGGACCCAGATCAAAAACATTTTTTGTAAGGCCCGACAACACACGTTAATGTCCCCATGGGCCGGACACGTCTTCTTTAAACAAGTCAAGAAGACACATCACAATAAGTCAAGAACAAAACAAGAACACCATAAAGTCAAATTTTTTTAAATAAATGCAAAATAAATAAATGCAACTCTCCCAGACATACCCCACGCGAAGGTAAGGAAAAACTCACTAAAACCTAGCAATAGGAAAAAATGCACCACAGGCAATGTGGAGGAGAGAAACCTTAGAAGGGCCTTCTTAGATGTCGGTGATGTTGCAATAAAACAGGTGAACAGTTGGTAAGCATGCACTCATGTGTGTAGTGAAACACAGATGAGTGCATGCGATACCAACTGAACATTTTGAAAGATTAAAGATAGAGCTGATAGCGATAGCAACTGAACATTTTGAAAGATTAAGATTAAAGATAGAGCTGATAGCGATAGCAACTAAAATCTTTTGAAAGATTAAAGATAGCGCTGATAGCGGATCTATTTGAGGCGAAGACGGCGGCGCAGATAGGGTCGCATCCTCCCGGTCTTTATCACGGAACTTCCAACACACAATATAAACAAGACGAAAGTCTTTTTCTGGTCTGCATCCTCGTAGCAGTTGTTTGTATTGAGCCGTACTGTATTGTACCCATTCTGCAATCTGTTAATAAAGTTTTCAATCAATCAATCAATCAAAGCCAACAGACGGCGATGTAATCCTAACCCTATAACCGCATTGGGCAATCAGAAGTAGGGATGCACTGATCCGATATTGATGTCGGATATCTGCCCCGATAGGACTAAAATAGCTGGATCGGGTATAAAAAAAGAAGAATAATAATCGTGTTTTTTTTATAATAATAATATAATATAATAATAAATAACAATTCAGTACATTTATATCGATGTGTTAATTTGTTACATTTTGTTTCACAAAAGTTAGGAAAGTAATGTTTTAAGTCAAGCCTGATGTTGCCTTGCACAGAAGAATGATCCCAGTCTCTTCCACACAGTGAGGCATACCGTTTATTAATTGAACAATGGGTATCGGATCGGTACTCGGTATCAGCCGATACCCAAAACCCAGGTATCGGTATCGGTATCGGGCCTGAAAAAGTCGGATGGGTGCATCCCTAATCAGAAGCCTGGTAAAACATGTGGTAGTGTGGTCTAATACATCACTCCTTTTGATGTAGTAGAACTGGCCTTTGACTATTTACATTTACTGTCATAAAACACTAAGCATAAGGAACACTAAGTTCAGTTAACATTAGTACGCTAAGTGGACTGGTAAGTGAACCAAATGAGCTATATCACGTAATATTATCCAGCGTCATTTAAGTCTGCTTTTTTGCCTATTACAGATTTAGTTTAGTCTAGAGATGGATTGAACAGCGACTGTGTGTGTGAGAATTGCGCTATGTGAGTGTCATTACATTTAATGTTATGGGCCAGTTTGCATCGTCCCGGTCTGCTACCAACAACAAGGAGAGATCCCGGTCTGCTACCAACAACAAGGAGAGATCCTGGGCCCTCATTCATCAACGTGACTTACGCACAGATATGTGCTTAAGCTGTGCGTACGACCATTTCTAAGCAGAGTGTGGGATTCATCAATTTCAACTTGAACTTGACGTCGTGCTTATATTTACGCACAGCTCGGACCATGCGTACCTGGCGCCCGTTGGTAGAATATATTATTACAACAAGGAAATGAGCTTCTGTGCATTAGTTTCAACACTGGCATGTTCTGTATGAACCGTAATTCATTATAGTTCATTGTAAAATAGCAACAGTAGTGTAATTATGGTCAAAACCCTATAAATAGCATTTGGAATAATAGATCTTTCTCTCAGAATGAATGCAGCATGGTTTATATAGCGTTATCGGAATATACGGGGTGTACTGACTGACTGCGCTCCGTGTAGCTAAACTCGTTATTATTTTGCGCACAGACAAGGGAACGTTTTGATTATATTTAAAAGGCTTTACGTTAAACGAAACAAGTGGAATTTCGAAGCTGTAAGCAGAATACAAGTCATATGAACACCCACGATATAGTGTTCTTCCCCCTTTTTACTGTATAAGAAACAATAAAAAACGCATTGCAATGACACCAGGGTGTATGTGTATTACAAAACCCTTGCAATAATGTGTCTTAAATTAATGAAAAGCATACATGCTCTGGACACAGAGCATATATCGTGTGGGTGATATGACTTGTATTATGCTTACAGAATTCCACGTATTTAGTTTTACAATGTCAAAGCCTTTTAATATAAATCAAAACATTCCCGTATTTCTGCAATCTATGTGCAAAATAATAACAAGTTGAGTTCTAACAAAGATATTACATGCTGGTATGCTGATAGAGTAAACTATTATATGAATATGATATGATATAAGGTATACACTGGTCCGTCGCATACACTGGTATGCGCAAGTTACTGTTGCATAATGTAGGCTATGGCTGCTATTATATGTAATTCATATAGGCTACCTAATAGTATATGATTTTTAGAGGCATCTATTTTGTTGTCGGTAATACCGACAACAAAATAGATGCCTCTAAAAATCATATTATAGCCAATCGAACACAACTAATAAAGGCATTCATATTACAGCACGGTTATAATGACACACAACCAACGCCAAACAGTGGTCAACGAACAGTCTTTATTAGTATTTTGAGCTGTCCAGGAAGAATTGCAGCAATGGTCTTAGGGAGCCGTTGATATCTGACATCACCGTGTACAAGTCCGCCTTTTATTTATCCCATAACACGCGGTGTCTTCTTGGTTCGGCAGCGCCTCAGTGAACAATCTCCCGTGGAGTTTCTCAGAGTTCTGCTCGGGTCAGTCCATTATTTCACATCCCAATGGGGGTGTTTCATATATGGATAATCATGCACGAGCATTGACGGTAGAACAAAGAGGTATTTATCAACACGGAGGAGCATAGGACCTGTGTACGCACGGTTGATAAATCCCAATATTTCTGTGCGTACACACATTCTAAATTCTGTGCTTACGTGTGGAAATAGAACATTTTCTATGTCACGTTGATGAATGAGGGCCCTGGTCTGCTACCAACAACAAGGAGAGATCCTGGTCTGTTACCAACAACAATGAGAGATCCTGGTCTGTTACCAACAAAAAGGAGAGATCCTGGTCTGTTACCAACAACAAGGAGAGATCCTGGGCCCTCATTCATTAATGTGTGCGTAGAACATGTTCTATTTCCACACGTAAGCACGGAATGTAGAACTAGTGCACAGGGAAGTCGGGATTCATCACACGTGCGTACGCAGGCTCTACGCACACCTGTCATGATGAATCCCACCTTGGCTCTGCGCCGCGGCTCGTGCACGCTTTCACGTATTTGCATACCAGAAACGCCCCGATTAACCATATACGGTAATGGAATACACCCATGAAATGTGGAAAAATGGACTAAGCCGAGGGAAGCGTGTCATGAGACAGGCTGACAGACGTGTACACTTACGGTGATGTCGGATAATTATATCTATTAACCATTGCTGCCTGGGCAGCGCAAACACTAATAAATACCGCGCTGGAATATGACTGCCTTTTCCCGTGTTGTTTGATTAATACCCAGGGATTAAAGTTCTCCTCAATTTTATTCCAAATCGCGATGGATCTCCCGTCAATTTACTACCTGCTGCATATGATTTCTAGAGGCATACTACAATCTATTTTGATGTCAGTATTGGGTAGCAATGAATCTCACTGCATGTATGATGTAGCCTGCCTTTCAATACATGAACTTGAATTCCATCATGTTTGTGTGCGGGACTCACAAGGCTGTTGTCACAATGGGTGGTACCGGTACAGACAGTAATAATAACAGTCCACACAATATCACGATCCATGCCATAGCCTATGTTCTATTAGGACATGATCTGTGACGACAAATGTTCTGATATCATACTCTGACAGCATGCCTATGATCAACAAAAACGCGAACTTGAATCCCATCATATACATAGATTGCAGAAATACGGGAATGTTTTGATTTATATTAAAAGGCTTTGACATTGTAAAACTAAATACGTGGAATTCTGTAAGCATAATACAAGTCATATCACCCACACGATATATGCTCTGTGTCCAGAGCATGTATGCTTTTCATTAATTTAAGACACATTATTGCAAGGGTTTTGTAATACACATACACCCTGGTGTCATTGCAATGCGTTTTTTATTGTTTCTTATACAGTAAAAAGGGGGAAGAACACTATATCGTGGGTGTTCATATGACTTGTATTCTGCTTACAGCTTCGAAATTCCACTTGTTTCGTTTAACGTAAAGCCTTTTAAATATAATCAAAACGTTCCCGTGTTTCTGCGGTCTGCGCAAAATAATAACGAGTTGAGCTTTATGATTTATGATGAATTGAAAATGGGGGACCCTGATGTAAACAATACGAAAGTCTTTCTCTGGTCTGCATCCCCAATTAACAATTGTATGTACTGAGCTGTACTGTACTGTACCCATTCTGCAATCTGTTAATAAACTTTTCAATCAATCAATCAATCAATCAATCAAGCTACGCGGAGCGCAGTCAGTCAGTAGCCTACACCCCGTATATTCCGATAACGCTATATAAACCATGCTGCATTCATTCTGAGAGAAAGATCTATTATTCCAAATGCTATTTATAGGGTTTTGACCATAATTACACTACTGTTGCTATTTTACAATGAACTATAATGAACTACGGTTCGTACAGAACATGCCAGTGTTATTATGCACAGAAGCTCATTTCCTTGTTGTAATAATATATTCTACCACTGGGCGCCAGGTACGCCTGGTCTGACCTGTGCGTAGATGTAAGCACGGAGTCAAGTTCAAATCGAAATTGATGAATCCCACTCTTTGCTTAGAAATGATCGTACGTACAGGGTAAGCACAGATCTGTGCGTAGAACACGTTGATGAATGAGGGCCCTGGTCTGTTACCATCAACAAGGAGAGATCCTGGTCTGTTACCAACAACAAGCAGAGATCCTGGTCTGTTACCACCAACAAGGAAAGATCCTGGTCTGTTACCATCAACAAGGAGAGATCCTGGTCTGTTACCATCAACAAGGAGAGATCCTGGTCTGTTACCATCAACAAGGAGAGATCCTGCTCTGTTACCAACAACAAGGAGAGATCCTGGTCTGTTACCATCAACAAGGAGAGATCCTGGTCTGTTACCAACAACAAGCAGAGATCCTGGTCTGTTACCACCAACAAGGAAATATCCTGGTCTGTTACCATCAACAAGGAGAGATCCTGGTCTGTTACCATCAACAAGGAGAGATCCTGGTCTGTTACCATCAACAAGGAGAGATCCTGGTCTGTTACCATCAACAAGGAGATATCCTGGTCTGTTACCAACAACAAGAAGAGATCCTGGTCTGTTACCATCAACAAGGAGAGATCCTGATCTGTTACCAACAACAAGCAGAGATCCTGGTCTGTTACCAACAACAAGGAGAGATCCTGGTCTGTTACCAATAACAAGGAGAGATCCTGGTCCGTTACCAAATAAAGTATTGGACCGTTGGCTGGGTATCGCAATGCTTTTCTAGTATCGGTGTATCGTGCAAGCCTATTGTGAAGTATGGGTGTAATTAACTAACTTAACATAAGACTAAACTAACTCCAACAAACCAAATAAAGTATTCATAGTGTGTTGAGAAATATCCCATTCATAAAATCACACTTAATCCTTGTATCCATAGCAATTTCAAGGCAGCCTGGCTTCAGTGTATATTAAAGAGTTTCAAAGAGGTTTGTATGCATAATGTGATATGTGACCTATTTTCTTTACCATACAGTACATTCAGACAAGCACTGTGAACTGGATTTTATGTTTTTAACGGAGACCTGGCTACATGTCGGTGAGTCCATACCTTTCTCTGAACTCCTCCATCCCTCCCGTACATTTCTCAGCTCCCCACAGACCACCGGCAAAGGTGGTGGGCTTGCGTGTGTTTTAAAATCCACTTTTCATTGTCGGCAGATTCCATCTGTCACTTACTCTAGCTTTGAGCTGCAGCTCTTTGAATTGAATTCCTCTCCTCCCCTGCTGTGTGCGGTCGTATATCGTCCACCGAAATACAATGAGAATTGGACTGTAATTGCTTCACATCCTCGCCTTATTATTTTCTAAACCACCCTTCTTGACAATCCAAAGGCGTTCGCCATCTCGCGTGCAGGCAACTTTCTTGACAGTGCTGCTGACAGGCGATCTCATTACAGTTGTATGAACTTCAACGTGTGGGCGAAGCTGCTCACTCAAAGACAACAGCGATGTCTGTGACACACAAAGGTTCTGTATCGTTGGTGGCTTAGCTTGGCATCGCTACTGCACTATCTCGCGTACGTGCACGCGTACTGAATAAACCACAAATGTACCTCTAATACCAGTATTAGTCTGACCACACCCCTCATCAGCTTACCTTCATAAGCAGGTGTGTGGTCACCTGCTCTCCTCCTTCTCGCTTTCACCACAAGGAAGAGGTGCCTCGGTAGATCCCCACACTTGACACCATGATGGAAGAAATTGGATTAGGAACAGCTTGGGAAACAAGGATACGTTGACATCATATCTTTATTTTCTCTCTCACTATTTTCGAGAAAATACGGCGATATTGTCTTCGTACTGGAGTGTCTAGAAGATGATGATCATTCTATAAACCCTCCACCGGTTTTCGTATTGGGAGCACGCCGCTGCATGCTTCTCAACTGCAGTTCCTTGCTGTGTTTGTTGGGGTGAAACCTGTCAGGCCACAGCTGAACTGTCGGACATGCCGCTGTTGTGAGGAGCGGTGCGTTCCAGGTTGGGTGAGTAGTGTTTGCTGGCGGGCTCCACTTGTCTGTTAGTGCTATGGGGGCTACTTGACAAAGTTTATGGAAACCGGCCCCAGGCTAGGGTCCTTTGTTTGGCCGTCTAGGCGACAGAAGGCCTTGGTCTGGCGACCATTATAGTTTTAACTAGTGGGCCGCGACCATTGACACTGGTGATCCCTGTGTGTTCTGGACGAGTGGATTCTCTCTGTCACCGTGTTAAGACCCCATCTTTCATATCCAAATGAGAGTATTCCTTCACGAGGGGATATGTGCATGTAATGTGCGATAGCGGCAGATTCATGTTCAAAGTCAGCTATACAGGCCAGTTGGTACTGTGCTGATTCCGCCGGACGTGGTAATGTCACCGTTGTGAAGCGGTGTTGACGTCTTGTTTTCTCTTTTCTCTTAAAAAGTGAGGAGGGTTCAGAACGGCGGCCTGTCTGGGTGAGTGTTATGTCATTGTTTACATGTTCATAGCTTACGGTTAGCCGGTCGGTGGCCTGGCGCGGGGTAGCTTGGCTTCTCGCGCGCCGCCGGGAGCTCGCTCCTGATCGCGTGCGTCGTTAGATCGGCGTCTCGCGAGCGGAAGCAATAGCACCCGAACGGTTGGAGCAGCCGTTAGCTTGATGCTATTCTGTTGAACGTGCTTTGATTTTAACATGTTTTACACTCTTGACCACGACGTCATCCTTGACAGGGGATGTTCGTCGACCCTGCCTGAGCCTAGACGGGGATTGCGTCAACAAAGAGGACTGTAGCGACTGGTGGAGCGGCGACGCTGCCCGGATCGAACAACACAGGACGGCTGTGTTCTACGGTATCTTGTGACTGCACTTCGCTGATCTGCGTTCCGGGTAGGTACGGGGTTGGCCAGACCTCATAACACGTCTTCTGGTTTTACCTTGCTAAATGTATTGTGAATAACGGTGTTTTTTCCCAAAACGTGTGTTGTTGCAATACATTTGGGATACGTTGCGGGTTGTGTGTGAGCTGTTTTTGTCACTGGCAGTTAGCTTCTCCGTGCAGATCGTGATGTATTGATCTGGTTGTTGTGTGAGAAACATCATGGTGTTTATGTGTACCGTGTACTCACTACTAAGGCAACTAACCTATGAAGCTATGCTTGGTGACGAGTGAGTAAAAGAATGTTCTTTCTCAGACTGTAATGACAATGAACAGTGAGTTCACACATTAACAGGTTTTCCTGTTTTAACTGGCCGTATTGAGGGTAAAATAGGAGGATTGTGTTTCCCCCCCCGGTTCCCTGGGGACTTTATCACCTCCTATCAGACATGTTGTGCATTAATTGTGTCTTTTGTGTGGTAGGGATACGATGTAACTCTCAGCTTGATTGCTGAGGTTGTGCTAAATCTGCTGGAGAAACTTATTTCCTAAAGGGAAATTGGTTTGGTTGCTGTCATGTGTGCTTAGCAAGGCCTGTGGTCGATACTAATCAAGAATGATGTATTCTCTCATTGTGAAAAAAACGGCGTTCCTCTGTTGAGTGTTTTTGCCATTTTTTGTAGGTGATGATGGGTTGTGTGTGTCATGTGACCTACAACTGGGTTGTACTGGCCACAGAAGCACATGTGTATGTTGGACCGGGGTTCTTAGAGCCCTCTCTATTCTGTGTTTTTCCTTAGTAAAAATCAGATAGCAGGTTAGCTCGTGCGCTGTGTGGAGCTGTGAAACGCTTCATAGAGCTGACTATGACTGTGTCATATTCTCTTTTTGTCGTTACGTCGTATCATGGGTGTGGGGTCGTAAAGGGGTGAACTGGTAACCTTTCCTCTCCCCATTGTTCTGTCGGTCAGGGGTACACCCCCTGTCCTTCAAGGTTCCCGTCACGTGGCGGTTCGGCACGTTACGGGGGGGGGGGGGGGGGGGGGGGGGAGGGAGTTCCTGGTCCCACGGCCTGGTATATTGGGCGTGTGCACCGCAGGAATTCCCCCGCCATAGAGTACGTCACCGTGCGCGTCTCTGTTGGTAGGACTTCCGTGTGCTGTTCAGGTCCATGTGATGGATCTGTTTTCAGGGGGGGTGGTCAGGGCTCCTCCTCACCAAGCGCCTACTCAGGCCTTCTGTGAGTTCGGACTCCTTCTTCCATGTGAGGAAGCCTCCATCAGAGTACAGAGCCTTCCTCCTCAGATTGTCAAAGTGAGTGGACCCTCTAGAAGGGTCCTTTTCTATTGTATGTATATTCGATTCAATTCGTTTATTGAGTGTGTATGGGTTCGGTGCCTCTTCCCCGGAGGCCCTAAAACCAGTTTTTTACATGGCTCAAGGTGCAATATATTCTTTTCAATCTGTACAGCTCGCGTGGGAAGTCTCTCTGGGGATCCCCGTCTCTTTCCTATGGGAGAGTGGTGGGATGTAAAAATGTGAACATTTTTTACCCCGGCTGTGTAGACTGGGATACATACTGTTGATGCTTCCTTCTTTCTATTCCAGAAGTGTTGGAGTTAGGGAGTGTCACACCCCTCTTGTCGTTCCCCTGGGCGCCTTGGGGATTCAATGACAGGTCTAAATAGCCTGTTCATTGATGGGGGTGTGTCCCGACGCACGTATAGTGCTAGCTCGCTGTAAACAGGCGATTGACTGGCACGCCTTGGTTGCTTGTGGTTGAAACAGCGTTTTTATAAAGCAACTGAGATGGGGGTTTTTCCTCTTCCGGCGACCACATCCCATGACCTGGGTGGGTTGTCGACGGATTCTCGTTCATGTCTGGGGGATGATGACGGGATGGATCTGAACATATGTAGTGGGGTCTCACGCCCTTGGGGTGGGCCACCAGGCGCGGTTCGTCCGAACGTCTGGGTGGCGCCTTCTTTTCATGTTAAGATCAACACGCATATCTGCCCTTCTCCTGGAGTAGGCATGTCGGCGTGGTTAGGGCACGGGACTGGTTCTGGTCACGCTGGTCCAGATCAGTTGAACCCGTTGTCCGCCGGGGATGCAGATCTGCTGTTCTGGTACCCTGAGGGACTTGGGCTTTTTTCAGGGGGAAAAATGCCAGGTCGGTCTGGGTGTCACAGGGTTAAGCGCTATGGAGACCCTGGTTGGGTATGTTTTTACTCAGCACTGTCGTCATGGCTTACAGCCATGCCATTCTGTACGCGCTCGATCTCGTCGGATCTCGGCCGCTACACAGGTTGGTCCTGGTTAGTACTTGGTTGGGGGACCGCCGGGGAATACCAGGTACGGTGTGCTTAGGGGCTGGTTCTCCATTATTTTTCGCTCCTCTCTCACGCATGGCGAAGAGGGGCCTGTGGGGGTGGTTTTTTGACCTCCTCTGGTGACCCTGTGCTTCCCGTACCGCCAGGCCCGGTCCGAAGTGATGTTTGCGACCCGTAGGCCTGGGTTAACCCTTTTTGGAAACTGAAACACTTGTACTGCGGTATAGCCGGTGTATACCCGCAGGTGTGTTTTGGAGTTTTTTCTTGAGGGGTTATAGGAACAACCACCGCATTGGGTAACACCGAGGTGGTTGATTCCCTGGTGTGTTGGAGCAGTGTCAACTCCCGGGTTCACCGTTTGAGGGTGCCCCTGCACGTTCATGACGTCTGCCAATCGTGTCAGCCTTCTCTGCCTCGACCCCTCTGGGTGGGGGTTGTTAAATGGAGGCTTGGTCATGCAACACCGCCAGCTTACGCTCCTTCCGCCGGGGCGGCTGTGTTCAGCTGTCCCCTCTGGCGCCTGTCTCGTCCGCAGTCTCCAGGCTAGGGTTAACAGCCTGTTGCCTGGTTTTTCCCCGGTGCGCTGCCTGCTTCCGTTGGTTAACCTTTTTGTGTGCTTACGGCCATGCTGACTGCCTATTCTGCAGGGTCAGTGTGCCAGGCGGTGTGCTATTGGGGGGACGGGGCCCGCTCGGCTTACGGCCATACCGACCTGAACACGCCCGATCTCGTCCGATCTCGGAAGCTGGGCAGGTTCTGGCCTGGTTGGTTCCGCCTGGGAATACCAGGTGCAGTAACTGAGGGGCCTTTGTCCGAATACGCTGGCGATGTGGGGGGCGGGGCACTACGTGCCCACCTGGTGGGGTCTTGATGCTGGCATCATGGACTTCTCCGGGCCCCCATTCTAGGGAGTCCAGTCCTTTTGGTGGGTCTGGGTCTTCCTTCGTGCTCCGCTGCTACGGCCTTGCCACGGGGTTGGGTTTGCCCTTGACCCCGTGATTCTGGGGGCAGTAACGAGGTTGTTCCTCCGTTCGTTCCCGGGTGGCATGCGGGTTGTGCGTGTGTGTAGTCGTGGGGTCGAGCCACGGTCTGCTCACCCTGTGCGTTGAGTTGCTTGAGTGCCTCTTCGCACGGTCGGGTCCGTCGCCCTCCCGTGACGTCCCTAATAGGGGGGCTACCCTCCATTAGGGGGGGTCGGGGGGGCTCGGCCCTCCCTGTTCTGATGGTTTTGGGGGGCTGTCAGCGGGGTGTATTTGTCAGCCAAGTGGCTCCGCTTGGCCTCCCTTGTGCAGTAGCGATGCCAAGCTAAGCCACTAACGATACAGAACGTTAGGTTATGACTATAACCAAGTTCTGTTAGTTAGGGGCGATGCTTGGCATCGGACGGCCGCTGCAGCCCTTGTCCTCACCTTGTGGTGAAAGCTTGGGAAGGAGGAGAGCAGGTGACCACACACCTGCTTATGAAGGTAAGCTGATGAGGGGTGTGGTCAGACTAATACTGGTATTAGAGGTACATTTGTGGTTTATTCAGTACGCGTGCACGTACGCGAGATAGTGCAGTAGCGATGCCAAGCATCGCCCCTAACTAACAGAACTTGGTTATAGTCATAACCTAACGTTCTCTTGCCACTCTTCAGCAACAACCACGTCGTCAAGGTTGTCCCACCAACTGGCGACAGGGAGTGTTGGATTATGTAGCAGTGAATTAAGGACATGTCCTGTGTTATTTTAACACAACTTTAATTAAGGACAACATATCCTGTGTTATTTTAACACTCTTTAGTTTTCTGCGTCATCTTTAGTTGTTGTTGTTGAGGGTGTCAGTGTTCCCATTCTGCAACAGGTCAACTCTGTCAACAAATGCATTATTACTGTTAGAGAGGGTATAGGGCCTCTTGGGAATGTTGGTTGAGTACAGGAACAATGTGTAATAATTCCGGTATTAGAATATAATTAGGACCAGGAGAGAATATTCTGAATCAAGGGTTGTTTAATCCACATTTGAGTGGTTCTGAAATTGTAAATAAGAGATGTGGAGACCCTGAGCAGACTGTTGAGCATATCCTAACCATCTGTCCCCTATACAGACCACCCTCGGAAGATAGCCTCTTTGACGTGGGATCAGAGATAAGGGCATGGCTACAAGATACAGAGTTGGACCTCTTTTTTTTTTTATCCACTTTTTCTCCCCATTTTCTATTTTTCTCCCATCCCAATTTGGTATTTCCAATTCTTCCCTCCCCTGTCTTGAACTTTGCTAGATTATGCCTCCCACTGGTCAGCTGTAGTGAGGATAGAAGCCTTGCATCACGTGTCCCCTCCGGTACACAAGGAGGCAGCCTGTCGCATCTTTTCACCACAGCAGCTCGATCTCTCAGTGGCGAGGAGTAACGCATGGGAGGCTCACGCTGCCCCCGCTACTTCCTGTTTCCGCCGCACCGGCGTCACCCAACCGACCTGTAGGAGTCGCTGTCCACAACGTCCAATCCCCACCCACCGGCTTTCCCACCCTCTAACACTGCCAATTGTGTTAGTATGACGGCCGGCCAAGCCGGCTCGATACCAGCATATCCTGCGTTAGTGGCGAGCGCCTTGCCCACTGCGCCACTCAGCCGCACCAGAGTTGGACCTCTGACGTTACACGAAAGAAGAAGAAGAAGAAGAAGAAGAAGAAGAAGAAGAAGAAGAAGAAGAAGAAGAAGAAGAAGAAGAAGAAGAAGAAGAAGAAGAAGAAGAAGAAGAAGAAGAAGAAGAAGAAGAAGAAGAAGAACCCAAAACAAATGCCAATTACCTCAACTTCATTTATTCAGACATGTTACAGAAGGTATAAATGTCATGTATGTTGTGTATGTCATAAATGTCTATATGAATTGAAAATGGGGGACCCGGATGGAAACAAGACAAACGTCTTTCTCTGGTCTGCATCCCCTTAACAATTGTATATATTGAGCCGTACTGTATTGTACCCATTCTGCAATCTGTTCATTCATTCATGCATTCATTCATTCATTCATAAATCCTTAAATGCTCTCAGTAAAGTACAACACACGTTCATTAGCCTTATAATAACTTGCAGATTAACTGCATGAAGTTCCAGGACTTCACAGTGCCAATTACTACCATAGAAGTAGGGGCTAACTCAGCATCAGGACTGCAAGTCCTCATGAATCTGAAAGGAACACCAGAAGAAGCCAGGGTGTTAGTCATCAGAGACCTGGATGAGCTAGACAAGTTCCAGTGAGTGTGTGTGTGTGTATGACTCTTGAGAATAATCAAACCAAAATAGTCCGATATGCATGATCTTGATCAAAATATTGAGCCTTATTCATTTATACAAGTATGAAAATAACAACTGCTGTTACTACTTTTTCAATAACAATCTGCTCTCAACCTTTCAGCATGCATACAGGAAGGCCATTCTACGAGCACTGCACTCTTGGAAATGAGTGATGACTGGTTATCAAATATGGATAACAAGAAATGTGTCTGTGCTGTTATGTTGGATTTCAGTGGAGCATTTGATGTAATTGATCATACTTTGCTTGTAGATAAGCTACAGTGTTACGGTTTCACCTCCAATGCACTATCATGGTTTATTCATGATCTCTCAGGGAGACAACAGAGAGTTTTCTTTAACTCAATCAGCGTCAGGGGTCGGGGCGCCAGGGGGCACTAGAGCTTTAATCAATGGGGAGACTGCGACATTTGCAAGTGCTTAAAATATATCTTATATTATAGCTATGGGTCTAATACACCTGTCGATTGTCAGTGAGTTGCTTCCAGTCAACATGCACGAAACAGATGGTTTTTTCATCGGTACATTTCCGTTTTATACCGTTTTGAATATGAGTATAGTTTTGGTGATCCTTAGTAATCCCAGGAAAAGACGAGATAATAGCGTTTTAGTGGAATACACTTATCACGTTGACATTTTTCGCCTGATTATCGAATCTTCCTGAAATCAAGGCTAGATTATCATTATTATGTCTTCTCGTGCATACATGAAATGGGCCTTGGAGCGCGGCGCTCCCCCCCCCCCCCCCCCCCCCCCCTCCTGCACCCAACGGTAAACAGCCACACACAGCAAGTTTCAAGTTCAAGTTTCTTCAATAGTTGTCATACAGAAGTACAGAATACTTTTATACAAAATGCTTCTTACTGTTACGCTCCAGAGACTGTGCTAGACAAGATAAGTATGAAATAAAATAGTATAGCAAAATAGAAGTAAAAATAGAGGTCACAGTGTTCAGTATAGACATATGTACAGTGTTCGATGCAGAATAGAAGTAACTGAGTTACCATACAATATACAATATACTATGCAACACACACTGACAGCTTCGATCGCGGTAGAAATAAATATCAGATCAACGCAAGATTGGATATATAGAGTCCTTACCTGGTCTCTGATGTAATGCAAAAGAAATAATCCAATTATCTGATCGCCATTCCAAATACTGCTTGTGGAGGTCCGTCCCACATTGTCCGGCAACGCTAGTCCTGCCGGAGTATTTAAACCCCGCCCGCATGTCTCAGATCGGCCCAGAAAAGAAACTATACCATTTCTAATGGAGTGCAATTCCGGCTGGAAGATGTAGGCGGCGGTATTTGCCCTTTTGCGAGCTCAGACCCATTCCCAATGATAACATCAGGCTGGATGGATGAAAAATTAATGGATATAGCTAATAAAAGAAATAACGATTAAAACCCGACTTTTCTCGTGACTGGCGCTCAAGCGATGGCGAGTTAACCCGACATTTTTCGTCATTGGCGCAGAATGAGTTAATGGCAGCTTTTCAAAATGGAACCCTATTATACTCCATCTTTACTAAAGATTTACCGTTGGGTGTACACATTTTTAAAACAATTATGTATGGTGATCAGGGCCGCCTCAGGGGGTGTGCGAGCAGTGTGGTCGCACAGGGCCTCGCGGGAAGGGGGGCCTCGCACAAAAAAAAATCAAAAAAAATAAAATATTTTTTTTATCATTTTTTTTATTTTTTTTTATTTTTTTTTTATTTAATTATTTTTTTTGCGATGCCCCCCTTCCCGCGAGGCCCTTTTTCATCACAGACCTAAAATCTAGTTTTGCTTATATGCTTATATATTTCACATTAGACACGTTCCTGGCTCTGAGGCTCTGCAGGCAGCAGAATTGGTTTCAATGAGGGGAGGGGTTACAGCCAGGTAAGGTAGCGTCTGTTGAGTTCATTGTGTGTGTCTGTGTGCGTGCCGGGGGGGGGGGGGGGGGGGGGGGCGTGAACCGACTCAGTACCTGGCTAGCCTATTTAGCTGAATGCTGTTTAGCTGTTTTCTCTGGTATAGACCCTCTTCTCTTTGGATTTAAGTGTTGATCTTTGTCCTTTTGGATCTATGTATATTCATGTTGCCTTTGTGAAGTTATCTTTTCCTTCTGTTTTGTTCTTCCATTAAAAGTTGAATATCCTTTTAGGGGCTCATCTTTGCTTATCTCTCTCATACATGCTCTCTCTCTAACACACACACACAGACGACAAACACACATGCTCTCTCTCTCTTTCTAACACACACAGTCTGCCTATGGCTGCCTTTCTCGATGGCTAGGCTGTGCTCGCTGAGTCTGTACCTAGTCAAGGATCTTCAGTCACAGTGCTCAGGTATTCTGCCACTGTGTACTCTCTGTTTAGAGCCAAATAGCATTTCAATTTCTTTCCAATGTGTGTCTCTCTCTCTCTCTCTCTCTCTCTCTCTCTGTACACTGTATATTGACTGTAGAACGGGAGCTCTCTCTCGCTCTCTCTCTTGCTATATGTTGACTGTATCATGCCCAGCCTCGGGCAGCGCTATTATTTAAGAATATGTTGACTGTATGAAATGGATTGAGTGCAACAACTTGGTGTTAAATATTTCTAAGACAAAGGCCATTGTGCTTGGATCTAGACACATGTTGGGCATGTATCCTAAGTTAGTTCAAGTTTCAAGTTTCTTTATTAGTTGTCATACAGAAGTACAGAATACTTTTATACAAAATGCTTCTTTCTGTTACGCTCCAGAGACTGTGCTAGACAAAAGATAAGTATAAAATAAAAGAAGTATAGCAGTATAAAATAGAAGTCACGTACGTAGACACAAGTGTTCAATATGTACATATGTACAATGTCCAATGCAAAGTAGAAGTAACTGAGTTACCATACAATATACTATAAAATATACTAATATACAATATACTATATAGTGCAAAGCAGAAATGGGATGAATACAATTTAGGTACAGGTTACAGTAAGGTGTACTGAGGTATGGGTTGTAGTGCAAATTCTTTGCCAATAAATATGAAGTGTGTTTAGGTGTTCTAAAGTGTGTAAGTGGGTGCTGCATTGAGTTGTTTGTTTAAAGTGAGTGTGTGCGTGTAGATGTGTGTGCTGTGAGTGCATCTGATGGTTGTTGTATAGTGTTATTGTTCGTTGAGCAACCTGATAGCCTGGGGATAGAAGCTTCTTCTGAGTCTTTCTGTGCTTGCCATGAGACTCCGGTATCGCTTGCCTGACCGCAGTAGTTCAAAGAGGCAGTTGTTTGGGTGGCTGGAGTCTTTGATAATTCTCTTAGCCTTACCCATGCACCGCTTGTTGTAAATGCCCTGGAGAGTGGGAAGCCCTCCTCCAATTGTGCGTTCGGCTGAACGGGCCACTATCTGTAGTCTGCTACGGTCTTGTGCGGTGCTATTCCCAAACCAGGAGGTGATATTGCCAGTCAGGATGCTCTCTATTATACATGAGTAGAAGTTCTTAAGGATCTTCTGACTGACTTGGAACTTCCTTAGGCGTCTGCCTTCTTCACAACACTGTCAATGTGTGAGGTCCATGTCAAGTCCTCGGATATGTGGACTCCGAGGTACTTAAAACTGTTCACTCTCTCAACCGGTGCCCCGTCGATGCTGAGGGGGCTGTAGTCCCTGACCCCGACCTCCTAAAGTCCACAATCATCTCCTTTGTTTTGCTGACGTTCAGGGAGAGGCTGTTCTCTTGGCACCATCCCGCTAGAACCTTGACCTCCTCCAGTTAGGCCCTCTCGTCGTTTGCAGAGATCAGGCCCACTACTAGTGTCATCAGCAAATTTGATGATTGTGTTGTTGTTCCGCTGAGCCACACAGTCATGTGTGTACAGGGAGTAGAGGAGGGGACTCAGAACACAGCCCTGGGGGGCCCCTATGTTGAGGGTGATGGATGAGGAGGTGCAGTTGCCTGCTCTCACCACCTGGGGTCTGCCCGTCAGGAAGTCCAAGACCCACTGGCAGAGAGCCCAGGTCCCTGAGCTTGGCTATGAGTTTGGAGGGGACTATGGTATTGAATGCTGAGCTGTAGTCGATGAACAGCATTCTCACATAGTTCCCCTGCCTCTTGTCCAGGTGTGATGCTGCTGTGTGCAGCACATGGGCTATGGCATCCTCCGTGGACCTGTTGGGGCGTCAATTGGCGTCAAAAGCGTCAATTGGCAACACACAAATTGAACAAGTGAACACAAAAAAACGTCTGGGAGTCACTATTGATAGCTCTTTATCTTGGTCTAAACATATAAATAATATTGTCATTAAAATGGGAAGAGGAATTTTTATGACTAGGACATGTTCTGCTTTCATCACTCCCTCCTCCATAATGAAATCAGTTATTAATTATTTTGGTCTGTCTCACTTAGAATACTGCCCTGTTATCTGGTCGTCAGCTACAAAATCTGATTCGAAAAGGTTGCATGTTGCTCAGAATAAAGCGACTCGTCTGGCACTAGGCTGTTTATACAGGACAAGTATTAGTTTTATGCATTATCGGTGAGACTTCTAATGCTATTGCGGAACATTATCAGCACTGGTAAGCCATATAACTTGGCTCATCAGTTGGAAATTACTTCTGAACATGGTTACAACACTAGAGGGGCCGCTTCTGGTAACATAAGAACAAAAACAGCACATACATCAAATTTTGTCAAACTCACATATAGGTCAATAGTACTCTGGAATGCTCTACTGAAAAACATCTTAACTACAATACATAACAAAATGACTTTCAAAAAATATATTAAGAGATATCTTGCAAACTTGTCAAGTATGTAACTGTTATCTGTATATATTTTTTATTTTACTGAAATGTTAGATTTGATTTTATAATGTGAATTTGTATATTTGTATACATTTTTAATTTTATTTTAGTGTTTTGTTGTACATTTGTATTGTATTTGTTTTGTCCAGGACCCCAGGAAGACTAGAGGCTCTTTCATGTGTCTCTAATGGGGATCCTTTAATAAACATAAACTACAGAGAGGACAAGTTTAATAATAATATCAAACTATAGCAGTGTATATCAATCAGTATATATAGAAGTCTATATGCAAACTTTGAAAATACCAGAGAAGCCAGTTCACCGCACCATTTTTAAACTACATGAATACAAAAGGAGGGGGGTGTCTCTGTATGTGGACAAAATATTAAAATATAAGGTTGTGGATATTATGACAAATGTTATTGATGATGTTTGTGAATGTATCACCATGGAAATCCAGATGGAATTTTTTTTTGTATTGTTAGCAGAGCTCCCAGCTCCAGTACTGAAATATTCAGTACCGTTGACAGCTGGACCAGGAGAGACAATAACGTTGACAGCTGGCCGTGTTAACTAAGGTGTTGGGACTGTGGGCTACATGGCTCCCAAGGTGGACTATATAGTGAACTTAAAAGGGCTATCGATGCTCTGACAGAGAGGTTACTGCTGTGAAAGAGCGGCAGAACACCCTCTTAACTCTGCTCGGGCAGATCAACCTGATACGGCTAGAAAACATAGAGAAAAAATCAATGCGGACATGGAACAATATTCACGAGTCAATGATGTGATCACCCCGGTCGCGTGTACCGGTTCCGCAACAGTAAGTGACTTCCGGGGTAGGCCTGATTGGCCCCGACAGGCACGTGACGCGGCAAACTCAGGACGCGCAACGAGGCTGCTGAGAGCTGTCGCGCGGAAATAGGCTGTCTATTGCCATTCTCTAACACAAACTCTAACCTTAACCAGCTCCTTAACAGCGCCTAAACTTAACCGTTCTAACCTTAACCAACTCCGAAACAATGCCTAACCTTAACCTTAACCTTAACCATGCCTAACCTTAACCGGCGAAAGAATACACGTAAAAAAAAAAACCATGTTAAAAAAAATAAATTCAATGGGATTCGAACTCGTCAACAACGGACGGCAGGATCGCAGGACCACTGCTCTGCGAGGTGAGCTAAAGCGCCGAATGAAAGTCATAGCGGATTTGGACGGTTACATCATTCCGCAAGCTCTGCCGCTCCGCTCCGCGGAGCGTGCCGCGCGGCAGAGAAAGTTGCGCGTCACGTGCCTGTCGGGGCCAATCAGGCCTACCCCGGAAGTCACTTACTGTTGCGGAACAGTTACACGCACCCCGGTCATACGCACGAGCTGTGGCCTCTAACAACAGGGGGGGACCGGAGGAGGAGCATGCTGTCTCCACGAGCTGTGGCCTCTAACAACAGGGGGGGACCGGAGGAGGAGCATGCTGTCTCCACGAGCTGTGGCCTCTAACAACAGGGGGGAACCGGAGGAGGAGCATGCTGTCTCCACGAGCTGTGGCCTCTAACAACAGGGGGGAACCGGAGGAGGAGCATGCTGTCTCCACGAGCTGTGGCCTCTAACAACAGGGGGGAACAGGAGGAGGAGCATGCTGTCTCCACGAGCTGTGGCCTCTAACAACAGGGGGGAACCGGAGGAGGAGCATGCTGTCTCCACGAGCTGTGGCCTCTAACAACAGGGGGGACCGGAGGAGGAGCATGCTGTCTCCACGAGCTGTGGCCTCTAACAACAGGGGGGAACCGGAGGAGGAGCATGCTGTCTCCACGAGCTGTGGCCTCTAACAACAGGGGGGAACCGGAGGAGGAGCATGCTGTCTCCACGAGCTGTGGCCTCTAACAACAGGGGGGGACCGGAGGAGGAGCATGCTGTCTCCACGAGCTGTGGCCTCTAACAACAGGGGGGGACCGGAGGAGGAGCATGCTGTCTCCACGAGCTGTGGCCTCTAACAACAGGGGGGAACCGGAGGAGGAGCATGCTGTCTCCACGAGCTGTGGCCTCTAACAACAGGGGGGAACAGGAGGAGGAGCATGCTGTCTCCACGAGCTGTGGCCTCTAACAACAGGGGGGGACCGGAGGAGGAGCATGCTGTCTCCACGAGCTGTGGCCTCTAACAACAGGGGGGAACAGGAGGAGGAGCATGCTGTCTCCACGAGCTGTGGCCTCTAACAACAGGGGGGAACAGGAGGAGGAGCATGCTGTCTCCACGAGCTGTGGCCTCTAACAACAGGGGGGAACAGGAGGAGGAGCATGCTGTCTCCACGAGCTGTGGCCTCTAACAACAGGGGGGAACAGGAGGAGGAGCATGCTGTCTCCACGAGCTGTGGCCTCTAACAACAGGGGGGAACCGGAGGAGGAGCATGCTGTCTCCACGAGCTGTGGCCTCTAACAACAGGGGGGGACCGGAGGAGGAGCATGCTGTCTCCACGAGCTGTGGCCTCTAACAACAGGGGGGACCGGAGGAGGAGCATGCTGTCTCCACGAGCTGTGGCCTCTAACAACAGGGGGGAACAGGAGGAGGAGCATGCTGTCTCCACGAGCTGTGGCCTCTAACAACAGGGGGGAACAGGAGGAGGAGCATGCTGTCTCCACGGAGCAACAGGTGGCTGTCTTCTTGCAGTCCAAGGATATTCACCTGGACTGCAGTACCATCGAGGCATGCCACCCCTAACCCTAACCCTAACCCATGCCACACCGTGCCCAGGGGAAAAACCAATGACAACCCGACCGTAATTCTGAGATTTGCAAACAGAAAGCACCAGATCGCACTGCTTAAAACCCTATGAGGGCGGAGCTCCCGTGCACGGGACAACAAAAGGCTCGAAAAGGTGTGAAAACGTCCGCATCTCGGCGGAGAGGATTTTTCATAAATGCCGAAAATGTGCAGAATTATGTAAAAATAAATTGATACCGCATAATACCTCCGAAAATCTGCGGATAGTCACGGAAAAGTTGAGGTCGAAGCTCCCGTGAGAATAGTGCAACAGTTAAATTTTGTATAATAATATACAACACAGCGGCTGATAAGACTCACTTTTTCTTTTTCAGTAGACCGTCGCCGTCGGAAGCGTCATAGCAGAAGCTTTGTGGTCCGGTCTTGAACTTTCCATAATGTCTCGATAAGTCTACAAGTCACATAAAGCCCTCCAAGTCACATAAAGCCCTCCATGTAAGATAAGGCCCTCCAAGTCACATAAAGCCCTCCAAGTCACATAAAGCCCTCCAAGTCACATAAACCCTCCAAGTCACATAAACCCCTCCAAGTCACATAAAGCCCTCCATGTAAGATAAGGCCCTCCAAGTCACATAAAGCCCTCCAAGTCACATAAACCCCTCCAAGTCACATAAAGCCCTCCAAGTCACATAAACCCCTCCAAGTCACATACAGCCCTCCATGTAAGATAAGGCCCTCCAAGTCACATAAAGCCCTCCAAGTCACATAAACCCCTCCAAGTCACATAAACCCCTCCAAGTCACATAAACCCCTCCAAGTCACATAAGGCCCTCCAAGTCACATAAACCCCTCCAAGTCACATAAACCCCTCCAAGTCACATAAACCCCTCCAAGTCACATAAGGCCCTCCAAGTCACATAAACCCCTCCAAGTCACATAAGGCCCTCCAAGTCACATAAACCCCTCCAAGTCACATAAGGCCCTCCAAGTCACATAAACCCCTCCAAGTCACATAAGGCCCTCCAAGTCACATAAACCCCTCCAAGTCACATAAACCCCTCCAAGTCACATAAACCCCTCCAAGTCACATAAGGCCCTCCAAGTCACATATAACCCCTCCAAGTCACATACAGCCCTCCAAGTCACATAAGGCCCTCCAAGTCACATAAACCCCTCCAAGTCACATAAACCCCTCCAAGTCACATAAGGCCCTCCAAGTCACATAAACCCCTCCAAGTCACATAAACCCCTCCAAGTCACATAAGGCCCTCCAAGTCACATAAGGCCCTCCAAGTCACATAAACCCCTCCAAGTCACATACAGCCCTCCAAGTCACATAAGGCCCTCCAAGTCACATAAACCCCTCCAAGTCACATACAGCCCTCCAAGTCACATAAGGCCCTCCAAGTCACATAAAGCCCTCCAAGTCACATAAGGCCCTCCAAGTCACATAAACCCCTCCAAGTCACATAAACCCCTCCAAGTCACATAAACCCCTCCAAGTCACATAAACCCCTCCAAGTCACATAAAGCCCTCCAAGTCACATAAGGCCCTCCAAGTCACATAAAGCCCTCCAAGTCACATAAGGCCCTCCAAGTCACATAAGGCCCTCCAAGTCACATAAACCCCTCCAAGTCACATAAGGCCCTCCAAGTCACATAAACCCCTCCAAGTCACATAAAGCCCTCCAAGTCACATAAGGCCCTCCAAGTCACATAAACCCCTCCAAGTCACATAAACCCCTCCAAGTCACATAAGGCCCTCCAAGTCACATAAGGCCCTCCAAGTCACATAAACCCCTCCAAGTCACATAAACCCCTCCAAGTCACATAAGGCCCTCCAAGTCACATAAACCCCTCCAAGTCACATAAACCCCTCCAAGTCACATAAACCCCTCCAAGTCACATAAACCCCTCCAAGTCACATAAACCCCTCCAAGTCACATAAACCCCTCCAAGTCACATAAACCCCTCCAAGTCACATAAACCCCTCCAAGTCACATAAACCCCTCCAAGTCACATAAAGCCCTCCAAGTCACATACAGCCCTCCAAGTCACATAAGGCCCTCCAAGTCACATAAACCCCTCCAAGTCACATAAAGCCCTCCAAGTCACATAAACCCCTCCAAGTCACATAAGGCCCTCCAAGTCACATAAGGCCCTCCAAGTCACATAAGGCCCTCCAAGTCACATAAGGCCCTCCAAGTCACATAAACCCCTCCAAGTCACATAAGGCCCTCCAAGTCACATAAGGCCCTCCAAGTCACATAAGGCCCTCCAAGTCACATAAAGCCCTCCAAGTCACATAAACCCCTCCAAGTCACATAAGGCCCTCCAAGTCACATAAAGCCCTCCAAGTCACATAAAGCCCTCCAAGTCACATAAACCCCTCCAAGTCACATAAGGCCCTCCAAGTCACATAAAGCCCTCCAAGTCACATAAACCCCTCCAAGTCACATAAGGCCCTCCAAGTCACATAAACCCCTCCAAGTCACATAAAGCCCTCCAAGTCACATAAAGCCCTCCAAGTCACATAAGGCCCTCCAAGTCACATAAGGCCCTCCAAGTCACATAAACCCCTCCAAGTCACATACAGCCCTCCAAGTCACATAAACCCCTCCAAGTCACATAAAGCCCTCCAAGTCACATAAACCCCTCCAAGTCACATACAGCCCTCCAAGTCACATAAACCCCTCCAAGTCACATATAACCCCTCCAAGTCACATAAAGCCCTCCAAGTCACATAAACCCCTCCAAGTCACATACAGCCCTCCAAGTCACATAAACCCCTCCAAGTCACATAAACCCCTCCAAGTCACATAAAGCCCTCCAAGTCACATATAACCCCTCCAAGTCACATATAACCCCTCCAAGTCACATATAACCCCTCCAAGTCACATATAACCCCTCCAAGTCACATATAACCCCTCCAAGTCACATATAACCCCTCCAAGTCAGCATATAACCACACCACCATCATCACATTTACTCACTCAATCACTCACTCAGAATTCCAAAATGAAAGGAAGATTTTTGTCTTTTCCCCCCAACAGCATCCCGTCCACTAAATAAGTAATAAAAGAGAGAGAGAGAGAGAGAGAGAGAGAGAGAGAGAGAGAGAGAGAGAGAGAGAGAGAGAGAGAGAATGAAAAATGCATGAGTGAAAAGATTAGCGGAGAGAGCGATGCTGACTTGAAAGAGAGAGAGAGAGAGAGAGAGAGAGAGAGAGAGAGAGAGAGAGAGAGAGAGAGAGAGAGAGAGAGAGAGAGAGAGAGAGAGAGAGAGAGAGAGAGAGAGAGAGAGAGAGAGAGCATTTGAGACAGTGGGGGGGATCTATTTCTCTCTCTTCTCTTTCTTTGGCTTATCTGTGAGTAATAGGGCCCGGTGTGTAAATTGCTGTGTGTGTTTGGGGGGGGGGGGGCTCCAGATGTCTTTATGAGGGCTAAAATAACTCAGACTGAGAAACACAACATTGTCGTCCGGTGAAGGTTAAGTGATGGATGTGTACGGAAATGATTCAGTTGGAAGATACGGCCGTGAGCAAGGCCAGATGGCCTTAAAGGTCCTCTCCACTCAGAGACATGCAGTTAGCTCCTCTTGGAGGCCTGACTTTGACTATACAGGTTGTTATTTATGGTTTACTCCTCTTGGATCTTGGAGGCCTGACTTTGACTATACAGGTTGTTATTTATGGTTTACTCCTCTTGGATCTTGGAGGCCTGACTTTGACTATACAGGTTGTTATTTATGGTTTACTCCTCTTGGATCTTGGAGGCCTGACTTTGACTATACAGGTTGTTATTTATGGTTTACTCCTCTTGGATCTTGGAGGCCTGACTTTGACTATACAGGTTGTTATTTATGGTTTACTCCTCTTGGATCTTGGAGGCCTGACTTTGACTATACAGGTTGTTATTTATGGTTTACTCCTCTTGGATCTTGGAGGCCTGACTTTGACTATACAGGTTGTTATTTATGGTTTACTCCTCTTGGATCTTGGAGGCCTGACTTTGACTATACAGATTAGACCTCCGAAAAAGACACTGGATAGACACCAACAGAAAGAACACACCATGCGGAATCGCTCCAAACATCTTAAATCCACACTGATTTAATTAAGCAATAATACACGAGAACCAGTGGTATGTCATGATGAATAATACACTAATCCACCCCTACCACGTTTCTCTCATTTCATGTTTTAAATTAGAAAGAAGGAGCTCTAGGGCGGTTAGGTGGCCGAGCGGAGATTGCGTTCGTCACCAGCCCCGGAGCTGTGAGCTGGATTCGCCTGTTCGAATCCAGCTCACAGCTCCGGGGTTGTCACCAGCTTGGCTGGCCGTCTGCACTAATACAATTGGCTGTATCAGAGGGTGGGAGAAGCTGGCGGGGTGGGTCCGGGTCGTTGTAAACAGCGACTCCTACAGTTCGGTCGGGGCGCCTGCTAAGCGCGGATAGGACCTGAGTGGGATAGTGTGGTCCTCCCACACGCTACGCCCTCTCGATGAGAATCCGCGCTGCCAGGTGAAAAGAAGCGGTGATTGGCTGGACGTGTGTCGGAGGAAGCACGTGGTAGCCTCCACTCTCCCAGACCGACTGTGGGGGGTAAGTGCGCAGCGACCAGGAAGGGACTGGGAATTGGCATACGACTAACATTGGGATGGGAGAAAATCGGAGGAAAATGGAGGGGGAAAAAGACAAAAAAAAAAAAAATAAATAAAGAAGGAGCTCTGTCAAATGGACAAAAAAAAGTGGGAGTCGTGAGGGATACTGAATGGTCACAGTGATCCAAAATTGCTCAACTAACTCAAACTGAAATTGGTCGTTCAACTGAGGTGGAAGTGTAGCAACTGGAGCAGCCTGTTGGGGTTCAGAAAACTGGGTCACAGCAGGTGAAAAACACATTTCCCAGCAGTCACCACAGGCTGTACAGTGACTCGGAAATAAACAGCAGCTTGCAGGAAATGTACCTTGTGATTAAAAAAGCATCTCCCTTAATTAATGAGATCTGGGGCTCACTGAAATCAGATAATCTGATGCTGGACCGTGAAGAAAGTGGTCTGTAGGTACAGTATATGGGCACTTTTTTCAAGTTTCAAGTTTATTTGTCACATCCCTGACTTTTTACTGTAAGGAGTGAAATTCTTGTTTCCTGGCTCCTCTGCCACAGCAGCAACACCACACAGTAGTACAGACACTAAGAACAGTCAATAAAACAATTTAAAATAGCAGCAACATCACATAGTACAGACACTAACCCTTTCACTGCCACACTACAGAAGGTTAACCCTTTACTATCACACTACCGACGGTAACCGCAGCAACATCACAGAGTAGTACAGACACTACGAACAGTGTAAACAATACAACTATTTAAAATAGCAGCAACATCACACAGTACAGACACTAAGAACAGTTTAACACATTCCTGGCCAACCACGTATGTATACGTTATTGCGCGCCAGCCTTAAACAACCAACCACGTATATATACGTGTTACTACTCGGTTTTGCTTTTATTCCATTTTAATATCCTACTCAATGTCACGGAGCTGAATGTTGGCTGGAAACGGCATATCCGGACTCTGAAAGTGCAGTACCGGCCAGATCCTGGTATTGGCGCTGTCTCGATAATGCAGTTTCCCTTGTTGCAGACGGGGTGTCACCTTTTTTTCACTCCGGGTTAGCTTTTCTGTTAGCCTGAAGCGAGGGCTTCCACCGATCGCCTGGAATACTTATTGCGACGCCGAATTCAGTATGCACTAAAGCAGGGGTTCCCAAAGTGGAGGGCTTCAACTGATCGCCTGGAATACTTATTGCGACGCCGAATTCAGTATGCACTAATGCAGGGGTTCCCAAAGTGGGGGTCGCCAGATGATTTAAAAAAATAGAAATTAAAAAAAATTAAAAATAAACTTTTTTTGTTTGTTTGTGCAGTCAGGCCACTGAACTTAGAAGCAGGCCAGGCCAGTGTTTCTAGTTGCAGCAGCGCAATAGTTAGATAACCTAGGTGGGGAACAACCAGGAGATCACTGCAACTCACACAAGTTGGAGAACTATCTCTCTCTCTCTCTCTTGCTCTCACACACACACAAAAGGAGCCACATGTGATTGGTGGAGGCGGGACCTTTACAAAAAACTGTTGTTGCTAATCATTGAAACATGCTAGCCTGTAATAATCCCCCCCAGAAAAATCTACTTTGCATTTGATATATTGCAAATATATGCCATCACACACACTGGCATTTAAAGGGTTAGAATTATAAAATGAATATGTGGTGTTATGATCAGGGCTGAAGTTGAATAAAAGATTGTATTTTTTTCAATCTGACAATACAAAAAAACAGAAAATCCATCAAAATCAGTGTTGTTGCTAATCATACATATGCTAGCCTGTTTTTTAACAATAATTTGTGATGTCATCACAAACACTGGCATTTAAAGGGTACAAATAAAAAAATTCCTGCACCAGAATGCAGGAAATGAAGTCTTTGTAACAAAAAAAATCCTGGTGGGGGACCCCCAGACCTCCCACTTAAAAAGTGGCCTGACTGTGGCTATATTTTGCACTATATTTCCTGGCCTGAATGATTTCCCCAGTCCGGCCCTGGTTAAAAGCCTCCAATGCTTATTAGTGTGTGTGCGTTTGAACGTGCGCAAGCAGTGCGGTCGCACAGGGCCTCGCAGGAAGGGGGGCCTCGCAAAAAAATAAAAATATATTTTCTCTCTCTCACTCTCTCTCTCTCTCTCTCTCTCTCTCTCTCTCTCTCTCTCTCTCTCTGGCCTTGTTCTGGTGGAGGGTGTGCCACTGTGTGTGTGCCATCATGTTAACGTTAGCCTCAGTTAAACCTTGCGAAGCCTCGTTAGATGAAGCTGTGTTCTGAGGTGTCCTGTGTTCTGAGCTGTGTTCTGAGCTGTGTGCTGAGCTGTGTTCTGTGCTGTGTTCTGCATGTGTTCTGTGTTCTGAGGTGTCCTGTGTTCTGAGCTGTGTTCTGAGCTGTGTGCTGAGCTGTGTTCTGTGCTGTGCTCTGCATGTGTTCTGTGTTCTGAGCTGTGTTCTGAGATGTGTTCTGAGCTGTGTTCTGTGTTCTGAGCTGTGTTCTGAGCTGTGTTCTGTGCTGTGTTCTGAGATGTGTTCTGTGTTCTGAGCTGTGTTCTAATCTGTGTTGTGTTCTGAGCTGTGTTCTGAGCTTATATAGTGCTTTTACTAACTATATTATATTTCTCTCTCCTCTGGTCAGGGGCATTGCCGGGTCTGTGCAGCGATAACACTGTATATTGACTGTAGAACGGGAGCGCTCTCTCGCTCTCTCTCTCTCTCTCTTGCTATATGTTGACCGTATCATGCCCAGCCTCGGGCAGCGCTATTATTTAATAATATGTTGACTGTATAAAAAAAATCTTTTAATATTACATTTTTTATTAAAACATTTTTTACCTTTAGGGGGGGGGGGGGGGGCTCGCGTTTAAATCTTGCACAGGGCCTCGCATTTCTCCCAGGCGGCCCTGGTTTCAACCATACATTTCCATTTATAAAAATAATTTTTTTTGCCTCCTATAATAGTGGGGGTCCTGGCTCTCTGACACCGTTATTTGGGGGTCGCGGCCTGAAAAGTTTGGGAACCCCTGCACTAAAGGAATATAGCATCAGCCAATGGACATATCGATCTACCAGATGGCGATCAATAACTGGGAAATTCTTTTTGGTATCCAACCGGCCACAAGTAAGAGCGATTTGACGTCAATTTCTGTTTGATCGGGCCTTGTTCTCATAGCCATCCACCCGGTCAACGTATGATGTTGCAATAACGAATGCCGTTATTGGTAATCAATAATCAGAAACGACTTCCCCCGCCCCCCCCCCCCCCTTTCATGCATTCATGGTGGACCATGATACCGATCATATGCATTTAGATTTTTAACTCTAGCTTGTGTAGACTCACTTCTTCAACCATTATCTGAAATGATATATATAAAAAAAAAAATAAAAAATCTAACCCCGACTAACCTTAATGTCATGCACTTGTCCTAATAAACTAACCTACACTGTAACACGCAACACTTTGATGAACATTGTTACTCAGCTGATAGAGTTATACCCTTCTTGCTGTCTTGTCGCACAGAACTTGTAAGTCGCTTTGGATAAAAGCGTCAGCTAAATGACTAAATGTAAATGTAAATGTAAATGTAGGGCCGAAACGCCAATCGATTTAACTTAGCGCCCTATAACTAGCTTTGCAGGAATTACCCTAGAATATTGCGGTATATAGTTCATATTCACGACGCTATAAAATGGGAACGTATTGATGAAACAATTATTTCTTTATGGCATATTGAAGGGAAGGTTTATACTGTCAATTGACAATGACAATGGACACATAGCAATAATATAAAATATAGATTTAGCTCTACAAACAACCTCACGCACCTTGTAATGAAAAGCTGGCCTCATAGAGTGGGATTAGACTGGTCCCAATGGCCATGAATGTGTTCAATACAACTATTTAAAATAGTAGCAACATCACACAGTAGTACAGACAATAATAACAGTGTAAACAATAAAACAATTTAACACTTTAATCGCCATGGGTTAAATTCATAATTTACCATCCCTCGCCAGCTCTATTTGTCTATGGAGAAGTTCCCCTTCTTTGCAGGGCTATAACTTTTTAAATTCTATTGCTAAATTGCCATTATTATGGCCCATTCAATGTCCTATATGTATTGTGCAGGGTGTAGCAACATTAAACTTTTTCATTCACATATTCATACTAAAATATGGTCTAAAGTATAAGTATGTTTTTATCGTTTTCTGCAGCTTTCTTCAGAATGTGATTTATAGCCCTAAATGCATTATATTGATGATCAAATACAGTTTGGTAGGAATCTGTGCGAGATAAAAAATGTCAACTGGACGTGGTTCTAGAAGTTTCTACGCATCATCTGATGATGACCGGATGGGCGGGGGATCGTTTATAATTCCGTGGGCAGCGTTAGATGATTCATCCAGAGTGGGTCATATGTTCATCAGATCAGTTAGTATAGAAGACGTTAGAAAATAACGCTGAATCTTACCGTGGCTTCCTCGCGCCGCTGGCAGATGAGCGTGGAACAGAATTTTTTCTATTATGGGATGGAGAAATGCCCGATCCATTTCCAGGTTGTATAATAGTATATACGTCCAAATCATGTTGTTTTTTCGAGTTATTTGCACCGATCGATGTTCACTGTGTCAATACGGAGTCTCTCTAACGATAGCGAGTGCCCGGACCACATATGGATGAGCACTACCGGTTCAAAGGTTAATTTCCGGTTGGCGATCTGCCGATCGGCCACCAGATGGCTCTCTTGAACTGCTAGAGAGTTGAGTGGAGGTTTGCAGTGTGTCTCAGGGCTCCGGAAAGGAAATATGATTTCGATGACAGATTTTTGAAATATTGACATCAAAGACGAGTTACGGCGTCTTCGGCAGAATGAGCATGGCTAGGAATGACGTGTAAACTCGTCCACGGCGATCATAGTGTTAAAATAGCAGCAACATCACACAGTAGTACAGACAATAAGAACAGTGTAAACAATACAAATTATTTAAAATAGCAGCAACATCACACAGTACAGACAATAAGAACAGTTTAACAATACAAACTATTGAAAATAGCAGCAACATCACACAGTATTACAGACAATATTGTGAGGGCTGGCCCAGTACTGCACGATTCCAGGTACCAATTACCATCACTCACCTGAAAGGAGTTTCCAATCAGCTCGAGGGGAGCCCTTTTATACACAGGTTTCTGAACATTCAGTGTCGGGTCGTTTTGCTCACCACCAGCTATTGCTTGTTCCTCCTGTGTTGTTTCTCCAGTACGCCCTTGGAAGTCGCCGTTGTTACCTCTCTCAACCTCCGTGGACCCGTGCCTCGTATTACACTTTGCCTTGGTGAGTTTTTGGAAGTCTATTTTTTGATGCTCTGATTTCCTCATTTTTTCCCGGACTCAAGAACTTCATTCTGCTTTTTGTGTGTTCCTTAACACTGAAGAAGTGTCGCTTTGTTTTGGTACTGGACTCTGCTTTGTTACTGGACTGCCTCGTAATCCCTACGTTCTATTAATGACATTCTCAGTTTTTCTGTTCCGCAGAGCCACAGAACCAACTCTGCTCTGGGCAGAGCCGCAGAGCCCTACTCTGCTGAAGGACATTCCCCCTGAATGCTTTTACGTTGTTTTTTGCTCGTTTCTGTTTGTAAATAAATACGCCCATCGTTTTTGGCTGCACAGTCGGAGGTGGCAGTTCCCTCCGTGCAGGTTCATCTCGACCGGTGTCGTCGTGTCTGGGAGATCACCAGGACTGCGCTGCTCCTGGCATCGGAGCGCGCCAGTCGGGGAGCTAACCGACGCCGGATCCCTACACCGGCTTATCAACCTGGGCAGAGGGTTTGGTTATCCTCCAAGGATCTCCCGCTTCAATCCACCGCCAAGAAGCTTAACCCCCGGTTCGTCGGCCCTTTCGAGATCCGGAAGGTGCTCAGTCCCACGGCGGTGAGTCCAAGTCAAGTCAAGTCAAGAGTTTTATTTGTCACGGCATACAAATATACAATGAAATGCGGGTGGTCTTGCCCGCAACGATGTGCAATACAGTGGTACAACATATAATAGAATCCAATAAAAAAACAACATTGTGCAATTAACAGGTAACATGGTGGGACATCTCGGTATCGTATCTGTACATAGTTATTTACAGAGCATATAGGACATGCTGGGTCCTTTGGTAGTGCAATACACTGTTACTGTTATACTATTTCTAAAGTGACCTTTCCTTTTTGGCCATAAGTGTGGGCGTGTGCGGCATGAGTGTGTGCCCGCTCATGTTAAAGTGGCTGCTAGTGTGTGAGCGTGCACAGCGTGCGTGTCGTGTGTGTGCTCATGTGTGCTTGTGTGTGAGAAGTTCAGTGTTCTGTGGCACTCAGTGTTCATTGTTCAAGGCTCTGATGGCCTGGTGAGTCTCAAGCTTCCAGCATCCATGCGCATTCATCCTGTTTTCCATGTGTCCCGAGTGAAGCCTGTCTCTCTCAGTCCCCTGATGCCTCCTGCCCCAGACCCGCCTCCTCCCGAGATGGTGGACGGACACCCCCAGTGGAAGGTCCGTCAGCTCATGGACATCCGAGAACGGGGGTTCCAGTACCTGGTGGACTGGGAGGGATAATGTCCGGAGGAACGGAGCTGGGTCTCCCGCCAGCTCATCATGGACCCCGCCCTGGTCACCGACTTCCATAGTTCCCATCCGGAGAAGCCGAGGCCTGGCAGGTCGCCGGGTGGCTCCCGTGGAGGAGGGGGTACTTTGAGGGCTGGCCCAGTACTGCGCGCTTCCAGGTACCAATTACCATCACGCACCTGAAAGGAGTTTCCAATCAGCTCGAGGAGAGCCCTTTTATACATGGGTTTCTGAACATTCAGTGTCGGGTCGTTTTGCTCACCACCAGCTATTGCTTGTTCCTCCTGTGTTGTTTCTCCAGTACGCCCTTGGAAGTCGCCGTTGTTACCTCTCTCAACCTCCGTGGACCCGTGCCTCGTATTACACTTTGCCTTGGTGAGTTTTTGGAAGTCTATTTTTTGATGCTCTGATTTCCACATTTTTTCCCGGACTCAAGACCTTCATTCTGTTTTTTGTGTGTTCCTTAACACTGAAGAAGTGTCGCTTTGTTTTGGTACTGGACTCTGCTTTGTTACTGGACTGCCTCGTAATCCCTACGTTCTATTAATGACATTCTCCGTTTTTCTGTTCCTCCCCGAGTGGATATTCAATAAGCTGCAGAGCCACAGAGCCAACTCTGCTCTGGGCAGAGCCGCAGAGCCCTACTCTGCTGAAGGACATTCCCCCTGAATGCTTTTACGTTGTTTTTTGCTCGTTTCTGTTTGTAAATAAATGCGCCCATAGTTTTTGGCTAACTCTGAACTACCTGTCTGTGTCGTGCTGTTGGGGTTGTTTACAAACCATAACAAATATGAACAGTTAACACTTTGATTGCCTAAGGCTAAATTCATGATATACCATCCCTTGCCAGCTCTATTTGTCTATGGAGAAGTTCCCCTTCTTTGCAGGGCTATAACTTTTTAAATTCTATTGCTAAATTGCCATTATTAGGGCCCATTCAATGTCCTATATGTATTGTTCAGGGTGTATGAACGTTAAACTTTTTCATTCACATATTCATACTAAAATATGATCTAAAGTATAAGTATGTTTTCATCTCTTTCTGCAGCTTTCTCCAGAACGTGATTTATAGCCCCAAATGCATTATATTGATGATCAAATACAGTTTGATAGCAATCGGCGCGATATAAAAAAATCCAACTGGACGGACTTCTGGAAGTTACTACACGTCATCTGATGTTGACCGGATGGGCGAGGGGGCGTTTATTATTCCGTGGGCAGCGTTATACCATGCATCTAATGTGGGTCAAATGTTCATCATAGCAGTTAGTGTCGAACACGGTAATATTACACGCTAAAACTCACCCCAGTCTCCGCGGGCCGTTGGGCGATCAGCGTGGGGTAGACAGTTTTCCATTATGGGATGTTGAAATACCCGGTCCATTTCCAGGTTGTATAATAATATATACGTCCAAATCATGTTGTTTTTTCGAGTTATTTGCAGCGATCGATGTTCACTGTGTGAAGACTGAGTCTCTCTAACATTAGCGAGTGCCCGGACCACATATGGAGTGAGTCCTGCCGGGTTAAAGGTAACATCCGTTTTTTTCGATCTGCCGATCGGCCACCAGATGGCGGTCTTGAACCGCTAGAGGATTGAGAGGAGATCACTCTTGTGTCTCAGGGCCCCGGAAAGGAAATATGATTCCGATCACAGATTTTTGAAATATTGATATCAAAGACGAGTTACGGCGTCTTCGGCAACTTGAGCATGGCGGGGAAGGACGCCTAAACCCGTCCTTTGGCAACTAAAGTGTTAACAATAAAACAATGTAAAATAGCAGCAGCATCACGCAGTAGAACAGACAAGAACAGTGTAAACAATGCAAACTATTGAAAATGGCAGCATAGCATTAACAAATAAAATATAAATGATAAATAAAGTATACGTGTACTGTGTGCAAAAACTAAAATGGCAAATATAGCAGATATGAATTGAATTGTATCTTTGACTATTCACTTTCACTACTTATCTTTGACTACTAACTTTGACTACTTATCTTTGACTACTTATCTTTGACTACTAACTTTGACTACTTATCTTTGACTACTTATCTTTGACTACTAATTTTGACTACTTATCTTTGACCACAAACTTTGACTTCTTATATTTTACTACTAACTTTGATCACTAACTTTGACTACTTATATTTGACTACTTATCTTTTACTAACTTTGACTACTTATCTTTGACCACTAACTTTGACTACTTATCTTTGACTATTCACTTTCACTACTTATCTTTGACTACTAACTTTCACTACATACCTTTGACTAACTTTGATTACTTATCTTTGACTACTAACGTTCACTACTTATCTTTGACTACTAACTTGGACTAACTAGGATCCACAGGCGGCCGCACTAACCAGCTGAGTTAAAGGGTCCGACACACAAGAAGGTGCTGGTTGACTGCAATCGACTCATCAGTAGTTTACACAATTATAACATTTGCAACACTTAACAACTATTTGACATCTTATAAAACAACTAGAACCACTAATTCTGCTGCAACAGCAAAGTATGCTGGGATGGAGGAAGTGTCCAACTGTCTGTAGTATTGCATTGTCTCTGTGCTGACCCCTGCAGTAGTCTCTGTGGCAGAATTTGAAGTTGTTATTGTTGGCCTCTGGTGGTAAAAAGGTGTACCACTACTACATAAAGGACAACATGAAAGTCAATGGAGAATGCTGGAAATTAACTCCTGTTGCCTATTCCCTTACTATCATGCACTTGTCCTAATATACTAACCTACACTGTAGCACTCAACACTTTGATGAACATTGTTACTCAGCTGATAGAGTTGTGCCCTTCCTCAATCAATCAATCAGATTTATTTATATATCACATTTAACATGACAAGTGTCAACCAAAGTGCTGTACAAAGGGTAGATACATAGATACTATGGATGTCCCGATCCGATCACGTGATCGGGATCGGGGCCGATCACGTGATTTTCCGAAGATCGGGATCGAAAAAAATAAAAATAAAAATCTGCATTTTTTTTTTTTTATTCAACAAACATGACCATGTTCTTAAACTCATACTGAGGCCTTAGTTTTGGTTTTAAATTGCATATCATCATTCATTTATTTATTGTCACACAGAGCAGAAGAATTTTGCCAAAACAAACCAATAGTATCCAGCTGCAGAACGGCTGACCAGCCACACTCTCAGACCCAAATATATATATATTTTTTTAATCCCAATTTCTCACATTACATTCACCCTGAATGTTGACGTTATCCAGGTGAAACGTTAACTTCATAAATCATTTGATGTATAATTAAATCAAAGGAAATGCGTTTGGGTCTGAGAGTGTGGCTAGTCTGCTGTTCTGCAGCTGATAACTATTTGTTTTGGCAAAATTATTCTGCTCTGTGTGACAATAAATAAATGAATGATGATATGCAATTTAAAACCAAAACTAAGGCCTCAGTATGGGTTTAAGACATGGTCATGTTTGTTGAATAAAAAAAATTTAAATAAAAGAAATATATATATATATATAAAAAAAATAATAAATTTGATCGGATCGGGAAATATCGGTATCGGTAGATACTCAAAATCACATGATCGGGATGCCTGTATCAGTTCCGCAACCGTTTCCATTTCCGGGGTAGGCCTGATTGGCCGTGACAGGCACGTGACCCGCCGCGGCCACGCGGCAGCCCCAGGACGCGGCAAGTAGAGGCTGCTGTGTTTCACCGCCGCTTTCCGCCTTCAACGCCGCAGCAGCAAATTGTCATCACTTTCCACACTGAGTTACCATACGCTATACAATATACTATGCAATGTACTAATATACAATACGGCTCACTTTTCCCACTTCAATGACAGAGCCGCTGTTTAATAATATTGTCGCGGCGGAGCTCCGTCGCGGCAGCATTATGTAGCAGTAATCCCCCCATTTTTACCATCGACAACTAGCTCAACTGGCAGTGCTGCCTTGCTGTGGATCCTGCGGTCTGTTGGTCACAAGCTTTGGATAAAAGCGTCAGCTAAATGACTAAATGTAAATGTGAGGCGTATCCAAGCCCATACCGCGTATCCAAGCCCATACTACATATCCTGAATATCAGTGTGTATCGTACTGAATATCAGTGGGTATCGTACTGACCTGAAATCAGTGTGTATGATACTGACCTGAAATCAGTATGTATCGTACTGACCTGCATATCAGTGTTTATCGTACTGAATATCAGTGTGTATCATACTGACCTGAATATCGGTGTGGCCCTTTATTTATCTCTTTGAAAAAGACATTATTCATGATGGTGATGATGTCTTTCATTACAGGAAGAGCAGGTTTCTCCCACCAAAGCACCCACTGCCGCCAATTTTATTTTATTTTTAAAAATAAATCAGAGTGGTTAGAAAATGTGGGTCGCAACTTAATGACTAAGGAAAATGTTGGGTCCCGAGGCTAGACCAGTTGAGAACCACTGTCTTAAAGGAACACATTTTGGGAAATACACTTATGTACCATCTTCCCCAGAGTTTGCAGTTGTATCTTTGTGTATCCAGTAGCCCCAGAGAGGCCCAGCTGCATGCTAGCTTAGCTTAGCACAATGTCTGGACGCAGTAGGCGGCAGCTAGTCTAGCTCCATCAAAAGTGAAGAAATATAACTTCCAACAACTCCAAAACTGACACACAGAGCCAAAATTGATATCAATCTCTTCATCTCTCTGGGGAGCATTTTTAGAGATAGTCGACCGGGGAGGGAAGGCTTCATTCTGTTGGGTTGTTCGACCACACCGCATTCCAAAGAAGGACACTAGGTCCGCTAGTGTTACAGATACGCCTTCAACAAGGTGACTGGCAATACATAAAGCTTCTCACAGGACCCTGGTAGATATCTGGGTGGCAGGTCAGGCCATTCATGATGTAGTGGTTTGAGATTCCAGCAGTCTCAGCATATATGATGTGTGGGATAGGCTGGACTGTGTGGGTATATAAAAGGAAGATAGACTGGAAGCAAGGACAGTTCAGCCACCCACAGAAGATCTGATCCTTTTGCATCATGAGTCGCAGCCCAGAAAGAATCTCCTCTTATCGCCGCCACTTTGTGGGCAGCAGTTCTTCATTACTTCAAGTACGGGTGTCCAGTCCATCTCCCACTCGTGTGACCGCTCGCCACCGATCTGCCAGCTATGGTGCCGCAGCGATGCATGCTGGAGTAGTGGGTCGCAGAACCGTCTCAACTAGCCGCAAACTACCCATGTCTGGCGCAAATTCCGGAGCTCTCTGTGTCGGATTCGGAATGGAGGCTCCGATCGACTTGGATGCAGCGGCTGCCGAGAACAAACAGTTCCTGAGCACACGCGGCAGTGAGCGTCAGGAGATGGTCATACTTAACGACCGACTGGCCGCCTACATCGAGAAAGTGCGGTCGCTGGAGCAGCAGAACATGCTGTTTGAGTCAGAGATCGAAGCCTACCGGAACCGGTATGAGAAGCCCTCAGGTCTGCGTCTGCTGTATGAGGAGCAACTTAAAGAGATGATGAGGATTGCAGAACAGGTGAGGGTCCAGCTAAACTTAGCTGTGGCTGTTAAGGGAGCTATGGCAGGTCACCTGGAGGCCATTAAAGTCAAATACGAAGAGGCGGTTAAGCAGAGAGAGCAGGCGGAGATGGACGTGGAAGTATTTCGTCCAGATGTGGACAAGGCCACCTCCACTCGCATTGCCCTGGAGAAACAGCTTGAGCAGCTACAGGCAGAGCTCGAGTTCCTTCAGAAGGTCCAGCGACAGGAAATTGAGGATCTGATGAAACAGATCTATTCAGCCCAAGCCTTAGCCCAGAGTTCCTTTGCTATGCCTGACCTTGCATCTGCTCTCAAGCTAATCCAAAATCAGTACGATGAGATTGCAGCCAAGAATTTACAGGAAATGGATGCCTGGTACAGCAGTAAGTTTGAAGACCTGAACAACAAGACATCAGGAAGCATTAACAAGGTCAGAAGTGTGAGGGAAGAGATGAATAGCATCAAAAAGGAAATCCTAGATAAGGAGCGTGACCTGGAGGATCTAAAAACCAAAAATGATGCTTTAGAAGCTCAACTCCGTGAGAGACAGGAGAGATATAAGAAGGAATTAGCAGATTTACAAGCAAGAATTGATGCTCTGAAGATTGATCTGAAATCCACCAAAGAGAAAAGTGCTAAGCTTCTTCGGGAATATCAGGAACTTCTGAGAGTCAAGATGGCTTTAGAGATAGAGATTACAACTTACAGGAAATTGATTGAGGGCGAGGACTCCCGGCTCACCAGCATGGTGAAGACCTTATCTCTTACTGCCAGTAGCAGCTTGAGTGTGTCAAGTGTAGGCATGAGCGTCGCCGTAGGCATGTCTAGTGGAAGAGCTGAGGGCATGGCTAAAGGAAGTGCTGGATACGTGGCTGGAGGCCTGGGCAGTGGCAGCCTCAGCGATGCAAATAATGGAAAAGGTGAAGAAAGAAATGGAGCAAATGGTGATGGAGCAAATGGTGATGGAGTAAGTAATGATGTGGCAAACAGCAATGGAGCAAATGGCGATGGAGCAAACGGCGATGAAGCAAATGGCGATGGAGCAAACGGCGATGAAGCAAATGGTGATGGAGCAAACGGCGAAAAAGCAAATGGTGATGGAGAAAATTATGAAGAAAACAGAGATGGAGCAAATGGTGATGGAGAAAATGATGATGAAGAAAACGGTGATGGGGCAAATGGCGGTGAAGCAAATGGCGATGGAGCAAACGGCGGTGAAGCAAATGGCGATGGAGCAAATAGTGATGGAGAAAATGGCGTGGTAGCAAACAACGATGTAGCAAACGGCGATGGAAGCAACAGTCACAACGTGGACATCACTGACGGTGGTGCCGATGCCAGTGGAAATGGCCCTGCAGTTAATGTCACAGGTCCAGTATGTGCTTCATGTGGCCACGGCTCTGGTAACGTCACCGCCATCGACTGCTACTACTCTGAGGGACAGGCTGTGGAAGTGATGGAGAGGAAGACTGTCCTCATCAGAACGGTGAAGACGGATGGAGATGTTCTTGAGAGCGATATGGAGCAGACCATGGCCGTTAATGGTTCGGCTGACTGACAGAGTAGGCTCAAATCTTGATGAGCCACATGGCTACATGACCCTTAACATGCCTGATGCTTTATATTAAATGTCTTGCAATGTACTGATGTATACAGTGTGATGCCTGTGAGGCAGTAAATCATGAGCTACTGTTTTTGTTTGATGCCTTACCTGACCTTGCAAGTATGTCATCGAGACCTTTCTGCATCCTCTCCCTGCAATCTGCAAATAAAATGTTTTGCGGCAATGAAAACATCTCATCATTCTCATCATAACCTCTTATTCTGATTACTAATTAGACAGCATGGGGAGATGAGCCATTCACATCTGGGTGTCAGACAATGATATTATATTATTATGATGATACGCATGCAGGTAATCCAGGATATCTATGGTACCATGGTAGTTATTCTGTGCTTAATTTCCGTAGGTCAGAAAACTCTTGCACATCTGACTGCATTACTGTTCCATGAAATCACATTTTGGTTTCATTTTACTTGAATATGGAACTCATCCAATGATATGCCAAACTACTGTGTTTGATCATCATATTAGAGCAATTTCCCTATGTATATGCCCCATGGCTTTGATCTACATTACCGGACCAGCACTCTCAGATTTCGAAATGTTTGATTGCAGCCGGATACAGACATGTTTCAGAACAAGTGTTCCTTCTTCAGTGTTGATGGCTAAATCAACACTGAAGAAGGAACACTTGTTCTGAAACATGTCTGTATCCGGCTGCAATCAAACATTTCGAAACCTGAGAGTGCTGGTCCGGCTTCCTGCTTTATTCTACATATATCTTCGGGATTCAGCACCCAGTGTCAACGATTGTGAGCGCAGTCTAACTTGACTTTGATCTACATTACCTAATCATATTTCTTGCATCTATTTAGCACAAGCTCTTGTTGGCTTCAGATTAAGCTATTGATCTAAACTAAATAAGCACACAGATACTGTACAGTACATGAGCCCTGCTGCAGACTATGAATGCAGTATGAACTCACAGAAAGAAGATCTTCGAACACTGTGTTTTTTAAGTGGCTTTTCTTGCATATAGTCAGGGAAATATAAAAATATCTTGGAATAAATTCCTTACCAAGAATTGTCTTCACCAATGTGTTTGTAAATGTGTCTAATAACACATATACAACTATTTAAATTCAACTACCAAATTCAACTACCTGTGACAGCTGCTGAAAGTTGGGGTACCTGTGAAAAATGATAAATGTTTATTTTTGCCAAAGGGACATGCATTATAAATGCCTTTTTTCTGTGTTTAGCATGGTTTCATAGTAAGACAGGTTAGTATCAATGGGTCTGTGTCTCTAATTACCATATTGACTCATCAGTCTAGTCTCGAGTTCACAAGATCCTCCCTCACTCAACTAAACTGATTTGACGGTTTCTGTGACAGCGACAGCAAACAGAGCAGGCAGATAGTTTAACCCGAGAGAGATAGAGAGGGAGAGAGAGAGAGAGAGAGAGAGAGAGAGAGAGAGAGAGAGAGAGAGAGAGAGAGAGAGAGAGAGAGAGAGAGAGAGAGAGAGAGAGAGAGAGAGAGAGAGAGAGAGAGAGGAGCTTCTGTCGGGGAAACAATACATACTCATTTACACACAACCTGGACCTAGTGTGTGTGTGTGTGTGTGTGTGTGTGTGCGTGCTTGTTGGTAAGTTCCATAGTGCTACATCACACAGCCTGAAAGAGCTCTTATGACAGTAACCATTGTCTGACTTCCGTGACCAAATTAGTTTGACAGAAAACGCTGCGATACACATTATTCATCCATGTGCATCACACCACCCTCTGTGCGACAATGTGTAAGTCCTGGTGGTCCATCAGATCATAGCGTGACACTCCCTGTGCTTTACTTAACGCCAGACATCATCTTTTGATTGACTCTGCAGAGGAAAACAACACATCAACTCTGCTTCTTCTCCAATTGACAGGCGGGAGAGAAGAAGAGGAGGGGGGGGCAGCAGCAGATGGCTTAATGCAAAATGGAAGACCGATAAGGACTGAAAATGGCCTGAAATAGCTGCATGGCGTCAGTAGGTGGTATATCTCCGTGTGGCAGTGTAGCATTAGCCCAGTTAACTATCCTAAAGGCCACAGACCTGGAGCATGACTCATTCCTTGTCAGCTCATTCTGCTGTGTGGTGGAGCTCGCTGGAGCTCTCTGGAGCTGCGTCAGGATTACCACAAGAGGGCCAAGTCGTGGGATAGAGGGTAGAGGTGCAGGTATGGGGCAGGGTAATAGTGGAAAGACTATAAATATAGGCAATCAATTTTGATCTGAATATAAAAATAGGAGAGAAATAAACGGCCTAAACAAAGGTGCAAGATGAGGGTCTGTATGCCCTATCGGATATAGAATAGAATAGAATAGATCTTTATTGTCATTGTCATTGTTACGAAATTTTTAAATGCAACCCTAGGTGCTAGTAAAAATATAAAAACAGTCCTAAACACAGTATTAAATATAAAAACAGGGATGGGGCATAAATAACATTAATATAAACAGGGGGGTGTAAAAGATAATTGCACTATCGCTAATGTTGTGTGTGCGTGGGGGGGGGGGGGGGGGGGGGGGGGGCGGTGCAAGGGAGACTGTTGTTTAAAAATTTAGCTGAGTTTAGTGCACATATGGCCCTGGGATAAAAACTAAACTTCAGTCTGTTAGTCCGGGTGGGCATGACGCTGAAACGCCTGCCCGAGCGCAGCCGCACGAGGTGCTTGTTGCCCGGGTGGTGTGGGTCCTTCAGTATTTTTACTGCTTTTTTGAGGCAGCAGGAGTGAGTCCCTCCAGTGAGGGGAGGGGGCAGCCGATAATCTTCTGGGCCGAGTTGACGACCCTCTGGAGCGCCCTCCTCCTTATACGTTACAATAAATATAGGCAAAGAAATGTAATCTGAATATAATACTATGAGTAACAGTAACAGTATACACAAGGTGCACAATACACAAGGTACCCTGACTGATATATGTTGTAATCCATGCAGGTTTTGCTGGTCAGACACACACATTGGTCAGACACATTTTAGTGGTCAGACACTCCAAATAGGTCTCAAGTTCTGCTGCCATTAGTTCTCCAGCTGCTGAGCCTGATGGCCACTGGCACGAAGGACTGGTTGAGGCTGTTAGTAGAGTGTCGGGGTATGAGTCTGTGGCTGAATGTGCTCCTCATCTTGGCTAGCTCCTCATAGAGGGGGTGGGAGGGGTTCTCCAGAATAGCGGCTAGCTTCCTTCTCATCCTCATCTCTTCCACCACCTCTAGTTTGACCAGTTTGAAGATGCAGGGGAAATTGAAGAACATGATTGTCATTGTGCGATACGTGATGATGGCCTCTCCAGGTGCATGTAGGCTCTGTGGAGCATGTAGACGACAGCATCCTCCACCCCGATGTTTGCCTGGTATGCTAACTGCAGGGGGTCTTGAGGTGTTGCAGGACCAGCCTCTCAAAGGTTTTCATGACGTGTGACGTCAGAGCGATTGGCCTGTAATCATTGAGGCTGCTAGGGTGTCCCTTCCGCGTGAACACTTTGGGCAACGCACATGTACTCCCGCGTTTCTCTGATTGGCCAGCGTTGGCCAGCGCTCTCCTTCGTGAATACCAGCCGCTCTACGCTCGTTTACCCCCTCATGAGTTACGTGAAACACTGCAGACCACTGATTGGTCAGAAGAGAGGGTCTCCAGAAAAACAGAAAGCCGCCATCTTTAATGTCACGCTTAGGATTTCATTTGCTGCAGGAACAAGTGCAATAAACAATAAAGGATACAGTCACTGTGTATTCTGCCTCATTTATTGATGAAACAAAACCGACATCAACACAATTTGCCACCGAGCGGAGAGTTTAGTCTCAAACAGATCGCTGACTTGTTAAGCTTGTTGTTGTTAGGTTAGGTGCTAATGTTGTGCTAGCATTTTAGCATGGCTATCGTACATAGCATGATCAATATAACTCGCTATTGATTGTTTGTACTAGTAACTAATGGTTAATGCTAGTAGAATAGACACAACGTGAGGTAATCACCATCCATTTTAAAACCGGTTATTACCTAATGCTAACGTTAGCAGATAGACGCGAGACTGGTGCCGTTACAGCTTGTTAGCTTAATGAGAGTCTTGTTAATGTTATTATTGATTGAATGAAAACTGTGTTTTACTCTGGCTTGCGCCTAGCTCGCGGACATAAGTTAGCTATGCTGGAGCTCTCAGCTGTACACAGGGAGACAAGTACGAAATGCACGAAATGCACGAAATGCACGAATATGCGCATGCACGCGTTACCGGCGTAGGGGGAAGAGGGCTGGCCGATCGCTGGCCAATCAGAGAAACGCGGAAGTACATGTGCGTTGCCCAAAGTGTTCACTTCCTTCCTGAGTGTGTGTGTGTGTGTGTGTGTGTGTGTGTGTGTGTGTGTGTGTGTGTGTGTTGTGTGTGTGTGTGTGTGTGTGTGTGTGTGTGTGTGTGTGTGTGTGTGTGTGTGTGTGTGTGTGTGTGTGTGTGTGTGTGTGTGTGTGTGTGTGTGTGTGAATGCAATGGTATACAGTTGTGGGACAATCCTTTTACGGTTGACCTAAAACAGTAGCTTGAATCTCACATCTAGAGAGCCAATGTCCCCAACCCCCCTAACCCCCACCCTGCTCTATCCACAAGAGAGCTGGGTCCCCTTCTCTAACTCTTCAGTGGCTCTAGCTGGCCAGAAATGAGAGCACTCCTCTCGGCACAAGCTCATTTAACCTACACTTAACCTACACTTTGTGTTTCACCATTAAACCCATATTGATCACGAAGATCCGTCTGCGACCATAATTGATGGTGGTCCAGTTCTACCACACAGGTAAAAGAAGGAGCGGGCCATGCTGCAGAGAGGACTACATGATCACTCCCAGAGCACCACTGTGACTCATTAGCAGCCAGAGTGCAGTGGGACAGAGGTCATGGAGAGTGGGCTGCAGGAAGACGGACCCCTGGGCCACTGGACATCCAGGGGGGAATTGGAAAAAGGCTGACCGCTGTGGATTCATGTCTTGCTTCTTTGGTCAATAAAGTTTGGCGACATTAAACTCTCCCTTCCTTCCTTCCTTCCTTCCTTCCTTCCTTCCTTCCTTCCTTCCTTCTTCCTTCCTTCCTTCCTTCCTTCCTTCTCTTCCTTCTCTTCTTCTTCTTCTTTCTTTCTTTCTTTCTTTCTTTTCTTTCTTTTCTTTCTTTCTTTCTTTCTTTCTTTCTTTCTTTCTTTCTTTCTTTCTTCTTTCTTTCTTTCTTTCTTTCTTTCTTTCTTTCTTTCTTTCTTCTTTCTTTCTTTCTTTCTTTCTTTCTTTCCAGTTCCATTCAGGCAGGCGGCTCACTCATTCAGTGTCTATCTCTCTCTATCTATCTCTATCACTCCCCTACAGTTCATTCTCGTGTCATTGTTCCACAGCAGGCCTGCATGGTGAAGCTATCACTTCCTGTCCTGGATAACAGCCAAGCAAGCAGAGGCCAATTATGAACACGTCATCGTTCCCTCGTCTCCATAAAAAAAATATAATAATAATAATTATGGAGCCGTCAGCGTCACTCCTGTCCTGAGCGTCACCACGACACATACTGTGACGATCTATCTGCTCTCCTAATTGGCTGTTAGGCGGGTTGGCTCCTCCCTCACTCTCTCTCCATCTCTCCCCCTTCTCTCTCTCTATCTCTCTCTCTCTCTCTCCCTCTCTCTCTCACTCTCTCCCTCTCTCCCCCTTCTCTCTCTCTCTCTCTCTCTCTCATCTCTCTTCTCTCTCTCTCTCTCTCTCTCTCTATCTCTCTCTCTCTCTCTCTCTCTCTCTCTCTCTCTCTCTATCTCCCTCTCTCTTTTTCTGTTTTCTCTCTCTCTCTCACTTCCCCACCACACACACACAGCTTTTGCTTCATATACAGTAAAGAGGTCTGAACATGTGGCTCTCTCTCTCTCTCTCCTCTCTCTCATCTCTCTCTCTCTCTCTCTCTCTCTCTCTCTCTCTCTCTCTC